>NC_047160.1:1127500-1451178 GCF_009819705.1 Hippoglossus hippoglossus
TGTTTTAATTTAGAGAGTAGATAACATGATGCTATCAGGACAGAGAGATGACAAACTCAAAGACAGACAGAGAGACGAAGAAGAGGGGATGATGGGAGACAAAGATATAGACTAGATATCCAGATAATATTAATATTCTATTAATCACTGTGATCTGTCAGTTTGTTTAAATTACAGACACTCTTGTCATTATTATTTAAATGCAGGGGTGCAAGATTGTTGGAGTATTGTCTCTACCTATAGTTATTGTAGCTGCTGTTAAATGTAAACAAAATGGGACCATCATGGGCTAACATTACATTGGAGTTCTGATGGGTTGGTTTTGGCAAATTAAAACCACTCAATCTCATTGGGCTAATTTACAGTACCAAGCTTGGCATGTTATCGCCAAAGTCAATTACTGTGATTGTAACTATGCTGTAAGAGGCTTTAACATTAAAGGTGGAGTTACTGATTCTGGCGAATGACTGTTGATAATTAAAAAAAAAATACACCCCTCCCTTTACTACTCTTGATCAGTAGTTCCACCGCTCACGTTCATCCACACGCATTACTAAGGTGCACCACTGATCTCAAAAAGTTGGAATTAGCCACCACAAACATTTACATTATCTGCTGACAATTGACCAGAATCAGCCTTGACAGTGAATTTGCCCTTGGAAAGGAGACAGTCAGACACTGATGTACATTCTCACTACAGTGGCTGGCTTCTGCCTGCTCAGAGAACATTACATACCGGTGTGTGGTCACCACAGCCCACAGTGCAGTCCGGAGGAAACTCCTGGTGGTGCCTCCACTGTTGAAATGCCTCATTGATGTTCACTCGGTTCTTAGCCCTGTCATCATTTCATCATCTTGTTTGGGTTAGCTAAAGTCTGTGGTGCTTCAGTACTTAGCATTTGGAGCACTAGTGTGAAAATGATTGTGGGGTTAAGGGATAGTGCTACATCCTTTGAGACGGTGGTGTTAGCATTTCCAGTGGCTAACAGTAATTAGTTGAGGCCACTTTTCAGGTGGTCTTTCCTCAATAGTATAAGGCAGAGGAATCAATCAATCAATCAAATTTTATTTGTATAGCCCATATTCACAAATCACAATTTGTCTCATAGGGCTTTAACATGGTGTGACATCCTCTGCCCTTAACCCTCAACAAGAGTAAGGAAAAACTACTTAAAAACCCTTTTAACAGGGAAAAACATTTGGAATCATTTGATTATCTCATTTGAGATGTAACAGGTGATGTTAACACGTTTTATTAAAAAATGACTACAAGAAAGAGGATTTCCATACTGTAAGCATATACTGCTTATTACCATAGCCCCTTCACCTCCCATGTCCAGTGCGCGAGTATAATTACACTTGTTGCTGAAACACTGTGCTTTTTAGGGCTGTGCATTTAAAAAAAAAAAAAACAGTGCACACAAATAATGTACAGTTCGTGGACTGTGAGTACATATTAGCAGAATTTGACAAAGTTTATTTTATTTAATTAATATAGCTTACCAAACCCTTTAGGCATGTGTGCAGAAAAAACTGGCCTCTTAGAAACAGCCTACTTCAGTCAATACTCGATTCTCAACCACCCCCACCCTATCCCATCCCTTGGATTAAATATTTAGAAAGGTGCTAAATTTGCATATCTATAAATGCAATTCAATTGTCTTTTAAGGGGACAGTGCAAGTGTATACATTTTGAAATGTGATGATACAGTACAAGACCTATGCACATTGTTTTGATCTGTAAGTGTGTTCTTGTGAAGGACAGTGATTTCAACAGGGGGGGAGGGAGGGATGATGTTTGAGGTGAGACAGTAGAGACGATGACCTGATGAGAGATGGACAGATAAGTAGACAGATAGATGGAGACAGAAACAGAGAGAGACATAGGCTGAGAGGATTAGTGGAGCAGAGGTGGTGCTCTGTAGCACGAGGACATGATACACTACAAACACATACATGCTTTGTATAGTGAGTTATTGCCAGTTGAAGGCAGGAGAGAACATTTCAAGAAATACAGCAGATTTACAGCTAAGGACACTGTTTCCTGGGAAGCTATGGTACATGGTACAGAGCACAGTGAAGGGCACACAGCGTGTGTGAGTCAGTTTTTATCATTTCATGGCAAGCAGTTAAAGGAAGAGTCTGGTTTACTTCAACCCCTTGTGTAATTCCAATAGATGTGGCTATTGTGACAGTATGGGTAATGGTAATGTACTCATGCAACTCAAAACTTAGTAATTCAAAATTGTTACAAAAACAATTGGGGTGATAACATGCCACAGTCTTGGACTTCCCCACAGTCTTTGAGGTTACCCTGTGTTAATCCTCATGGTTGCACTTGTTCTACAGAAATGTCCCTGAATAACATTTGAAGTGTGTGCTTGACTTGACCCACAGGATCTGCTTTAAGTGACTCTTTGGTGGAGGTAATGAAAGGTTTGAGGGAATTAGGATGTAGGGTTCTTTCTTTCCCACCCGTCTGGCCTGTGCCCTGTAAATTAGCAGATAGTTAGGTATGTCCCCAACCTACCCAACTATCTCCTGGGGTTCTGGGTTCAATAAATTGTGCAATTTTCCATGCCCCTGCCTGGTTTCACACCCCCACCATTTGCCTGAGCTCTCTTTTTCTGAGAGTTGAAAGTTTCCGATAGAGCGCATTAACCCACCCAGCTACCTTGTATCAAGCCCAAGTTGCCGATCAAACATGAGTTGGATGGGGCAAACCCTGTCACACTGTGGGTTGTATTGTTATATGGTTGTAACAACTCAGGAAACTACTTTGGCCTCCTACTCTGTTTCTCTGCCTCAAGTGTGGGCATCATGTTCAGCAAAGTTATTTCGAGTTTTCCATTGCCTGCTAGGTGATACAAAGTGGTATGGATCTAGATGGCACCATACATGCAAATACAAAATTGGGTCTTGGTTAAACACAAGATGGGCAACCAAAGGCTTGAATGTGAGATCAAATACCACAGATATATTTTTCCCCAAGTGGGGACAGCCCACAATTAGCAGGTAAACATATGAGTCACAACTAAAATGTTCTCAAATTAATCCTTTATTACTCAAACAATGGGGAAATTTGCAATGTTAAAGCAGTGAAGAGGGCAGTCAAAAATAGACATCAGTAAGGTAATGGTAAGTTAACATGAAATACTTATAAATGCAAGGAAATATAAAAATAAAAATGGAATATAACTAATCTATACAATGTAAACAGAATATGTCTGAGAATATACACACTGATATGGATTGCACATTAGCCATTGAATTTCACAGACTGATATCGCACAGTTCAGAGAATTAAACCGAAGTTAATTAAGAAGGGGGAATCCCAGGACCGAGCTGGCCTTTCTTATCAGTTTATCCAGTCTCTTCCTGTCAGCAGTTGAAATCCTGCTGCCCCAGCAATCCACTCCAAACAAGATCGCTGACTCCACTCATAAAAGGTCTTCAGGAGCAACCCCTGCACTCCGAAAGACCTCAGGCTCATCAGCAGATACAGTGTGCTCAAACCCTTCTTGTAAAGTGCAGTGGTATGATCAGTCAAGTCCAATTTATTGTTCAGGTGAACACCCAGGTACTTAAGAGAAGTCACTATCTCATGTCCATTCCCTGGATATTTACCTGTGTCGGGGAGAAATATCGGCGCCTGCAGAAATCCACCACCAGTTCTTTAGTTTTCCCTGCGTTGATCTGGAGACAATTCAGCTTGCACCAGTCCACAAAGTCCTGTGTCAGGTCTCTGTACTCCCTGTCATCCTCATCTGTGATCAGGCCGATGATCACAGATTTGTGAGAGAAACTTTAGTAGATTGATTGATGGTCTCCCCAAGGGGTGCAGATGATTGAGGACAAGCCCCCCCAGGGTCTTCATCAGGCGGAATGTTAGTGCCACCGGCCTGTAGCTGTTGAGGACTTTGAGGTGCAGAGTCTTTGGCACTGGTACTAAACAGGGGGTCTTCCAGAGCTGTGGCACTCTACCCTGCATCAAGCTCATGTTGAAGATGTGCTCCACAATCCTGCACAGCTGATCTGCGCCGGACTTGAAGAGCTTGGAGCTGATGCCATCAAGATATATCTTGCTCATCACAGAGCTGAGGACATAAGAGGCTGCATCAGCATTAGCAGAGGGGGGAACATACACAACTATCACGATAGCATGTGAAAATTCCTGCAGTAAATAGTGTGGTCTCATGCTAACCACTAATGTCCCAACAGCAGTGCTGTTCTTTAAAAACAATGTGCCCAGAGGTACACAATCTATCATTCACAAACACTGCAAGCCCAGCTCCTCCTTTCCTCTTACCGCTCTCTATTGTCCTGTCCGCAGAATCAGCTGCAATCCGTCTAGTGCAGTGACAGTATCTGTGTTTGCTGCGGTTAGCCATTTCTCTGTAAACAGCATGATGCTACACTGCCAGTAGTCCCTCTCATGCCCAGGTCAACGCCACTAACTCTTCTTACATTCCCCATGACGATGGGAGGACGGGTCTGTATTGTCTCCTCCTTGCACGACACTGGGCTCCAGCACGGCTCCCCCGTCTCTCCAAAAGTGAGTGAGAGCTGCTACAAAAGGCTGCCACTCGTGAGGGACCAAGAAGGTCCATCACTATTTACATTCTCCTTTCCTTTTCGAAACATGACAAATCAAAGGAACCCAGCTGTGCCACCCCCCCTCTGCCCCTAGTCTAGCCATCTCCCAAAAGGGCAACAGGGTTGTTCACTGTATACAGATTGAGCTTAGCTAGAGTAAGAGTCAAAATCAACATGCACATCTCTTCCCTGGCACCAACTGCTGCTGCTGCTTCGATAAATCTGAATATATATGAATATTCTGAAAGGCCTGGTGGTGGCATTTACTTTACCTGTAAAGTAAATCAATCCAGTTTCTGAGAGAAAACTATTTTGTTTACGATGGACGACAAGCCAGGTCTCTTAGCCAGGTTTGATAATTGAGCTGCAACTAATTGAATTATTGATTAATTAACAGATTAATAATTTTGTCTAGAAATGCTGCAACATGGTGAAAGATGCATCATCTTCAAAAATTATATTTTCTGTGACCAACAGTCAAAAGACAGACTTTTAAGGAAATTGTATTAAAATGACATACGGTAAGATAGAAAAAAACTAATTTAATAACCGATTTAAAGATTAACCACTCATTAAAATGGTTGCAGATTAATTTTGCATCAATCATTCAATCAACTACTGTTGCCTCACTATTTCCACATCACACAATTCTGAAAATTAGAAGTAACAAGGAACATTTCAAGGATGACCTATATAAATTCAGCTGTTGCAGATCTACTGAGGACTCCAGCTTCCTCCAGCATGTGCAGGGTTTTTTCCGAAAGACTTTCTCAATGTTGTGCTGTCAGGGACAACTTCATGTTGTCAGCATGTAGACCATCTGCTTCCTGCACATCATTTATCCCTGATACATACATCCGTCTCACTATTGCAGCAGGACTAATAGGGTTTAATTTAATTTCTGTAGACTTGAATTCATCACCATAAACCCTTTTTACCTGTAGATCATTGGTGGACAAAATATGATCGTGCTGGAATACAAGCACAGTGCACATGCAAGCAATCCACTGATACTCACACTATTTTAATTTGCTCATGTAAAGCTGCAGCAAAATGTTTTAGGTGTCTGGTGTCAATGACTATAAAGTGGGAACACAGTCCAACAAGCAAAAACACAGAGTCACAATGGTGTCATTAATGCTGTTTTCAACACCCACAAAGCTGTCATTGTTTGTGTGTGAAAGTCACACTGAACCTGCCTTCTGAAGTCCACGACCATGGCCTCCACCAAATGATTGACTTTTTTGTTGGAACTCAATTAAATTGTAATTTTAATATAAATAAAAACGAGTTTGTTTAATCCAGGCTCTGCATCCACAATCTGGAAGCACCTGTTTTGAATTGAGGGTTAGATAATGTGATACTGACATATCGTTACTTTTGAAGAGAGTGAGGATGTGGGAGCAGTATCTTTGTTGTTTCTGGCAGGTTTGTAGAAACAGTAAATGTAGAAACTGACAGGATAATATTTTCCTTTAAACAAGTTTTCTGTCTAGTCCTGTAAAAGTCTTTTTACTTTATCTTTTGTAAACCTACATACAACAAAGTCCTTCTGAAAACTGTCCTTTGTGCTTTTGTGGCTCCAATTCAGGCACATGAGTTAACTGCTACTTTATGCCTCATTAGTGCCATTTAACACTTAACACTATAGTTCTGCCTAATACTATAACTTATACACTGGCTAAACTTATTCACAAATGTAATTTTCAACATCTTACTTAAATATTTTCAATACCTCAATCAATCAATCAATCTGACGAGAAATACCTGAAAGTATTTTTCCTCAACTTATTCAGGAGAGTTACTTCACTTTTTATTAGTAGAAAGATTGCTTATTGTGATGTATCATCTTCAACATGTTGTTCATAATAATCAGATATTGTAAATATATTGATGATATTCCATCTTGCTTAGTTTTTGCATTTCTTTCTTTGGAATAAAAACAGCACAAAAGTCTGGTATTTTCCACAGGAAGCAGTCAGAACCACCTACCGACATACCCCCTATGTGTGTATATATATATACATATTCACAGTAGCTACAATTAAACAGGAAGTGATGTCAGCACTGCCAGTCTTTTAGTGACACTGAGCTGTGAGTAAGTAACTGGTCTATTAGCCCAACGTTACAGCAGCATTGTCACAGTGACATCAGGACAGAGGGAGGAGCTGCTCGCTGAGTGTGCTCTTAATGACCACAGGATTTATTCAATAAGCCCTTTGCTTCTTAATTAATGTTCTAATTAGAATTCTTTCCTCTCACTGCTACCAAACCAACCACACACACACACACACACACACACACACACACACACACACACACACACACACACACACACACACACACACACACACACACACACACACACACACACACACACACACACACAAACCACATGAACACCTCACATGGCCTCCAACACGTAACACAAGAGAGGTGGTGACCTTGTGATAACCTGTGTGTTCATCGCTCAATGGCCATGCCCAGCATCAGCACTTACAGATCACACACACATACAAAGAGAGTGTGTATGCTGTACACACACATACACACCTTGGCTGTTAGCCTCCATAGTGTATGTGAGCCTCCCCCTGACAGTTGGATAATATCCACAAAGACTCCAATTGAATATATTCATCAGTGTTGCAGCCCCCACTGCCTTAATGGCCATTCGGGATTAATTAATGGCTGTGAGATACTGCAGGGGAACAGAGCTTGGAGTAACGGAGGTCAAAAGAAAGCACAAGCAGCAAAAGCCCAAATACATGTAACCAAGAAACGTGTTTGACTTTCACAGGATCCATCAACTGATGAGAGAGATAGGCGGGGGGTCAGAGGTCAAGGAATCAGATTTGAATCAGGCCTTATAAAGATAAAATGCTATAGAATAAAGATGGGAGAAAACATGAGATTATGGCCTGTGGATGTGGTCAAACCGGGCACCTGCAGTGACATGTTAGTAATTTAATTTTTTAGCTCTACCCAATTTCACTCAATTCGATTCAACTTCTGCTAAGAATTTTCATGTTGACTGGATGCCAGCAGCTGCAGGACAGGGCCTGTCTCAGCAAAAATAGACTAAACCTCCAACACTGTTGGATTTTAAAGTTCACAAACAGTTCTCACTATAATATAGCACTAAAATATCAGAAGTACACTCCTGTGGACATAGAGGTGGCTCAGAGAGAACCTCCACCTGTACCAAGGGAGTAATCGGCGCAGCCAATGGCTGTAAGATGATTACAGCAGAGCTGCCATGGGAAGGAGAGACACATGGCAGAGAGCAAGAGAGAAAGAAACTAATGTAAGTTTGATTTATGTTTGTTCCTGTTTGAATACTAAATATGTTAAAAAGGGAATGGTTCGTCTCTGGCTGCTGTTGGGAGACCCCGGTGGCACAACACTAAAACAAAGCCATTATATGTACTGAATGATGAAAATGTGCATTGTCAGGGTGGCTTTCTCTTTCACTGACTTGACATGACTTTGAAGCTGCATGTGGCGACAGGGTTATTCTTGGTGATGATGATGTGGCATTGCCACCATAATGGAGGGTCTTTCAGCTCATTGTTTTCAATTTGTGTTTTTGTTTATATTCAAAGTCTTCCAAAGTCTTTAGTCTCCCATTTGTGGAGCAGCAAGAAGTTGTGTTATGTCGTGAAAACCCAGATAAACTCACTGTATTCTGACTGCTTAGCATCAAAAAGCTAGAAACTAGTTGAAGCTACCTGCATTCACCAGAGGCCTGCACTACCACACAGCATTTGCTTTGATTATCTGGGGAACTTACGTTTTTCAGTCCATAACGAATCCTGTTCACTTCTTATGCTTTAACGGCTAACCTGCTCCAGAGCAGGTTCAATTTGAGATAGAGGATCAAACCATATAAAAGAACCGCCCACTTACCAATCAATTCCTTTGAAACATGACATCACTACTCTTAGAGGATCCCGTGGAGCTTGATGTGGATTGTTAGGGGGTCTATGAGGAGGACAAGGGTCTTTAGAGACCAGCAAAACCGGACTCTGATGAGTATCTTTATGAAAGATATAGATCCTCAGTCGGAGGGAATAATAAACATTTGTCAGCTGCTGGAGCCAAACATAACGCACTCAACACATTGGGGGGTAATATGTCTGTGACTGCTGGATGGGTGTCTAAAATGTCTGCTGACAAGTCCACTTAAAATAGTGTACAATGTCTATAATGGCATACTATGTATTATATTATTCCATGTATTGCCATATATTCCATATATGTATTGCAGACACGTGGACACAAAGGCATGGCGCATCAATGAGTGCTGTATACTTTGACTTTAGAGTCGGTGGTCCTTTTCAGCTTTCTAATACTCATTTTATTTATTTAGATGGTGAATATCCCTTGTAAGTTAGTAGGCCTTTCCACAATTTAGGTTACCAACTACCAGTAAATGTTAGCAGGTGTTAGTGGCCACCAGCAGATGTTAGGGACATAACTGTGCACCTTAGCTTCATCAACTGTTTTGGGCTTGTTATCAGTGATACAGGCCAAACTTGAGGGTAAGCTGAGGCTAAAGGTAAATCTGACTGGCTACTGGCTTGTATGGCCGTACTATGTAAGCCGTGTGGCCCACTCAGTAGATCAGACATCATTAGCTCTTTGCCTTTTCAAACTAAACACTGTCCCTTTTTTTAACATAAGACAAGATGGAGAATATCCCTTGTATGTTCTACTGCCCAATGGATACAGTAATGTTCTAACACTGAGATGGTCTGTTTCTTGTCATTACGGCACCACAATTTTGAAATGTACCCATCTTACAAGAAGCTGAGATGAAACATTTTGTCAGGATGCACACTGTCTCCTAATATTCATATTTTAACTGGAATGGCACTCATAGAGCACATACCTCCCCCAAGGCCCAACAGTCCTCTTAAAATCAACCAAGCTGAACCAAATTGCTCACACTTATAGAAATCAGTCCCCTAAAAATGCCAGATTATTTCCATTAAGATCCATGAATCCTGGGGAAATTAGTGAATATGTAACAAAAATAATATATCTCACAATGTTAAAGAAAGTGATCAAATATTCCTGGATCTAGTCTCTAATCTGGATCCGCAAAAATGAATCACATATTCTTCCCTGACTCATACCGCATCCCTCCACCAAATGTAATGGTAATCCATTCAGTATTTCTTTTCCAACCAAAAACAAACTCCTCCTTGGCAAAGGTAGTGCTGAAGTGTGACAGAAAGATAATTAAAAGAAACCATAATTACTTAATTGATCATCACACGTTAAGCAATTTATCAAGGAAATAAATACCAAAGACTCTGGTTTCAGCTTCTGCTGGTTGAATTGTGGTTCAGAATGTCACAGCTTTATTTTAGCGGCTGCATGAGCTATACTACATATCACGTTTGTTTAGTTAGTAAGGTCTGTATTTGGTTGTCACCCATGCAGTGCAATTAATTGTTAATTAATTAATCAGAGTGAGTAATAAAACTGGAATTGGAATGTTGCTTGGAGGACAGCTTGTCCCAGCACTCTCATATCTGTTACTCTACCAGAGTTTCTACTGTCAAATTTCTTTGTTGGCACAGCAGGCTTAGCATCTGGAATTTCATCATCTTACCTTTATCGTTTCACCAGCTCCACCATTGAACAAGTAAGGTTGTGACCTTTATATAAAATTATACAATATCATCAGTAGCTCTAACATTTTAGAAATCATGTTCTCAGTTACATGGGGACCAAAAACACAATGTTTCAGTTTGATAAAGTATTTATTAAGATATAACTAAATCACTGTAAAATGTTGGGTACTTTTTAGGTGGCAGGATTAAGTATTCTAAAACCAGAGAGAGAAGAGTACAATGACTACAGTAACTTTAAGATAGTCTCTGTAACCATCCTATGCTGCCATCTTGTGGACAAAGACAAACTTTAGCTGTATTTTAAAAAAGGGTGAGCAGCCTAAAATGACTCAAAGAGCAGTTCCAGTTTGAGATCTCAGATTGACTGGACAAGGAATTGACAAAGACAAGTATCTTAGTGAAGAAGCGCTGGGTATGATGCACAGTATTACACTGTAGAAAAGAAAGAATGAAAGCCCTATATGCACTTAAACAGTCAACTTACACAACTTCACAAATTAACCTCCCATAGCTCGGCCTTTTGATCCATTCAAGATATCAGTTCAGCATGTGGATTTTATGGATATTGACTTGTTTTGAACCTGTTTGGTTAAAAACAGACTAAGTAGACCTCTGGTTCCAAAACTTGAACATTATCATGTTCATGTATTTAAAAACTGAGAAAACTATCTTCTGACAAAGCAAAAAGCTTATCAACGCACTGGAATTCCAACCCATGAGTTCTCAGAAGTAAGGCGTAGCAGCTGGTGTGAGCACAAATCAATATGGTCTATGCATAATGTTTAGAGAGGTCTGGAGTGATTACAACTGGGATACAGCATGTATGTAGTTTGTATTAAACAAGTGATTCATTTTAAGGCACATGGATCCAACACTTACCTGTTAATCAATCAAATTGAATCAAAGTTTATTTGTATAGCCCATATTCACAAATCACAATTTGTCTCATAGGGCTTTAACATGGTGTGACATCCTCTGCCCTTAACCCTCAACAAGAGTAAGGAAAAACTACTAAAAAAAAACTTTTAACAGGGTAAAAAGAAGGTAGAAACCTCAGAGAGAGCCACATGTGAGGGATCCCTCTCCCAGGACGGACAGAAGTGCAATAGATGTCACGTGTAAAGGAGAACATCAGAAAGATAAGGGTATTTGCACCATTGATTAGAATAAACACTTTGTAGCATAATGGAAGGTAAATGAATTGATGGATTATTGTCAGTAATGGTCGAGTATCTGAGTAGAAATATTATATATCAAGCAGTCTTGTTGTAATCATAGTCTATGGTCAGCAGCCACCACGATCATGATCCACCATCAAGATCGGATGCCACTATAGTCCACAGTAATGATCCACTGCTGCCATCAGGATCCATCATCAGCTGCCACCTCGATCGTGGTCCACCACCATTATCTGATGCCAACACGATACAGGATCCGCCATTATTATCACAATCTGCCAGCACGATGCAGAATCCGCCCCATACAGGATCCACCATTACGTACAGATGGTGTCTGCCTCCCGAACTGAAAGTGGGAGATGATTCCACAGGAGAGGAGCTTGATAGCTGAAAGCTCTGGCTCCTACTCTACTTTTAGAGACTTTAGGGACGACAAGTAAGCCTGAATTCTGGGAGCGCAGTGCTCTAGTGGGTTGATAAGGTACTATCAGCTCTTTGAGGTATAATGGTGCCATATTATTAAGGGCCTTGAAGGTGTGGAGGAGAATTTTAAATTCTATTCTAGATTTAACCAGAAGCCAGTGAAGTGAAGCTAATACAGGAGAAATGTGGTCTCTTTTCTTGGTTCTTGTCAGGACACGTGCTGCAGCATTTTGGACAAGCCTTTAACGACTTACTGCTGGAGCCTGATAATAAGGAATTACAATAACCAAGTCTGGATGTAACAAAGGCGTGGACTAGTTTTTCTGCATCTTTTTGAGAAAGGAAATGTCTGATTTTTGAGATATTACGCAAGTGAAAGAAGGCGGTCCTAGAAATTTGTTTTAAGTGAGAATTAAAGGACAAATCCGAGGTCCGAGCACAGAGCCCTGTGGAACACCGTGGTTAACTTTAATGCGCACAGATGACTCATCTTTAATTTGCACGAATTGAAATCGATCTGAAAAATAGGATTTAAACCAGTTGGTTAAGGTGGTTCCTTTAATGCTAATTAACTGTTCTAGTCTCTGTAATAAAATTTGATGGTCAATTGTGTAAAATTTTAGACAGGAAGGGGAGGTTAGGTATCGGTCTGTAGTTGGCTAAAACCTCCGGGTCCAGGGTGGTTTTTTTAAGAAGGGGTTTGATTACAGCTAGTTTAAAGGACTGTGGTACATATCCTGATGATAATGAGAGATTGATTGTGTTCAGTAATGTACTATCAATTAGGGGCAGAATTTCTTTAAGTAATTTTGTAGGAATGGGATCTAAGATACAAGTTGTTGGTTTAGAAGATGAGATTATTTTGGTCAGCTGATCAAGGGTGATCAGAGAGAAGCTGTCTAAATAATTGGTAAGATTCTCAGCTGTTTCTGAGATTTCTATTCTTGGTAGGGTATTAGTGCCAACTGAGGGCAGAAGATGGTTGATTTTATTTCTAATAGTTTTAATTTTATCATTATAGAAGGTCATAAAGATATTGCTATTATTAATTATGGAATACTGGGTTCGGTGGAGGTGTGACTCTCTGTCAGCCTGGCTACAGCGCTGAAGAGAAACATGGGGTTGTTTTTATTTTCTTCTATTAATGTGGAGTAGTAGGCAGCTCTTGCTTTGTGGAGGGCCTTCTTGTATGCTTTAACACTAGTTTTCCAGGCTAGGTGATTTTCAACATGGTGGTTAACCCCATCTCTCGCCCAATGGATAAGCAGTGTAGATA
Source organism: Hippoglossus hippoglossus (assembly GCF_009819705.1). NCBI lineage: Eukaryota > Metazoa > Chordata > Actinopteri > Pleuronectiformes > Pleuronectidae > Hippoglossus > Hippoglossus hippoglossus. Next base: position 1,140,616 of record NC_047160.1, read on the forward strand.
ATGGATGGATGGACATGATACTGATCCCATGTAACGTTGCCTAAAATCACATATTAGACCATTAAAAAAAAAGTCATCTTAGCCCTTTTGTCCCAGTTAGTGACAGCTGTGCATATCAGCATGGTTTTCTTCATCAGTCATATTTGTAAAGATTTTCAGTCATCCAGGTCACAATGAAAAACAAGTGAAACAAATGAAAAACAAGAGTGGATGACTGATGTTTGCAGTTCTCATGTTGGATGTGGGGTGCTTTTGGATTCCTCATCATATGTTAGGTACATAAACAAACCTATAACCTGTACATTATGTTAGAGTTGACGTTCCGTATTCAATTAAAAAGAACAAATAGATTATTCCTTCAGATAACTGACTTTTTTGATTGGGGTTACAGTTATGGTAGAATTAACAATTAAATTCTTGTAAATGGTATGATATAACTTCATTCAAGCTTTTGCAGGAAACTATGAAAGCTCTTCACAACTGCCCCAAATAATCCCTTAATGGAAAATATGATGTTTGTGCTCCAGGGTTGGGGAATTTTACAACACTATAATAAAGTCATGCTAATGATGGTGAAGATAAGTTGTGAATTTGTGACTTACTGCAAGAATTGTAAAGATTTAGATGAGAGCATTTTGTGTTTAGGTGCTGTCCTGTTCCTGCCATTGGGATACGATCTGCCTTGAGACAGTCTCCATTATCAAGAGGATAATAATCCTGACATGACCTATACTGACCCAGACTTGTTTTCTTTGTTTTGGTGTGGCTGTCTTAATGAGAGATGTCACAAGAATCTTCTTTGTCGAAAGTTCTGTTTTATAATAAACTCACATATTCAAGTTAGAACAACTGGGGCTTTTTAGTATGACCTGTGTATTCACCACTGTGAATGTCACCGAGAGGATCTATTCCTCTCGGTGGTAGATGGTAGATCTATCTACCATTCTCATCAAACAACTTAGAAACTTTCTCTTTTAAAAAAATCTAGGTAATTACTAATTTCAACACGTTTGATAATTAATAAATAGAAATATTTATCAAGAAAAAAAATCCCTTCTTCCTCAAAATGTCTTTGACTATATATAACTATAATAATACAAATAATAATAATACAAATAATAATAATAATACTATTCTACATCATGTTGAGATACCAAGTGTCATGTTTAAATACCTTTGAAATACTGCGTCAGCAAATTAAAAATAATATTTTCATTGCAGGATTTTAATTTTAACAACAGAGTATGCGTAGGTTTGACCCGTAGCGTTTGACTGGTGGGTGTGTTCTGTTGGCGGTCGGCAGGTGGCGGTAAAGTTTCATGAAATGCAGAAAGCACATAAAACCAGAAGAAGTACCATAGCAACGGTTAAACAAATATGGCGGCCTCCGGCGCTGAGCTGTTGTCGTGTATCTTCTGTTTATCTCTCTTGGCCAATGTTGTGACTCCAGACGAAAATGTAACGAGCCACGATTTCAATGCGACTGCGTCTGATGAATTTACTGTCACACCTAACGTCACAGACAGTTACACAACAACCTCGGAGGCCACAGAACCGACACCGAGCTACACCGTTCAACCCACCGCAGCCGCCCAGCCCCTGCCCGTGTCCGGCCGCCTGCTCCTCCCGGCTACTGACGGTAATCTGTGCTCACAGCTCACTGATACACATACTGTCTCTTCTTATCACTACTGCAAGTAGCGATGTCACTTGGGTGCACTTTCTGTGCTACACAGCTCTTGTGCGTGTAAGAGTTTCTTTGTTAATGACTCATATAAACATTAACAATCTCAGCTACAACCATCTGCACTTCATGTTGGTTTATTCAGAGCTCACTGACCCTGATCAGATTAAGTTTCTCAGCAAGATGACGACACTTTATTATCCGTGGTTTGTTGTGTGTCAGTTGACAGGTTGTGTCCCTGTGATGAGCACAGAGGTGCGTGTGACATCAACTGCTGCTGTGACACAGAGTGCGATGAGGAGCTGCCTCTGTTCACCGGCTGCTCAGTGTCCACCGTCAGGCAAGTGTGTCAATGCAACAACACAATCTGTGATATCTACCAATCCGCTGCTCTCATTATAACAGAAATTCTCTTGTTGAGGGTTAAGGGCAGAGGATGTCACACCTTGTTAAAGCCCTATGAGACAAATTGTGATTTGTGAATATGGGCTATACAAATAAAATTTGACTGATTGATTGATTTTTAGTTCACCACTTCCATTCCACAGTTTTTCAAGTGTAGTGACGTTACTGTTACTGAAAACTCCCGTCAGACGTTTCATTGAAACGATGACCAGATTGACAAGGGGTTAGCTCTTCAAATGCATTTGATGTGGCACTTCCCTGCAGGAAGTGTTTACGCAGTGGTATCTTAACCGCAATTAGAAGCAAAATATGACTGGATGTAATAAGTGTATGAAAGCATTACTGATACAGAGGAGAAAGCTAGAGCAGCAGAGTACTGGGTAAGACACAACTCTTGTTTTACTGATGAGGTTAGTGTGGAACATTTTATAATTTCAAATTAAGGTCTGGTTTCCTGTGCGGTGTTGCAGTTGAGTAACTTAAAGGCCACTATTTTAAGGTAATACTCACGTTAAATTACATGCTTGTTTGTAGATGGATTTTTCATGTGATGTATACGTATGAATATGACTCTTAATGTTTTTTCCAGGTTTACTCATGAAATGTTTTGTCATTTTGATTGCAGTGGCACCAAGCAGCTTTGCAGCTGTGATGTAGCATCGTACTCTCTGAGGAGCACCATAGACGGCTACTCAGAGCTTCAGCCATCCGTCAGGAAGGAGACAAATTATGACATTTTTTGCATTCGGTCACAAAATCGTAAGTTATTAAAATTATTTCCTGTTTTTTAGAATATGCAGAATATTATTGCATATATGTATATATATATTATTGTATTTTGATACCAGTTTCTCCATTTTCAAGTCCTTCTGTATTATTCTCTGTAGGTATTGATGGATGGTCTCATCCCTCACCTTCTCTTCCAACCGACAGTAACTTTGATTCGCTGTTTAATCAATTTACCAGCTTCCTTTTCGGCTTGGAGGAAAACACTGCAGAGCTCCAGGCCCCATCTGGATACCAGGTACATCTCTTCTGATGTAGTCACTGCTGCTCCTTTTCTTCATTAACATACCTAACATCAGATTGTGATGTTCTCTTTGTTTTCAGTATGGGGATGTGATGGTGACGGCAGGGGAAGATGGAGGCAGAGGGATGTTCTGGTTGCCAGCTCCTGGTGTCACTGCTGATTGTGTGGACACAAGTCCTGCAGGTAGCTTCTACTCACCTATGTGACACTGTCACCTCAGCTGAACTGTGGCCACTGTGGTGTCTCTCTCCTCTCTCTTCTCTCCCCTCTTTTCCACCAATCTCTCCTCTCCTCCTCATTTTTCTCTGCTCACCCCAACCGGTCGAGGCAGATGGCCACCCACATTGAGTCTGGTTCTGCTAGAGGCGACAGTGGCTCAGGGGTAGAGTGGGTTGTCGAATAACCAGAGGGTCGGTAGTTCAATCTCAGTCTTCACGTATCTTTGGGCATTGAATTGAGGCCCAAATTGCTCCTGATGGCTCTACATAGATGCACTGTATGAAGTGTGTGTGTGTGTGTGTGAGTAGCAAAACTTTAATGTAAAGCACTTGGAGTGGTCAGCTAGACTAGAAGGCAGACCAGACCATTACAGACCTATTACCTGTCAGCGTCATTGTGTTTGTTGTTTAAAGCTAATCAGTACAAGGAACTCCTGATGTAACAATCACTGGATCCCCCATCAAACAGTCAGCTGTTTTCAGGGTGTTGGAACAGTAATTTATGGTCACCTTAACCTCACAGAGAATGCTGACCGAAAACCTTTAGCATTTTTGTGGTAATGCTACACAGTTTTCTAAAATGTAAGCAATTAACTTTCTTATCTAACCAAACCCAACAGTAGCTCTGAGGTCACAAGGGTTTTTTAAAGCTCCACTAAATCAGCCCCGACCATCTGAACACATTCCACCACCAAAATAGCTGCAAAGCAGCAATAACTCATGATGTGGAGAATTGGTTTTATTAAATTAGTGGAATAAGTTTTGCATTGAAAACATCAGTGTAGCTTAGAAGCTTGTCCTCCCTGCTGATAAATACACAACATTTCTCAACCTCCAACAGTGTCATTAGAAGTTCTAACAACACAAGTCTGGTAAGAATTGTTCATTTTATTTCTAATAGGACCTAGCTGAAGTTACTCATGGACAATTTGTGGGAGTGTTGTCATAATTCACACAGCCCACAACACAAATAAAAGTGAAACACAATTTCATGGATGATAAGTTTGAATGACACCCTGTAGCACCTGAGCCACCCAGCAGATATATACAGCACAGTGGTGTAGTGATGTTTCCTCTGAAACATGAGCATAAAATAAAAAAATATATTGTTTAAAACTTTAAATCTCTCAAATCCACCTCTTGCTATGTCGGGTTATTGTTTGTTAAAGGAATTAAACTTATCGTCCTACTGTATGCTAGTTTCTTATTTCCAACATGCTCAAGAGAGTTTATTAATGAAGTATTTAAAAAATTTGCTTTCATTTTGAACCTTTGTCACGACAGCCTTCTTAAAAGATGACAGCAGAGGGTGTTCCCGGCGTGTAAACCTGGATCAGGACTGCAGCTCTCTGCCAGTCCTCAATATGGACACCTACACTGACATCCAGCTCTTAACTGTGAGTCTCACTCTTACTCTTACTGCTCTACCTGCTTGTTCCTGAAAGAAAGTCCACTCTCAAACACTCTTACTCTCACATAATATTTGAGTGATGCTGAACGTACTTCAGGACTTTTGCTGTGATTAAGGGGGCACTCCACCAAACTTTCAATACATACAATAGTTCCTTAACTTTCTGGAAGTGCAATGCATAATGACCGACACGGGATGTGTTTTGGGTGGACATTTAATTCCCTCCTTTTTGAAAAAATAAAGTAACGTGAATGTCTGTAAAATAAATTAAACAAGATTAACAATCAATTGTCTTTCTCACTGCACAAAAAAGCTATTTTAAAGATGTTAAAATATTTTTTTTCCTACTCTACAGGGGACGAATAACGATGCAGCAGTAAGTATTCAAATTCTTTTATTTGTTTAACCAACAGAAACAAGAATTGATAATGATTCTGAAATCCTGGCTCTAGCTGCTTAAAGCAAATGAACCCAAATCAATAAATTGGAGTTAGTAAATCACATTTTTCTTCACATAATCTACCTACCCATGTCCCAGTTTACAGTTTTCATCACATTTTAATAGTATTTAGTTATTTAGTTAGTTTGTATTTTGTTAGAAAAAAACAATGTAGACATTATAAACAAAATCAACAGTGCATGTATTGAGTAGTGACTGAACACACTCAGTCACTATGAAAGAACAATATCTGTGTGAGTGTGTGTGTGTGTGTGTTTGTGTGTGTGTTTGTGTGTGTGTGTTGTTATATTCCTTCTTTTTCGTCCTTTTCACTTTTACTGAATCTAAGCTGTCGTGAAGTATTTTTTCTTTCTGCGAGATCTTAAATCATCCAGGCTTTTACCTGACATTTATTGTGTAAAGTTCAAGTCCAAGTTAACCTTTATTGTCATTCATCCTCATACAAAGTTTACAACTCAGAGAAATGTCTTGCCTCATGGACCAAAGTGCAAAAATGCATAGAACATAACAAGAGAACAAGACTAGGAAAGTGAGTGTTTTGGTGATAAGGCTTTTTACATACGAATGTAAACAGTGAAAAGTTGCCTCGATTGACATAACAAATAATACTCAACACATTATAAACAGCAGAGAAAATAAAGCAGTGTGCTGTAGTAATTGTCATATTGTGAATGTGAATAATTATAGAATATAAGTTAATGAATATAAAAACTATATAGAGTATATTAATAAAAGTAATAGTACACATTGTTTGTATAATATTAAAATAGTATAAATATATATATTATAATAGAATAATAATAGAGTATATCCAATTTCATTATATTTTATTTGTATTGCGCAAATCATAATATACATTATCTTAAGGCACAAAAATGTATTAATAATAATAACTGTTATCCTGCAGCTCTGGAGTAAGACTTACCTGCAAAGATAGAGAGAGAGAGAGAGAGAGAGAGAGAGAGAGAGAGAGAGAGAGAGAGAGAGAGAGAGAGAGAGAGAGAGAGAGAGACTAAAGGAGGTAAAAAACACAAAGTTAGTGACATGTAAATAAATGAATGTGGGGGCAGAGAGACAGAGAAAAGGGCAGAAGTGCTCAGTGCATGATGGGAGTTCCCCCAGCAGTCTAGACATAAAGCAGCATAACTAAGGGATGGTTAAGGACTCACTTGATCCAGAACTAACTATAGGCTTTATCAAAGACACACATGTTAAGTTTAACCTTAAATGTAGAGATGGTGTCTTCCTCCCGAACCCAGAGTGGGAGCTGGTTCCACAGGAGAGGAGCCTGGTAGCTGAAGGCTCTGCCTCCCATTCATACTTTTACAGACACAAGGGAGCCTGTGTTTTTGGAGCGAAGTGATCTATTTGGACAATATGGCGTTATGAGCTCTTTGATCTATGAAGGGGCTTGATTGTTAAGGGCTTTGTATGTGAGGAGCAGGATCTAGAATTCTATTCAGAATTGTACAAGGAGCCAATGCAGAGAAGCTAAAACAGGAGTAATATGATCTCTCCTTCTAGTTCCTGTCAGCACTCGTGCTGCAGCATTTTGGACCAACTGGAGGCTTTTCACAGACTTACTAATAAGTACTTACTAAAAAATGTAATCCAGTCTGTTTCTGTGCTGTGATGGATTCTGAATCCTGACTGAAAGTCTTACAACAAACCATTACTATCTAAGTAATCACATAGCTGGTTAGCGACAGCTTTTTCAAGTATTTTTTAAATGAAGGGCAGGTTTAATATGGGTCTATAATTAGCTAAAACCACTGGATCAAGAGTGGGCTTTTTAAGCAGAGGTTTAATTATCGCTACATTAAAAGCTTGTGGTACGTAGCCGCAAAGACATATTAATCTGATTTACTATGGAACAGTCCATTAGGAGGAAAACTTCCTTAAGAGGTCTAGTTGGGACAGAGTCTAATAGACAGGTTAATGGTTTAGATGATGAAAGTAGTGAAGTCAGTTCAGAAAGCTCTATTGAACAAAAGTGGTCCAAATCTAAATCTGGTGCTACAGGTGGTTCTATGGTTTCTGTACTAGACAATGTATCTGCTATTCATGGGGAGGAGGTGGTGGATTTTTTTCCCTAATCTTATCATAGTAATAGTATAATAGTATGAGTGATGATGATATTTGTTTATATGGTCTATTGTGGTTTACAGATAAAAAAAAAAATAGAAGCCAAAGAATGAATGAATAATAATAAATATGTGGTCAACGTCTAAATATAATATATAAGTGACAGTGCAAGCTTGTCCACTTGTCCATTTAAAGAATATGGGGGTTTTATGTTATGGATGTTAACATGGTGTTAAGAGTCTAACAACTTGGACGGAGAAGCTGCTCCAGTACCTCATACTGCTGGTATTGATGCTGTGAAACCTGATGGCACAGGCACAGTCTTTGGGAGGGGTGTTAGTGGTGGAAGAGGGAGAGAGAGACCTCTCTAATCCCCTCAGCTGTCATCACTATGCGTTGCTGGGTCTTGAGTTGTGATGCTTTGTAATTCCTGAATCACGAGATGCAGCTGACAATGTCACTCTCTACACTACCTCTACACTACCTCTACACAAAGGAGAGAGGATGGGCCATGGGAGACTCGCTCTCTTCAGCCTCCACAGAAAATGGAGATGTCTTTTTTCCTTCCTGCAGAGTTAGTGTTGAGGCAGCAGGTGAGGACATCATTGAGGTGCACACCAAAAAACTTGCTGCGACAGCAACTGAGGAGCAGTGGAGGGTGGTCAGCTGACGTCTTCCTGATTTTCTACATTAAGAGTAAGGTTGTTTTTGCAACATCTCACCAGTTGCTCCACTTACTCACTTCCTGATGAGGCCCATTATTGGTACATCATCAGCCAACTTGATGATGGGGTTGGATTCAGACTTGGCTGATCAGTCATGGCTTTGCAGCAACGGGGCTGAGCACACAGCCTTAGGGGGCTGGTGCAGGTGCTGGATGATGGTGCAGCATGATGGTGTCTCATGTTCTGCTACTGGTTTGCACTGTCTTTAGTCTCTCTGTCAGAAAGTCTGGAGTCAAGCTACAGAGGGAAGTATCAAAGCCCAGTAGTGATGGTTTCCTCACCAGTTGCTGGGGGATGATTGTGTTGAATCCTGAACTGAGGACAACAAACAGCCTTACACAGCAAGTGTCCTCGGTGTCAAGGTGTGATAGGGCTGAGTGCCGAGTGTACGTTACCAGTACACTGGTAATACATTACCAGTGGAGCAGCTGGGGTGGTATGCAAACTGATTGTGAGGTGGGGAGGGCAGATTGAATGTGTCTCATGTAGTCGCAAAAAGCATAATGGGTCAGTGCTATTATGAGTGGTAATCATGAAGATCATAAAGTCACAGTCTACTTCTTTGGCACTGTAGTTATGTGATGTTCCATTTGAACACATTTATACTTAAGTTATTTCCTATCACAAACTTTACCAACAATATCATCTATGCTAATTGATTGTTCATTGCAAACTCTCCATGATACCATCCATTGTATTGTCAGTTATCCTACATTGAAAATATTTCAGAATATACCATCACAGCATCTGCCTAACCAGCAAATTTAGCAAGACACAGACATTTGTTTTGCACAGCTTGCCACATATTTGCGTAAGCACAGGCGGAACTTTGAGGTTTACTGCTGCAATGCAAGGACAGGAACAATGAGACTTTTCTCAACTCTCCACTCTGCTCCAAAGAAGGAGGAAGTTATCAGTTATTTTCACATTGGCAATGACAACACACTTTGTTAACCTTACTGTTTTCTGAGTAGTTTTTCCTGAATTATTTTCTCTATGATACAGAATAGTATGAAACTGAACATACCACGACTTCTTTGAGATATGTACTAAGTACAATATATGAACAATGAACATCATATGTGTTTTTAGTCAAATAACCCATTGTTTCAAAAAACGAGCACTATTAGCTGGGCTCATAGCAGCGAAAAAATTGTTAGAAGCTTAATCCCTCTCTTTTTGTGCTTGGGTTCTGTCGTAGTTGGACATTGTAAACTTACAGTTGTTGACTGTCCGAGTTAACGGAGCAAAGGAATCAGTTACAGAGGCTTACTCCCTCACAATGAACCTCAAGAACTTTGTTTTGTGAAGTTCTGAAGGAATTGGAGGCCTGAATCCGGGAGATGGGATGGTTGGGGTCTCCTTTCTTCCTTAGCAATTTCTTTTCTTATTATTTGAGCTTTTAGTTTTTTATGTATTTGCGTGTATTTTTGTAAATTTTTTAATAAAACTGAAAAAATAAGATTTAAACGTTGACAATATTTAAAACACCTAATATCTAGTCTTATTATTAATAGCTATGATATAATACAGGTCCCTTAAAAACCTAAAGATCATTTGTGATACATGGACCGAAACAGTGGTATCAGCTTTTAAAGTAGAAAATGAGTTGGATAGTGTGAACTCAGGCTATAAATGAACTGAAGTGTGTGTTGTTGGTGTCCCCCAGGTTGTTCCTGTGGAGGTCGCTTCAGTCATCCAGCAGTCTGTAGAGGGGACTCAGACTAAGTGGAACGTGAGTGGAGGAGAAAACCTCAGTCCTGTTCTCCTGAACCCAGAAGTCTGTGCTAATGTAGTGCTGAAGGTGAGTCCACCACTTGACAGTTTGTGGGGCATTACACATATTTATGGATACAAAATATTTTTGATACATTTCTACCAAAACATTACAAATATTCAGGGTTAATTCTTCAGCACTTTGATCTTGTCAGGGTGGAAAAACTACATCATAAGACACATACATACATGCAGTTTATCAGGCACACTAGTACAACCAAATGCAGTCCAGTACAACAACCTCACCTTAAGAGCTATCTTTACAAATTCATTAATGTTAATCGTTGTTGACTGTGTCAGAAATTAGTAAATAAGGTAAGAAGCTCATAGTTAAAGGATTTGTACTGTGTCATACTAAATGGTGTTTTTGTCCTTTTATTGGATTGTTGACAGTACATGGGTACATAATTAAGTGGAGAAAACACTACACCCGGAACTAAATTCATCCACAGAAAATAATTTCACCACAAATAAAAAGTTTGATTGTCTGCTGGCATTTTGTTTCCTCAGGTTGTATACGTCATGAAGTACAACCCAGCCGGTGAGATAGTGTCTGTGAGCGTATCTCTGGTACTTGGATTTGTTCGTGAAACAGCACTGCCCCTGAAACAGGAGTTTCAAATCACCTTTGTCCAGGTACTGTCACTCAACCACATATTTTTGCTGTATCACAGGTTGTTATGCAAATTTTTTTTTTGTTTTTGCAATCAGAATCTGCAATTTGAACAAAGTACTGTATTTAGCTGTACTTACTAAGTAGGTTTCCCTTTTAATATTCTATGATTTGAAGAATATAACCTATTGGTTGCTCACTGTTTTTGTTTTTTTTGCAATGACTGCAGTTAAAGAGCGATTTGAATGATTTTTTTGAATCTCAGTTTTGCTAAAAGTGGAGCATTGTCAATTTCTATGTAAAGAAATGTAGGTACAGTTCTCAGAAAATGGGAAAAAAATTCAATTTAATTAGAAAAGTTCTGAGACAGGCTGCAGCTGGTTGTTCAGTCCTGTGGTGTGGCATGTCATTGAGCTCAATCAGACCAGCATACATTGTCACCTCTCCTACTACAGTCACTAGGGAGATCATCACCTGACAATAAGCCAGTAAAGATTTTAGCAAGAACTTAAATACCTTAATTATTTTTAATTCATTAATCCAGCCATAATTTTTCTGCCACTTTCTGTCACCTAAGGCCAGGTCCTATTGATGAATGAATTATATCACTATAGGAATCATTGCTCCATACAGCTGGACGTACTAAAAAATGGATTATGACTCGCAATAAATGCATGTATTAAATAAGTAATTGTGGGCCCACTGCTTCAACCAATCAATCAATCAATCTAATTTTATTTGTGTAGCCCATATTCACAATCACAATTTGCCTCATAGGGCTGAACAAGATGCAAAATCTTCTGCCCTTAACCCTCCGCAAGAGGAAGAACTACCAAAAATCATTTTAACAGGAGTGGGGGAAAACAAATTGAAACCTAAGAGGGAGTCGAGAGTGAGGGATCTCTCAGGATGGACAGAAGTCAATAGATGTCACGTGTAACAGAGCACAACAAAATACCACTAGTTACAACATTCATGAGTAAAGACAGCATCTAACATAAATGGAGATGTGTATTTATGTTTAAGTCTTTATATAAAAGAGAAATGACAATTGTAATGATAGCGGTATTGCAAATTGTGGTATCATGTGAGTAAGCATATTGTTTATTTAAGCAATCTAGTTGTAATCATAATCCACGATCAGTTGCCACCACGATCCACGATGTGGCTGCAGCTGTGATCTTTATCTGCAATGATAAAACAGGACTCCACAGAAAAAGTCAAGTCAGTAACATTTATTAATAAGACATTAATGTGATGAAGTGGGTGAGGAGAAAAGAGAAGCTCTATATGCCATAGCACCATAGCTAAGAGCTGGTCCATGTAGAAAGTCACATATTACTAATAAATGAGCATCAAAGATTTTCACCAAGTGTGATGGGAATATTACTGGGGAGGGTGTCTCCAGATTAATCACTTACGGAGCTGATTTATTAAAAGTCAAGGTCAACAAGAATGTAGTCCAAAAAGCACGTTCTCAAAGACTTCTCCATAAACAAGAGAGACAATCTAAAACTTGATCAGAAAAGTATTCCCCATCATATGATGTCATAAGATAAGTGACCTATTAAGAAGTCAAAGGAAAATAGCGTCATACATAGTTAAAAATTACTTTTAAGGTATCCCTATTCTATAGGGCTCTAGATGCAACCTAAAGTTTATATAGATCAGAAATTAATGTCTGGTCATGTGGGAGGTAGGATGTCATCATGACATCACTTTTGAGTCAGCAAATGACATCATATAGTGTACTATTGCATTATGTTTTGCAACCAATCTACAACTTATTTATATTAACAAACATTCATCATTATATGGTTTAAATTATTTCATGATGACATCATTATGAAATGGCAATATTACAATAAACAGACAATAGCATTGTCTGATTGGGGTATAGTCGGCGGTGCAGGATATCCATTGCACCTCTGATGCTTTGATTGTTCATTTATCTCATCATCATTATCAAAAAACTAAATCAGAGTATTTTTACATCTAAATCTCAGTCTTTCTCTGCCTGTAAACAATTGACTCATCTTGCACTCAGGGGTATTTACTCATTTTGTGTACACCAGCGGATGTTAGGGACACATCTTCAGTTGTGTACCTTATTGTCATCAGGTGTTTCGGTCTTTAACATGTTATTCTTGACAATAAATATAAATGTGTCTTTTGTCTGTTATACAGCAGGATGTGGAGGAGGTGGCTGTGGACTATAGTGGAAATCCAGGTTATGTGGTTGGACTGCCTCTTGTGTCTGGAACAAGAACACATGAATATCCTTTATCTGAATCATTGACAGTGTCCTTTGACAGCAGTAGTAGGTGGTGCAGTGGTGGCTGAGAAGGGTATGAAAGGATATTATGATGTGCTACAAGGCTCAGGATTTGTCCTTAGCAGTCATCTTCACTGGGATTGTCAGAAGCATAGACTCTAGAGAAACACTGTCTCTTCTGGATGCAGCTGAGGATCAAGACTGTCTGCGTGGTCTACATCAGCGCTCCCCTGTCCTTTTTGGTCTGGATTCTGTGTCTGGCTGCACATTAAGGCAAGGCACACTGACCAAATCCTATTCTTGTGTATAGCTACACTGTCTTGTTTAGAATTGGGATGATTTGTCTTGTTCCTGCAGACTGGAGGATACTGCCAACTGCTCCCTGGTCTCCCAAGTGCTCCTGGATGTTCTGAGAGGACCAAACTATCCCCAGTATGTGGCTTCTTTTGGAAACTCCCCATTAAACAATCCACTGGACTGGGTGCAAATCAGCAGCTTCCGTCCTGGGGTAAGCACAGTTTTGAAAACAGAAAATAGTAAAATCCTGAGTCTGAGATATATGAACTCAGTCCCTCCCATTCCTGTGAACGCAATATCTCAAGAATGCCTTGAGGAAATTTCTTCAACTTTGGTACAAATATGCCCTTGGACAAGGAATAACTGATAAGACTTTGGTGGTCAAAGGTCAAGGTCACTGTGACCTCACAAAGCACCTTTTTGGCCTTGTGAAGGTGATACCTCTCAAACACAGTGAAGGAATTATTTCACATTTGGCACAAATATGCACTTGGACCCAAGAATTAACTGATTAAATGGTAAATGGTTTTGTATTTATATAGCTAGTCTTAATGACCACTCAAAGCTCTTTACAGTACAGTTTTACATTCACCCATTCACACACACATTCATACAGTGCATCTATTAGCAGCACTTTGTTGTTCTATGAGGGGCAATTCGGGCGTTCAGCATCTTGCCCAAGGACACTTCGGTATGCAGATTGGGAAGACTGGGGATCGAACTGCCGACCTTCAGGTTGGAGGACGACCGCTCTTCCCCTCAGCCACAGCCGCCCATATGATTAGACTTTGGTGGTTTTTTGCCTTGTGAATGCAATATCTCCCGAACACCTTGAGGGATTGTCTTCACATTTGGCACAAACATTCACTTGTACTTGGACATCTCGGTGGCTTTAACAAAGTATGTTGATGTTTTTCTTGAAAATTATATCTTAAAATCAGCTCAAGGGAATTTTTTCAAATTTGGTACAAATGTTCACTTGTACTCAGGGATTCACTGATTACATTTTGGAAGCCAAAGGTCACAGTCACCTCACGTTCCTGGGAATGTGATATAGTAGGACTGCCCGTAGTAAATTTTATTACATCTGGTACAATTCACTTTGACTCTCTGATTTACTGATTATTTTTGGTGGTCGACGGTCAAGGTCATGGTGGCCTTATATAAATCTGGGAAAATAAGTATGTAGAAATATGTACACTTTTTTTATTTTTTTGCAAGATGCACTTGATTGAACCCGCATATAGCAGAGATGTTATTGAACTTAACTACTCCTCTAATAACAAAGCATCCTGGCAGGGTTGTCTACAGACCCCTGCTAGCAGCCGGAAGCTGAGTGATTTTGATTTACACATTAAATAGTGCAGAGCATCCAAGCTTTTCAATTTACATTGGATGAATGGCAAATGTCATTGATTCACCTGCATTAGCACATAGATGCTATGAGGATATTAAAGGTTTGTCACTTTAGTAACTGCAAGCAATAGCATTGGTTTATTTAAGATCTCAACAATGTTATTACAATGACATCCCCGCAAAACTTTTTGTCACGTATGTTTACATTGACGACTAGTGATGACGTGACAGGTTTTCTGAGGACTAATGACGATATATCGGCTTCTTGAAGCGCTGTCCCAATTCGTAGGGGATGATTTCAACCACTAACCCTTGTAACTCTGTGTAAAAGGGTCAAGATAACCCTCGAAAACAAGGAGAAGGGGTAGGGAATAGGGAGAAGGGGTGAAAGCAGATATTTTGAGAGTTTAATCCCTCCTAGCTGTGGCACAGGGTAAGGTGCACCTGTTTGCTTTGATTTTCCCTGAGATGTGTCTACAACATGACTGAGTCCACCGGTGGCAAATCAAATTGATTGGACACTCTCTGTAGACCTTTGTCCTAAAATGGTAGAGTCATAGATCTGGACAAAGCTTATCCATTTTGTATGTATGCCACTTCTCCAGCAAACATGCAGATGTGAGGAGGTAAATTGAAGCCAGATTATTGATCCCCTCCATCATTAACATTAAAACCAACAGCGTTACTTGTGTTTGCGCAACATAATTGTTCCATAAGAACATAACACTGCGCCTGTATCACCAAGTACCACTTAAGTTTTCAAATCATGTGTCCGCACCCACGTGTTTAAAATCACTGCAATGAACGTGTCTTTGCTGTCAACTGCATAGAGTGCACAGAGCGCACTAGAGACCACTTCCAAAAAAAATAAATTTGTGTTCACCTTTAAACTTTAATTCCAAATGATGTCCCAGAGTGGAGGTTAGGCTCCCACTTACGTACGTGTGATGTAATAGGTCCGATTGCTGTAACCAATCTATATAAGGTAAAGTAAATGATTGCATAAATATTCACCCCCTTCAGGTCAGTATTTGGTAGATGCACCTTTGGCTGCAATCACAGCACTGAGTCTGTGTGGATATGTCTCAATCAGGTTGGCACATCTGGACACTGCACTTTGTCTCCATTCTTCCTTGCAAAACAGCTCAAGCTCTGTCAGGTTGCTCGGGGATCGGGCGTGAACAGCTCTTTTCAAGTCCAGCCACAAATTCTCGATTGGATTGAGATCTGGGCTTTGACTTGGCCACTCCAGAACATTCACCTTGTTGTCTTTGAACCATTTCTGTGTAGCTTTTGCTGTATGCTTGGGGTCGTTGTCTTGCTGGAAAATAAATCTTCTCCCAAGTCGTAGTTCTCTTGCAGACTGAGTCAGATTATCCTCCAGGATTTGGCGATATTTTTCTGCATTCATGTTCCCCTCTACCTTTACAAGCCTTCCAGGGCCTGCTGCTGAGAAGCATCCCCAGAGCATGATGCTGCCACCACCATGCTTCACGGTGGAGATGGTGTGTTTGTGGTGATGTGCAGTGTTTGGTGTTCGCCAAACATAGAGTCTAGTCTGATGGCCAACAAGCTCAATTTTTGTCTCATCAGACCATAGACCCTTCTTCTAATTGACCTTGGAGTCTCCCACATGCCTTTGGGCGAATTCCAGGTTAGATTTCATTTGAGCTTTTTTCAACAGTGGCTTTCTCTTTGCCGCTCTCCCATACAGCTTCGACTGGTGAAGAACCCGGGCAACAGTTGTTGTATGTACAGTCTCTCCCATCTGAGCCACTGAAGCTTTTAACTCCTTCAGAGTGGTCGTAGGTATCTTGGTGGCCTCCCTCACCAGTCTTCTTCTTGCCCGGTCACTCAGTTTGTGAGGACGGCCAGCTCTAGGCAGATTTAAACAAGTGCCATACTCCTTCCATTTCTTAATGATGGATTTAACTGAACTCTGTGGGATGTCCAGTGAGTTGGAAATCTTTTTGTAGCCATCTCCTGACTTATACTTTTCAATGATCTTTTCTCTGAACTGCTTGGAGTGTTCTTTTGTCTTCATGTTGCAATTGTAGCAGGAATCCTGATGAACCAGAGACTGGACCTCCCAGACACAGGTGTTTTTATACTCCAGTCACTTGACACACATCCACTGCACTCAGGTGATCTCCATTTCACTAATTGTGACACTGCTGGCATCAACTAGCTGGACCTCTGTTGAATTAGGTCAGTCACTTTAAAGGGGGGTGAATATTTATGCAAACACTTATTTTACACTATATATTTTTAATTAATTGACATTAGTTTGTAAAATTTTTCACATTGACATGAAAGAAGCTTTTTTTGCAAATTCTTGTCAAAAAAGCCAAATTATATTGACCATGATTTCATGTATAAAAGCAACAAAAGGGTGAAACATCCAAGGGGGGTGAATACTTTTTATAGGCATTGTAGATTCCATTGAGCTGTGATCTTGAATCTTTGTGCTGAACTGAGTCCAGTATTACACAGAAGGCTCCAAAGGAAATGAACCATCCCAGCACAAACACAAGTTCTCACTCCTCTGGGTTCATTAGGCGTCAGGTCTGTGTGTGATATGATTAACACTGTATACTTTTCACTGTTCTCCTCAAAGCCCCTTTATAGATTGGGGATATCACATTTGTCTCTGAATTAAATAATGCCTGCCAGCCCACCCACTGAGGCTCTCCAGAGGTCGAGCAGGTGGTCCCCTCACCTCCACAGTGCGCATGTACTTTTTGTATGAATCCAACGCAATGTTTTATAGACAAGGCCCCTGGTCTCCACTTAGAGTCAGCCGTCTGAACAAACTGAACCCAACAGTGAGTCTGACAGAACAGTCAGAAGCCATGAGAATGACCACTGCAGCAGTCAATCAGGCATTAGAGTGGTAGAGTGGCTAGATGGAAGCTATTGAGTAAAAAGCAAATGGCAGCATGTATGGGGTCTGCTGAATCTCTGGTCTGATGGGACAAAGACGTATCTCTTTTAGAGTCTCATTCAGTGTGCGAATAACCCTGTGGCAATCGGGGGTCCCCCTACCTAGTGCTCCAGTGTTATGCTGAAGTACCCTCTGATTGAAATCTGACCCCCCCCAATAAATACATAAAATAATAACATCAATAGTCATGATTATGTTTTGATTATTTTGATGTTCTCCAAATGAATCCACTAAGGCTTGTGTGGTGAAAAACTCTATAGCTAACTAAAGCCTTTACAGTGTAAAGTCTTGTCTCGTGTTGTGTGGCATTTGAACTGTGCTGTGCTTTGAAAAAGTGTTGGACTTTTTTTTCAATGTGTTTAAATACATGTCTCATAAACTCGAGAGCAAATCAACCAACCAACCAACACAAAGTAAACTTCAAGTCCTGTACGTGTCCTAATAAATTCTGATTAGTGATGGTGGTAATTTTTAACATGTAGAGTGAGCTTAGGTCAGTGGGGAAGTGAGAAGGGGGGACATGTGGTAGGGTAATACAGCATGGTACAGGGATACCGACGTGTGTCTGCCCCAATCCTAAAGGAGCTACAGGCCGCCTCTGCAAAATATATGTAGCGGAAAACCTGCCTACCTAATACTGGACATAGTACGCTTTTAAAAGACATTTTAAGGATATTATAAGTGACAAATAAGTTTTAGCATGTTTTTTCCAGCGACCCCCAATAAGTTTGTTGTTGAGGCTTTCAGGGGGTCTCAAGTGTCAATCAAGGGTTCTCCGACCCCCGAGCCCCCCCCGTATTTCGCACCACAGGTCTCATTGCTTATCATCTGGCAAATACCAACCATGGTGAAGCTGGTGGGGCGCCATCATGCATAGGCATGCTATATGATGCTTGACAGAGGGAATCTTGTCAGAAGTGAGGGAAGGATGAATGCATCTGAATACAATGAGGAAGAAAATCTCCTGCAGAATAAACACAACCAGAGACTGGAGCGATTGTTCAGCTTTTAACACAACAATGAACCCAAAGCCAACAAGCAAGACAACACTAGAGCGGCTTCAGGGTAAGTCTATGGCTGTCCCTGAGTGGACAAGCCAAAGGTCAGACATAACCCTGGAAATGTAACAGACACTTCTCATCTATAATCTGTCGATTACAAAAATGCTCCTACAAAGTGCTGAATCAGATCTACAGTATAATGAAGTTTAATGACTGGAGAGTTGTGAAGCTGCTGAGATTGCGATTATTTAAGATATTTGAACCTTTGATTGTCTGAGGTGGTTTGCATAACTGTATGCCAGTGCTTATCACAGTTGTTAATTGAACTTGACGTTTTCATAACACAATCACTTGTTGTTAGTTTATTACAACTGTGACCTTAAGGTAAGACTAATATCAACTCTGAATTCAAATTCAAATTCAGGTTAGGATGCTGGTATGACGTGCTGATTGGATGACAGCATATAAGGACCAAAATAAATTGCGGACTTGGGGGAGGAGGGGAATTATTACGAGAAAGAACTGAGAATTTTCATAGTAAAATTTTAAATGTATGAAAAAAAAACAATTAAATAAGAAAAAAAACCTCTTACATTGATGTCAAAATGTATTAAGTATTTTGCATCAAGAATAACAGTGCAAAAAACAGATAAAAGGATGTTGTGATATCTACAGGCAATTCAAATGAGATTTGTAGTTTTCTGAGAAATCTTTTTTTCCATGAGCTTCAACATCATATCTGTCTGCTCTTCATTGCGTCGCCATCTTCAGCCCCCCGGCCTCATCAGTCTGCCCCCTATATTGTTCTGCCTGCTGGCCAGTCATACAGCCCCAGCTCAGCCTTCTTTGGCTCAGTCCTACAAACCACCATTCTCTGTTTGCCTCATCTCCCCAATACATTTCCACTTCTTCTATCATCTGCGGGCTGCCTTTGTTCTGCACTTGAAATTCACCCCAAATAAAACAGAATCTGGGATAAAATCCCAATTAATTCCAAAGGGTGTTAGTATGTTCTTGTAAATGTAGGACTTTTTACTCAGAGTTTCTGACTTTTTTCTCACACATTTGTATCTGTACAAGCTCAGATATTGTAATGGAAATTGACTTAATAACTTCTTAGTTTATGTTTACAGCAGACTTTTCAATCTAGGGTCCAGCTCAACATAAACTTTATGGTGCACCCACTGTCTAGCATGTGAGCCCATTGTCTATTCATGTCTTGTAGAAGTTGATCCTGAGATCACCTGAATTCTATAGTGACCTTTTGCTCTACTCTGGTTTAACTGTGTTTGTCCTTTGTTCCAAGAACTCAGCTGACTGACACAACACCCTCACCATACATGATACTATTTCCTCTCCAACACATTTAGGATGCAGCCTATAAATTCCAGACACAGAACAATACATTCACACACCCCCCTCTGCGTGTTTTGGGGTCAGGAGCTAACCCACACAGAGAGACACTTAAATATGAGCACAGACACTTCACATTTCATCACACTTGCAACATCCACCTCGCCTATGTAATCCTTTCTGCAGAAAGTTTTTACAAATAAATTTCCAAAGACAACTTGTCTCATAACCTCGTTTGTTGACCAATTTTCCACCAAAATATTCAGTTTATATTCTCTAAAAGAAACCTCCCTTTCCCCTAGTTCTGGTAAAATAGTTTTTTTAATAGGTCAGAGATGCTGCATGTTGATAGAAAATGATCAAATTTGTGTTTTCCTGTTTTCCTAACAATATTTATCAACCTTTAAAAATGATTTTGTCACAAAATATTGTGTAATAAGACTGATATTAGCTTTCCGAAGCTATTTAGTGGTAGATTACAACAAGACTGCTTGATATACAATATTTCTACTCAGATACTCGACCATTACTGACAATAATCCATCAATTCATTGACCTTCAGTTATGCTACAAAGTGTTTATTCTAATCAATGCTGTAAATACCCTTATCTTTCTGATGTTCTCCTTTACACTTGACATCTATTGCACTTCTGTCCGTCCTGGGAGAGGGATCCCTCACATGTGGCTCTCTCTGAGGTTTCTACCTTCTTTTTACCCTGTTAAAAGGTTTTTTTGTAGTTTTTCCTTACTCTTGTTGAGGGTTAAGGGCAGAGGATGTCACACCTTGTTAAAGCCCTATGAGACAAATTGTGATTTGTGAATATGGGCTATACAAATACAATTTGATTGATTGATAGTTGAACTCAACAGGCTAATTAATCAATTATACAATCTTTCTATTGCCATTAAACCATACTGTATATTTTCATATTTATGGAGCATGAAGCAGAAAATTGTTTACATTTACATCCAGCTTGTTTGTTGTTTGCAGGAGGCCCAGAGTTGCAGCATCCCGTTGTCACTTCATTTAGAAGTTGAATGGACCAAATATGGATCCTTGGTGAACGCCCAACCTCAGATTGTGAGCATCAAAGAAGTTGTCCAAACCAACACCACCAGCTTGGTATGAATCACTTTTTCAAAGACTGTCAGGTTTTAACAGGGAAATGAACAAGGCAATGGAAAGTTGATCCTCTGTACAACTCCGTTTTTTTTCCTACAGGCCCTGTTATCGGGCGGCAGCAGCAGCATCCTGACAATCAGCATGTCAGTGGCCTTCATACCAGTGTCGGCTGCTGCTCTTCCTGGTTACAATGCTATGCCCACCATCGATGCCAAACTACCCTATGACTTCTTCTCCCCTTTTGTCTGATCCAAGAGTTATCTAACAGTTCATACAGGTTCCACATACACTGGTACAGGACATTTTTGACAAGTTCTGTTTGTACAATCAATTTAATACTGTTAATAATGTACATATAATCTTTGTAAGATTATTTAACATTGTTGAATAAATGAAATCTTTTTTTTTACAAAACATACAGTTCTTCTCAATGTCACTCAGTAGATGTAAATTTTGTTTTATGTGCAAGTTATCAGTATAAAGAAAGTTACAATTATTTACAGGCAAGTTAAGGCTGTGGCCTCATAGCTTTATAGTCATATCCAGTAGCATCAGAATATTTGGCATTCATTAGATAAATGCAGTACTTTCACTGGTTTCCATCACTCCAGGTTTCCATGGACACACTTTGACTGATATTCAAAATGAGAAGATTACACTAAATGTCTACAACCAACTGTACAGTTGATAGTAAAGATTCTGTGAACAGGTAATAGGAATACTGAAATAAGGTCTACAATAAAAGTTTATGAAGGAGTATATAGTTTGAAAATTAAAAACAATGGTGCAGAAAGGAACATAATAAATGACATTGAACAGTAGGTCCACTGAAGTTACTTTGATGAGTTAGAAGTCTATGCCGTTCTTCTTCAGGAGGTCTTCAAGTTTCTGTTTATCTTGTTCCTATGCCAAAGAGACAGAGGCAGCAGACAGAGAGAAGAGTCAGTCTGATGGTGAACCTCATTAAAGCTTTGACCAAATAATACATATGTTATTTATTATGTGGTCCTCCCACTGGAATTAGCTTGTACAATACCTGACTTTTTTTTCAGGACCAAACCTTCACCCAACAAAAACATTTTTTTCTGCTGCCAGCCTCAGCAACATGCTTGCCCAAATATACCACAATAAATTCCATGTATGTGTATATGTATGTTAATGTAAAAAAGTGGCTCTGATGTTTGCATGTATGAAGCAGTTTAGGAATCACCAGTTTATCGGTGCGCTCCTGTAGCTCTGTGATTCTCTGAACGAGGTGGTCGTAGGTTTCCTTCAGCTTGTGGAGCCTCTGGTCTGCACGGGTCTTCACTGACAACAGGATTCCTGCAATACAATCAAATACAAAGGAAAATGTCCAGTATACCAATCTCAACAGTCAAACTGGACTGGGGAGGAGCTAGGCTGTTCGGTAGGCGACATTTGTAGTCTGTGTGCCTGCAGCCTATAGTCTTATTACTGTCTATAATCCTAATGTATCAATAACACTCACCATCATCTTTATTGGTAATTATTATTATATTTTTTCATCTTTGGATGTGAATCTATCAAAATAATGACACATTCTGTAAACTCAGCTGTAAATATTTCATCTATATTTATCCCCAAATCATTTCCTATGACAGTTTATGTTGCAGGTGGTAAAAAGCTATCAGACATGCCAGCTGCTCCCTAAAGCTGTACTTGGATGCAACAGCACTTTGAGCCTAATGCTAACATACTGATGTTTAGCAGGCCGTGTTTATCATCATTGGAACTTTACCTCAGTGATGCTCACATTTTGCTAATTAGCAGCAAAAGCACAAAGGACTCTTCTTAATGATCTAAGCTTGTGGTGAAATGGAATTTAGTTAGTGTCCAAATCCACTTTTGTTAATTTAACAATTGAACTAAAAGGTCACTGTACCAGGTGTATGGTTCAAAGGGGATGTCCTCAGTCCCTTAATGTAACATGGGTGTGTTTTAATAAACCAATCAGAGTGCCATCTCCCATTCCCTTATGAAGAAAGGTGAGTTGTCACCTTGGTGGATTGATATGATAGTGAAGGTTTTTCCAGGTAGTGAGTAAAAAGCTTCTCTGCACAGACCACGGTGTCACTTTGAACACAAGCAGATCATCTGTGTGTTTCAAGCAGAGTATGTGCTCATTGTGTAGCTTTGTAGGTGCATGGCACTATGTTGATAATGAGTCTGAAAACAGTGAAATACCGCATCACTGATTAAGGACTAAATGTGGTTGCTCGGCCAATTTCCACCACCTCAAGGAAGCAATGTGCGAACACTGCACCTCAGTTAAAGACTTACAGAAGAAGAACTAGATTTAACCCTGTGGTGAACTAGATTCAATGTGAATGTACTACACTGTAAACCTGCTGTTAGTTTGTGTTTGCTCCCCTAAAGGCAGCAGTCGTGAAAACTACAGCAGGTCCACACAATCACAAAATCCTCACTTCACTTCACAGTGACTCAGGGCGGCTCATACAGCAGCTGTTGTCTACTGAACATTTATTTTTTATTTCAGTTTCAATCGGTTTCCACAAAGTAGATATTTTAAAAACTGCAGCTCAAATGGAACCACTTCTGGTTCTACTACTGCACACACACAACATCGCAGATGTGCAGACGTATGATCTGTGATTTTTTTATGCAGACCAAATACTACTTATTAATTTTTAGGTTTTTATGTTACATGGAAAAATACGTAAATTTTAAATGCACCCTGATCTGTGGAGTACAGCATTTGGCTCCCATGTATGCTGTAACGTATATTATGGAAATGAAAAATACAGCTGAATCTGACTCTGAGAATGCTGTCTCTAGAGCAACACGACTCACCTGGCTAACAGTTTAAATATGCTTTAGCTACAATGAACTTGATCATGAATTGAGAAATGGCCGAATTTTTTATTTGCTGTAAAATGTATTTAATATTCTCAAATACTTTACCTGCATATATAGTAATTCAGTTCCAGACTCCGACACTTACAATAGGGTGAGTGAGTGACTGAGTGAGTGAACAAACAGACACAAACAGACAGCGTTACTAACCATTGATAATTCTGGCCACCCTCCAGAGTCGCAGTAGGATGAGGAGACCCATCCCATCAAAGGCATCCTCGTGGAAAATGAAGACAATGTCCAACACGAAGGACACCACCACCACCAAACCATCAAATACTTCAAACTTGTGTTGGAGGAACTCCAGGCGGTAAGCAAAAATCTTACCAGCCAGCTCCACCATGAAGAATGTGAGTAGAGCCAGACTCAGGTAGTGAAACACCTGCAGCAACAAAAACTTGCTGGTTACTTTTGGTTGTATTTGTAATTGGCTTTTCTGTGAGGAAGTGGTCAATTCAGTGTCATACCTCAGCAATGTGGCCATGTTTCAGGTTGATAACAGACAGATCTATAATCAACTCTGCCAGAACAAACATGACATCCAGGATGACCAAACACACCACCAACACCTGAAAGCAACATGAGATAGAGTCAGTAGAATGCATCTCACTCAGTTGTTGGCAGTTCGACTATGGTTTGATTTAAATAACTAAGGCCAGAAGATCCCATATTATATTATATTTTATAAAGTGTAACAATTGAAGTAAATTGTGTCCTCTTCTTCAGATGTAATAAAACAACAGAAAAAATGCCTCCATACTGCTCTTGTGGTGTCATCCAAGTGTCCGCAAGCCCGACATACAAATTCAAAATTCAAGTTTTTAGCCTAAATGCCCTCTGATAGCCTCCTCCTCGGAGGTGCATTCACATATGGACGGGCACAGGGGAACACCACACACACTCTCGCCCAAAGGCACATGCTGGTGCACATTTATGTGGCTACGTATGCTAGCATTGTCACTTCAAGTAGACTTTTAGGCTAAAAACTTGTAAATGTAAACTTGTAAACAAAGTTCACCCCTGAGACTCCAGAAGTGTTTTGTGGACTCAAACACTTCACCCAACCCCCAATCGGCATAGTGGGGAGAAGAAAATTAGTGAATATTCATTTTTCGGTGAACTATCCCTTTAAATAGCTGCTCAATGTGGAACGAGTTTTGAGTATTTTTAGTTTGTTGTACTTAAAGTAGTTTCAGTAAAGATTCTGAGTATTTTTCTTTGGGTTTAAATACAATTTGATTGATTGATCGATTTTATTTTTTTTATATATAAAATATATATATATATTATTTTATTTGGAGAGGACAGAGAGTAAGCTGTGAAGGGGGGCAGATAGAGAGTGGGGGAAGACATGTAGCACAGGGTTTGAATCGAACCCAGGCCGCTTCGGGTGAGGCCTCACCTCAATGGGCAGCAGCTTTACCAGGTGAGCTATATGCCGCCCAACAATGTTTTTAAGATGTCAATGTGGACAATAATGATTGGCATTATTTCACTATTCAATAATAATAAAATCAAGTCAGCACCCACATCAGTGGATTCTAAGTGGAAAAACCACAAATCTGTCTTTCAAATGTGATGGCTCATTTCCACTGCTCTAACAACAGGTACATGAACAGATGAACAGACATGTGTGACAGACCTGGAACCGGTCAGAGCTGTAGAGTCTCTTCAGTGAATCCCTGAAGGTCAGTGTTGTTGAGAACAGTCCTGTGGCCGGGCTCAGCTCCTCACTGACATCATGCAGCTCTTCTTCCAACTGAGCCGGCTGCTCATCACCAACAGTGGTGAAATGCCTCAGGTATTGAGCCATACCAGCAGGCTCTAGGAACGTAGAGGACCGCGTCCCACCTCAGCTCACCTCACAGGCTGAATAAAACACAAGGGTGCTCAGTTCAAAGGGGTGTCAGAGGCTGTGCAGTTAGATCACACTCAGTTTATTTATACAGTTTCATTAACTGTAACTTACAAGATGTTGTTACTTCGTAGCTCCTCTGCCTGTGGCAACTGATAACAGCAAAAAGCTAAATATATGAAAGTTTGCCAACACTAACCCTAACCCTATCACTGACTTCTTCAAATTTGCTAAACATGTCAGCATCTGTGCAGATTTCTCCATAAGACAATCTGAGTTGACTTCTCCTTTTTAGGTTGTCGTCAAGTTGTTAATGAGAAAGAAAATCCTCTCAGGCAACGCTGAGAAGGAAGCTGCGTGTCTCTCTGCATGATTCATTACATTACATTACATTACATTACATTTCATTTAGCTGACGCTTTTATCCAAAGCGACTTACAATAAGTGCATTCAACCATGAGGGTACAAACCCAGAACAACAAGAATCAAGAAAGTACAATTTCTTCAAAAAAGCAAAACTACAAAGTGCTATTTTGATTCACCCCCATAAGAAGTGCTTGTTGGGGGGGACAAGTCAGGAGAGTGTTTACAGTTGAAGACATCCACCAAACATCCTCATAGCCCCAGCAGCAGCAGCAGCAGCAGCAGCAGCCTGTCAGGTAGATCTCACCTGTCAGGTAGATCTCACTGTGACAGCCTCTCTCTCAGGACATGAGGATTATTGAAGCTTGCAGCTAGACTGAAAAGACTTGAGTCCAACTCACTCATACACATAAAATGAAACTTTCATTGGAGGTTTCAGCTGCAGGGACACAGGCTGAGCAGATCCACGCACTGCTGCATGGACACATGGAGGAAGAGTTTGAGTTTATAATATAAAGCTCCTTCAGCCGACGGGAACAGAGAAAGAAAGGTTCATGCTGCGCGACACTCACCAACAAGTAAACAACAGAGAGGTGCTGGGAGCTGGGGCGCAGATTTAACCAGGCTTTAACCAGGACAATGGTCCGAACTGGTTTTAATGGTGAGCTGAGTTTAGCAGTTAGCCTGAGCTCAGAGCCGCAGCTGCTGGACAGGAGGCTACAACTCGTGATGAAAACATCCGTCCGGACTCCTTTCTGCCTACCCAGCTTTCTGCCTCGCAGTAACGTCACTAGCGGGGTTAGCTCGGCAGACCGTGGCCGTGCAGCCGTGATACCAGATGGAAAGTGTCTTACCTTAGTCCTCTGAGCTGTGTACGGCTCCTGTCCCTGAAGACTGGGGAAGTGGAGTGGAAGCAGAAACACTCCGCCTCTCTCTCCGGTTGTGTCCTCACACCGCTTCAGTCTCTCAGGTCCATGTTGTCTCGCTCAGCTGGACACAGGGACAACCCACACGTCTAAGAAGCGTCACATATATAAACTTAAGATACACATTTTCACACACTAATTCCCCAAAAGACGCCTTGTACAGCGGGAAACGTGTCCATAATAAGCCTTTAATTACAATACTATATTTGCTCTTAGAATCGAGCCGAATAAAACTGTTTCCGACGAGGTCTTGGATAAGAAGCTGCTCATGGATGAAGTTTTCTGTTCAGTTGTATTACCCGGTACTTCCCAGGTAGCTGTTAGACACTAACCACGTGGTGCCTGGTTGTTCTCCTGCAGCCTAACAGTTTGACAGCCTATAATGAGCTCAGGTTTGAATTCACCTCAGTTCTGTGCATCTGAACACGTTCAGCCTTTTATCAGACTGGTTGTAGTTTTACTGGTACTCTACTGCAAAGGCAATAGGGCAATTGTAGATTTAAAAAATCTGAAACAAACCTAAAACCTGGGTATTCTATATGATTATTAAGTGAAAAATATATATGAAATACTGCTTGTGTTTGATCAGGGAACCACCCTCAGAGGATGACCTATTCAGAATATATGGGAGCAATCTGGATATTAACACAGAATCAGTTCTGTTTGAATGTGTGAGGCCATTGCAGAACACAGGCAGCCTCCAGGTGATACAGTGAAGAGAGGTTAGATGTGGAAGATGAGGCCTCCAGCAGGGGGAGGCAGAGAGAACGCAGCAGGGTTCTCAGCCAGGGAACCTAGTGAATTGTGCTGGATGACTGGCCAGCAGGAAGGAGAATTTGCTGGGGTGAAGCTGGGCCATAGAGCTGGAGACAAGCAGATGATATAGATAGCAACCATAATGAGGTGATCCTAAAGCTCAAAGAAATAAAGATGACTCAGAGAGAAGTACACATCCTATTTGAATTACCCACCTGTATCCAGCAATATCATTGCATCTGTCCATTAGATTGTTGTTCCTGATGTACAAAATCTCATACATTTGTGACTTTAACCTAATCATCAGCGGTGAATCCGGGGTCATCAGACACCCTCACCCAGGTGACCCACCTGAGGAGGATCAGGGCCCGATTCCTGTCCAGGCGGCGCACAACTCCACTCTCTCCAACCAGAGCCCAGTGGGAAGGCTTCTGAGGCTTCCAAGATGTTTTCCTCCTCTCTCCTCTCGCTCTCCTCCTTTGCAGCCCACAGATACTGAGAAGCCCCAGGACCCAATGTAGAGACTGGGCCGCAAAGCCCATACATTACAGCAAGCTTTCCACCTGTTCCTCTGGCACTCAGCTACCAGGTCAGCATTCTTTGCTCACCGTCTTCCCAAGGGACAGTCAGCTCAAGCAACACCAAATGCTTGGTATACCCCGACACCAGGACCATGTCTGGCCGAAGTGTGGTAACTGCAATGATCCCCAGGAACTCGTCTTCCCTTGAGATTATAATGTCATGAATTTGCAAGAAGGACATTTTTTTTTGGTGATTTCTTTTCCAAAACAACATAGAAAAAGAGTGGAAATTACCATGACAATTGATGTGTTAGGTTTATATTAATGCTAATAGGAGTTTGATCCAATAAATGCACCGACTAGTGCAGTCCCAGGAATAACGATTATTATTACGAGTGTCAGCCATTAGCTTCTCTGTGAGACTGGACTTAGGCACAGCACTGCTTTTAGAAATGTGTTTAAACATAAGAAATGCAATGTGCAGACTACTGGATCTATTATTATGTACTAGAAACTGGTCGATGGCCTGATTTAGTTTAGTTTATGAACAGATTAATGACAATTGAACCAAATAATACTAGAAATGCAGAAAAGTCCGAAAAAAACTTCTATTCAAAACTTTATTTTTTACGAGCTGAACTTGCTCAGTCTTGGCAAAATATGTTTAGATCAAAGTGGAGAGGCTGGATGGATCCTTTGAAGAAGAAATTAGAGCAGCTATTTAACCTCCTGGATCAGAAGGCTCACCAGTGTAGTACTGTAAAAAGAGACCTCATGGACAAATGCTGGCACTTTGTTGTGATTATTGTACCTTTAGCGTACCATTAAATGGTGTACCTTTGGTTATTCAATAAATTTGGCTGTCAGAAAAATATTTTATATTAATATTAAATAATAACTTTAATTTACATTAAAGCTACCTCGGGGCACCACCCTTCAAAGGAAGAGAAAACATAGCCAATTTAGTGATTAAGTCAAATGAAAGTACTTACTACAAATTTCGAACTCTGATTAATAATTAAATGAATAACTATAACCAAAATTACCACATCAGTAGCTAGCAAAGTTGAAGGATATGGAGTTCTTGACAGTGTAGAGGTGATAAGAAAGACAGATACCCACCTCTCCTCCAGGGGAAGTGAGTAGAAAGAGAGAGAAAAGAGAGGGAACCGGGCTTATATTGGCCTGGTGACCTCGTGGGTCATGGGGCTCACAGTGACCAATAGAGGTTGAAAGTTGTGTCCAGGGGCAGTTTTAACACCTAGGTGTGAAGTTGAAGCACCCTGGGGACTGAGTTCTGGAGGCTCTCCTCTGTCTCCAGAACAAAGAAACATGGGGTCAGGATTTGGCTAAACATGTAGGCCAAACTATTGTTCAAAAATACTAGGTCCCAACCACTTATTTGAGCTTTTCAAATACATTTAATTGGGCTCCAATGACATTGAGCCCCAGAAATAACGATCCACTGGACTTTTTCAACCTGTCACTTTAGTCAGTGTGGATGTTTACTGAGGTCCTAAGATTTGTGAGGGGTGGTCATCTTCAGACAACGTCCGATGGTTGGTCCATGAGCTGCCAAGAAAACACCCCAGTAGCAGCCTTCTCTGCTCTCTCTTACAGAAAACACATTTGACAAGTTAAATAAGGATTGATGGGGATTTTTAATAAGTCTTGGAAGGTTTTGGGTTTGGGATTTTGAGTTACAAATGATTTCGAGGTTAGTTCATTATTACATTACATTACATTTCATTTAGCTGACGCTTTTATCCAAAGCGACTTACAATAAGTGCATTCAACCACGAGGGTACAAACCCAGAACAACAAGAATCAAGAAAGTACAATTTCTTCAAAAAAGCAAAACTACAAAGTGCTATAAGTAAGTGCCATTTAAGTGCTACTAAATTGTTTGTTTAAAATTTTATTCAAGGTATAGTCGGAAGAGGTGTGTTTTTAGTTTGCGGCAGAAGTTCATCCGTCCACACAAACATAAATTTCACCCCTTTTCAACTTTCAAGGGAAAGATGCAAGGAGATCCGCCTTCATTGTTCACTATTTTGTGTTACCCTTGCAGTACAAGTAATGAATTGAAGTGTACAGTAGCTTCAAATGTATTCACATCAAATCTGATTTTGGCATAGTATTTCAATGTAGAACTTGACTGTATGTAAGCAGTTAGAAGTGTGCTAGGGAGTGGTGGTGATTGGAGGATGACACCAGATCATGCATCTGGTTTGCTCCTAACAGATGATCCAAGTAAATATAATGGCTTCATAGTGAGTTGGCATGTATGGATTACACACATAAATATATATATATATATCATTACAATTCTTAAACCAATGTTTAATACCCCACTGAAAAGGATTCAGAGTATGTAGTCTGTTTTGACCAGACGGCCTTGGTGCTCGTCTTTTAACAGATACACATTCTTCGTGGTTCATAAAACCATCAATAAGTGACTGCACACTACATCTTCCTGCCGGACTGCAACACCTGCAACAAATTACAGTTCCTCCTGTATGTCACAATCTTCATCCCGCAAACTCCCTGACTCACCAGCTCCCCCGTGTGGTCTGGCTATAACAGATAGGAACCGGCTCCTGAGACTGGACTGAATACTGGCTGATTTGCTCCCAGCTACTCCTACCTGTGGATAAGATTCCTATCTGCCTAAGCATAAAGCTAAGGTTTGTCCAAAAACCATCCCGTTCAGTTTACTATGACAATTAAAAGCACTGTAATGCTGTCTCTACTCCCCTCCAAATTTTGTCTTCAAGATTTTATATTATGTCCCAAAATCTAAACTGCTTCCTCATCACTGGTGTCTCTCACTTTTAACAGCCACGGTTACATGGACAAGGAGGCGGAGTTGCTGTAATTCACAAAGATTCCATTAAGTGCCCTAATATTTCCCAAGGTTCTTTTTCATGTTTTAAATTCTTGGCTTTTGTAATAGACAGCACGCCATCAGTTTTCTGCCTCCTAGACCTGAGGATGGCACCGTGCTAGGTGGCAGCCAGGTTACAGCAGCTCCCGTTGTGTTTAGTTGAATTTGCGTCTTTCTGTCACTTTATTCTTTTGTTTGTGATCGTATCGATAGTACTTTATTGGGATCAATAAAGTACTCTCTGTCTATCTGTCAATCCGTCCATCCAGAGCCCATAAAACCAATATTTATTTCATTAATGAATTCTCAGATCTTCTCTCCAACGTCTCTCCAAAATAAGACAGTATTCTCATTCTAGATTTTAAAACATTTGTATTCCCACTGAAGCCATGACCTGTGATATATATATATATATAAACTTAATTGAATCCTTTGATCTTAAACAATCAGTGAAGCACCTTACCCATGTAAAGTGCCATACCCTAGATTCAGTTCTCAGGTCTCTCCATTTCCAATCCTGTGGAAGAAGATTGTCACCTTTTTAATCTAAACTTGAGTCACTCTTTTCCCGTTGGTCTGCTTTTCTGCTTTTCTGCTTTTCTGCGTTTTAAAATCCTCCACTGCCTTTAGGTTTGTAGATGCCCATAGAGAGGATCCCACTACCACCAGCATTGAGGCTACACCATCTTCTGCAACCACAGAAGAAGTGACTCTGTTGCTCCACTGAAAATTAAAAAGCATAAGCCCTTGGTCACACCATTGTTTAATAACAACACCAAAGAAATAAGAAGAGAAGGCAGAAAGGCAGAGCGAAAATGGAAGCGGGATAGATTGCAAATCTTATTTCAAATTCTGAAGCATTTGTTGGACAAATACCTGCTGGCTGTCAAAAATGCCAGAGCACTTTTCTGATATTAGAAAATCCCATATTTTCACTACTTTTTGTGTTCAAATCTGTCACCACAATCCACTTCCACCCCCTGCTAAGAAGCATCTGTTTCTACATCTAAGAATTTGTTACATTTTTTCCGAGACAAAGTAATTGACATCAGAGCTAGTATTATTCCCCCTGTAAATAGTCTGTCCATCCCCACTGGAAACACAACAGCTCTAAATTCTTTCAGTGCCATTTCTTTACCTTAACTTCATGAAGATGTCCTCCAGTTCTCTTGACATTATTCCTTCTCAGCTCTTCAAATAGGTTCTTGGCACATTCAGCCCCAGTATTCTCTCAATTATCAATAGTTCCCTGGATACCAGCCACGTTACCCCATTTTTGAAAAATGTCAGTGTGGTTTCAGATCTCTCTGCAGTACTGAATCTGCATTACTGAAGATAACTAATGACCTCCATCTAGCTGCCACATCAGGTAACTGCACTGTCCTACTGCTTCTGACTGCAACTTTTGATCACTTTCAATAGACTGAACAAATGGGCGGGGGTCTCCGGTTCGGCTTTAAACTGGTTTTCTTCATATTTATCCAACAGGTCCTTTGGTGTCTCCATTAGTAACTCTGATCAAGAGTTGAAGAAATTCCCTCAAGCAGTCTAGAGATATCACATTCAAGAGGCCCAAAACATGTTTTCTGAAGCCACCGTGACCTTTGACCACTGAAATCGAATCAATTTATCAGTGAGTCCAAGTGAATTGTGCCAGTCCTAATTTGTCACATTCACAGCTAAATGAGGTCACTGTGACCTTGACCTCCAGGCACCAAAATCGTATCAGTTAATCTTTTAATCCAAGTGAAAGTTTGTACCAAATTTGAAGACATTCCCTCAAGCTGATCTTAAGATATCATGTTCAAAGCACATCATAAACATACTTTGTGAGCCCACCGTGACCTTTGGCTACTAAAATCAAGTGAATGTTTGGGCAAAAATATCAAAGGATTCCTTGAAGGCGACCAGAAATATCTTCACAAGACGAAAATTGTGCTTTGTGAGGTCACAGTGACCTTTGACCAACAAAATCTAATCAGTCTATCCTTGAGTCAAAGTATATATTTGTACAAAATTTGGGGAAATCCCCTAAAGGCATTCTTGAGATATCACGTTCATGGTAATGGGATGGACAGTCGGACAACCCGAAAACATGCCTCTGGTCACTGGCTGTGGCCGGTGAGGTGGCATAAAAACACAATACATCCATTCACTGTTGCGTTGATACACAGATCTACCTCCCCCTTGAACCAAATAACTATAAAAATCAAACTGATCTCAACTGTCTTCATGACATTAAATCATGGATGGCTGCCAACTTTCAACAATAAAACTTATAAAAGTTTTTATAATTGGACCACAGCATCTTATATTTCTCATCTTGATCATATGGCATCTTCAGTTAAAACTCATGCAAAAAGCCTTGGAGTCATCTGATTCTGGTCTGAAACTTTATAAATTAATCAAGTTGTAGAATTAAGCTTAATTTCCAAACTCAGATCATTTCTCATTACAGGATAAATGTTTAAATTCTTGTCAGTGTGAAAGGCACCAGATGGTCTCGCCACATCCTACATCTCAAAGCTCCTGCTCCCATACCACTGTCAGGACATCGACATCTGAGAAGAGACTGCAGTCTGTCCCATGATCAAGGGCTAACAGTTTTGCGGACATCATTACATTACTTTTTTGTAATGCACCACTGAACATGGTTGGGTTGACATGTTGACATCGATTATATAAATGTTGATTTTCGTAATGTGCGTTGACTTGTCTTAAGGATGGTGGCTGTGCAAGCTGAACGGGGAAAAAAGCCGACTATCATCTGAAGATTTGACGGCGTGTTTCTGTTTTAACTGCAGTACTATGGAGCCAAATTCAGGCCAATAGTCATAATCAAGTTTTGATCTTGAACTTTGAAAAATACAATTTACCCAAAGGCTTTTCGGTTAATGATTCAGTTCTGGAAGAGGATTAAATAAAATATTGATTTTCATACATGTTTTAATATTTGGAGTCCTAGTTTTCAGTTGCAGATTATATATTTTCTGATTGAATCTTATTGGAGTTTCAAATCTTTCGTTTCTTTGAATGTATATTTAGGAGAAATTTTGTATGGGACTGTAAAGGCACATAAGCAGTTCAGACTGGGCAATCTTTGTTGTGGAATGCCTTGAGGTTCTTGCTTTGAATCTAAATGACATTTAATTTTAAATAAAGTCAATATTTTATTCCATAAAAAATTTGATAAAATAAAAAAGGTGCAGCCCTCTGGATCAACAATGTTGTTTAATAAGTGCTGTATACAGTTGATAGCATGGCTGTCCAAAAACTTAGTGTAACCAGACAGTGACATGTTCATAATCAAGATCAGTTTATTTTACCTCAACCCGTGGTACATCAGATTTATCCTCTAAACCTTGGAGAAAAGGTCTAAAGAACTTTTTGCCATCACAATAAAACACAACTGGACTTGAGGTGGAGCAATATCAAATTTTATTCCAACATTCGTACAAAATTTATGATGCAGTTGAACAAATACCACAGGTTTTATATTTCAGTATCCTCATATTGGCCTTATTACCTATAAATGTAGATAATGTGGGTTCTGACAATTAACACAACAGAGTCTATCTACAGCTTTAATCCAGTTGAGCAGACATGACTGAATCATTGTGTACTGATGACTGTCGGCAGCCTTCGAACGATACTTACCCACTCGCCCAGAGCAGCCCAGCAGGTTGTCAATGAGAACACTAGAAACACAGAAAAATAATTACTAAACAGCTCATGGACAAGTGAATGCAATAGGTATTTTCACAAAGTATGTATCAGGATCTTTAGTCAGATTCTAGTAAATAGTTTTACTTGCACCTGTGCCAAAATTCTGAGTTTCTCTCCCAATATTACGATTCCACAAGCAAGAATAAAGTCTCAGCCATGGCAGTACACGATTGGGTTCACAGCTTTTCACCACAATAAATACAAAATGGTGCACATCACCAGCATGTCCCATACCTTTGCTGCCCCCTAGAGGCCTGCTGCTCACCGTGCTCCTGTAGAGAAATGAAAAGCAGTGGGTGAAACTTGAACTTTGCAGCAGATTATTGCTGACAGCCAGCTATGCTCAGGTCTTACAAGTCACCACGGTTTTGTCAGCATGATGTGTTATAATGTTCTGTCATCACAGCATGGAATATAAATGATTATAATGCAGATGAGACAAATTAAAGGGAAACAAATTGAAGAAAATCTGAATAATGAGACACGGTCTCAGTTTAGGACACGAGGAGTCACTGAATGATCTGGTTATGAAAATGCCATGACTGTTGCAGTTACCAGATCTCAACCCTATTAAACACCTCAACTTTGGTTTGTCCTTTAAATGTCATCGATCTGTTGATTCAAATGCTTCTGTCACTCACCTCAGTCAGTCTGCAGCATGACTGTCCAGCAGCTCTGAGGCTCTGCCTGAAAGAAAGCAATGGACGTTCAGACACTCACAGCCACATATCTTTGTCCATTTCTATTGTCAAGTCAGAAATGGGCTGTTTAATTATATAGTGCTTTTTAAACATTATATTTGTATAGCCCATTTTCACATATCACCATTTGTCTACGGGCTTTTCTAGTCTTGACCACTCAAATCAATTTCACAGTACAATTTTGCTATTTGAGTCTTTGGTTTTGGACCCTTTGTTGAATACTTCATTTTTGTTTAATGGAAATGTGCCATAATCATTTTTTGGACTTCAACATCTTAAGACTAAATAAGTAAAATGGGAAAAAATCGGCATAATAACAAGTCTACATAGCTACAGCAATTAAATGTAACCACAACAATTGCATGCACACATCTGATCCTAGTAAACTAAATGAATGCACCATTTAATCAAAAATGTTTCAATTCTCTGTTGGTGTTGGGCATGGCTGACCGTCAACACGATGTAGAGTACATCATGATTTATCAATTGATACAGTTGGCCAAAAGATCACAAATTGGGTACAAGATAGACCTGTTCACAATGTTAATGGGGCATTTCAAATTCGTGTTAGGAATCATAAGTTCTGGTCCAAGTAAGATACTGAGCAACATTGTGCGTTGCATGTCTCATGGATCTGAACAGCACCCCGCTGGTGTCAGTATATAAATGTGCGGCCCTACACTAGGCCTGTCCTGCTGGTGAGTCAGAACAGGCCACTCTCGTTGGGCCACGCTCTGCAGCAGCTGAGCAGCAGCAGACTCTAAAACAGAACCTGCCGAGCAAAGACCAAGAACAGAGACTTCCTCTACCAGCACTGTAACACTGGGCCAGACAGATCGCCTGGTCAGCTGACTGAGTGCTGGGGGGGAGAGAGAACACCACGTGTTCTGCTACAGTAACTGGAAAAGTGGCTAGGGGGAGCCAGGGTCCAACCCAAGAAACAAACCCCTCATAGTCTCTAAATCATGGTTGCCAATAGTGCCGTATTTTTACCTTGTGCATCAAAGGGCAAAGCAGGTCAGCAGCTCCATCGTATAGCTGCTAGTGCCACGTTTGTCCAAGACAGGACACCATCTCTGCAAACAACATGAATGTCACATTAGAGCAAAACTCAGGCATTTAAGTTCTGAGCAGTTAGTCATGTAGCAAGAACCAGGGACATAATGTAGTTCTTCACAACTATAAACGTGTGCGTTTGTAAATGTTTAGAGTTTTTGTTTTATACGGTACATATGTGCAAGATATTCCACAACCAGGCAACTAAACCGTTGCTCTTAAGGCTTGGAGTTGATCCTGATAGTTGATCGATGAAGAATCAGAGTAAAACCATTCAATACATCAAATAAACTCGTAGTTAGTCTTAAGAGTGGTTCCAACTACTCAGGCCGACTGCAGCCCTTCACTGAGACCACGTGCTCTACGCTGCGCACGCTCCGTCTGGTCGCTCATTGTTGAGACTTCACAAAAAACTCGCCTGAGCTCAATAACGTCACATGTCTTTACATAACAGCACTAACACATGATAACACTGCTGCACTACTGGAAAGGTAACAGCATTCACTCCGTGGTTTGCCGCCATGCACTAAAAGAGCTCGGATACTCACCACAGTGAACCTCAGGACATCTCGGCAGCAGCAGTGAGAGAGAGAGAGCGGAAGTCACGCACAGATTTATAGATGTGCCGCTGAGCATTGTGGGAAGGGGAACTCAAACAAAGATCGTCCCCTGATGTACAGATGTAGCACCACTAATTTTTTTCCCCCTGAACAAGAACAACAACACAGATCACAGATCTAAAACTCATTCTCTCCACGTCAATACACACAATATTTGAAATGACATTCCAAAAATAATCTTCTATAAATACGATAAATTAGTTTTCATCGTGTAGTCATATTAGTTGTACAACTCACTCAACCATACTTTCTAGTGACGCTATATGATACAGCCCACAGTTCATAGAGTAATATCCCGAATTTGGCTTTTCATGACATCATCTATTTAAGATGTAATTCCTCAGGAAGTACCTTTTTTATTTAATTTTATGAATCAGTTCTTATCTTAATAGTCCTGCTGGCGTTTAAAAGAGAGTAATATGTAGAAGAAAATATGTCTACTTTATTTATTTATTTTGATATTTTCCAAATGCACCTAGATAAAGTTCCATCTTCTCTAGATCAGGGTCTGCATAATCCCTAACTTTGGTTTGAACCAAGATTCAAGATTCATCAACATATTCATATCAAAACAAAGATACATAAAATTCCCCTGATTGTCTCATTTGCTGTTGTACGTCATAAAAGGCAGCAATATTAACACAAGACCGTTTCATAACCGGTTAAAAACTCCTTGTAGGGGCTTTAATCTGAGTTCAGATTTCACGTTTCAGTACCTTTTGTGTTTTCTAATGTGTTAACTGTTTTAGGGACTAGGTGATACAATCCCGTGGTCATCAAATGGCACCCAGCAAAGTGTTATTGTTGCATTGATTTTTTTTGCATTCAGTGTCAAAGAAATATTAATAAACAGAAATTGAATAATAGGAACCAATGAAACTCTGCTGTAGACTCTGCCCTGGAGGCTAATAATCAGCTCTGACCATTTTGCTGTTATTAAATATATGGCCCAAAAAGCCCATTGCAAGTATGATGATCATTACTGCTGTGTCACACTGTCCGTATGTTGCATAAAACCCAAATTGATATAGTTGTTTTTTTTCCTTGGTTTTTGATGCTGGCAACAAAAACGACTCGGTTTTATCTGTTTCCTTTTGTTTGTTTTTGTTTTTTATTATTGGTTTATACGTAATTCAGGGATTATGCAATGATACCCTGGTCCTCTACATGATATTAAGCTCTGTGACATTTTACACAAATCACCAGATACCAGTGTAGAACTCCAGATCAACTTTCCCAGGAATATGACCTGTGACAAAGGCTTTCTTACTTACATGTGAATTCAATTTACCAGACTACCAAGATGCTTTGTCGATTCTTTGTTGTCACTCAGACCCCATGATTAGCCCAGCCCACAACCTGTTGTTTCAGACTTGCCTTCATGTAATCTTTAAAAAATCTCACTCTGAATGGTGACCGTCGCCGAGAATTGTGTAGCCTTGTTGTGATACCGTTTCCAATGCGCAGTGAATAGAACTAATCTGAACCAGCCACATCATTTGCGAATATTTTTTTTTTCTTCCACGAACAACTTGGAACATAAGGAGTATTCTGTAAAACACACCTGTCTGAGTCACGTGCATCAAAGAAACTACTCATATCCAGGGCCTCAGCTGCGGCCACATCGTGGATTGCGTATCAGAGATCGTGATCGTAATGGCAGATCCTGTATCCTGCTGGCATCTGATCGA
Source organism: Hippoglossus hippoglossus (assembly GCF_009819705.1). Taxonomy (NCBI): domain Eukaryota; kingdom Metazoa; phylum Chordata; class Actinopteri; order Pleuronectiformes; family Pleuronectidae; genus Hippoglossus; species Hippoglossus hippoglossus. The sequence goes on from NC_047160.1 coordinate 1,179,369, forward strand.
GGTGGCAGCTGATGGTGGATCCGACAAGACTGCTTGATGTACAATATGTCTACTCAGATACTCGACCATTACTGACAATAATCCATCAATTCATTTACCTTCCATTATGCTACAAAGTGTTTATTCTAACCAATGCTGTAAATACTCTTATCTTTCTGATGTTCTCCTTTACACGTGGCATCTATTGCACTTCTGTCCGTCCTGGGAGAGGGATCCCTCACATGTGGCTCTCTCTGAGGTTTCTACCTTCTTTTTACCCTGTTAAAAGGGTTTTTAGTAGTTTTCCTTACTCTTGTTGAGGGTTAAGGGCAGAGGATGTCACACCCTGTTAAAGCCCTATGAGACAAATGGTGATTTGTGAATATGGGCTATACAAATCAAATTTGATTGATTGATTGATTGATACTTTATACTGGTGGATTGTCTCTGTGCTGCCATTTGTTGATTTGTCCTTCAACACTTCCCCCCTTATAATCCAAAGGCTTCTCCCTGATATGTGAAATATAGTACCTCCACCAAGTCCTGGGTCTACCTATCTTCTGAAGAGATAAATACACACTCGCCAATTAATCTATACACCATTTTATTGATGCAATTATTCAACCATTATTAAACAGTGCAGTATAACATCCTATTGAGACAGGTAGGAAGATGCAGTTAATGTTCACATCAAACATCAGTAAGAAATGTGATCTCACATTTGTGATTGACTGACATGATTGTTGGTGTCAGATGGCCTTGGTTGAGTTTCTGAAACTGCTGATCTCCTGGTATTTTCATACACACTGAGGCTGCAGTGGACACAGATGAAGACTGAAAAAACGTAGCCTGGTCTGATGAAGCTGGATTTCTGCTGAGGCTGCAGATGGTGGAGTCACAATCTGGAATCAATAGTGTGATTCCATGGATTCAGCCTGCCTTAGTTGAACAGTCCAGGCTGCTGCTGATGGTGTGATGGTGTTAGGAATGTTTTCTTGACACACACATTTGCAGAAATGATGTAATGCAGTCAGGTAAACATGGAACAAATCAAAAAGGAACGTTTCTAACATCTTGTGGGATCCATTAAAAAGGTAAAGGGAGTATGGTGTTCCTAATAAAGTGATCAGTTAGTTAAATACTTATCAATGCAATCTTCGGAAATTGTCTTCCATGGTCAGCTATTTACTTAAGGACATTCAATGTGAAAGAGAAAAAATATTTTTATCCTCAATAAATATCAATCTTAAAGTTGTATATCTACTATAGCCAAGGTCCCATATCTCCTGCTGCCGCCTGCTTTCTGAAAGTGGTTTTCACACAAGTTCCATTGTGCATTTGTTGTGATAACCAGAGTTGCCATATGTATGGTCATACTCTGAGTCAGTTCACTTTGCAGCCTGCAAAGCAACATCATGAAGGTCTATTAGAAAACTTAAGACATGCTGTACCGATAAACACTCATCATGGTAAATATTTTTGAACTGAGGACTATAATAATTGTGCTAACCTCTTGTTTATTACTGTATGTGTGACATTCTTTCTGGAATATTACAGTTATACATTATGAAGAAAAGGAAACAGAGAAAGAAAAACAGATTCATGGTTTAAAACACTGAAGATGGTAATGGCTGCATCGCCTTCATTTTGGAATAAAACCATATCTGTGGGACTCTTATGGCCCCTGCTGGTAAAACAAACATAATCAGTACACAGCTAGTGTTGGTGCAGTGTGAGTAATGTAGTCAGAGTGTCATCACAGCTGGGAAGCTGGAGGTGTAGTTTGCAGAGTGTACGGTCCTGAAACAGCAAGAAAACAACATCATAGACAGGATGAAATTCAAAGACAATCCAAATGTATTCAAAGGACTCATGCTGACAAAACTTGTAACATATTAAGATTATAGACTTTTTGATCAATTTATTGATTTCGATACCCTGTGTCTTAGTATGTTTTTTATTAGTGGTCGCAGCGTCACTGCCCTGTCTCAAACTTGGACTGTTACTAATTAAAACTGCAACAATATTTATTTCTATAAAAGCTGTGTATGTGATATTTGTGGCTCCCGGTGACAAACCCACACAGAATTACCACCAATGTCTTTCAGCTCCTCGTTTTGTTTTTTTCACCTGAAAGTTGCAGTTATGTTTCACTTTTAAAGCTCCTACAACTTACATATCCCGTTCCACAGCAGACAACAGACAGTTAGCAACTTGCTGGTGAACATTTTTCAAATTCAACCAACTGTGCCATTAAATCTGACAGGCCCTAACTAACAGCAAGACGCAGAGACCAAGCTTGTGAACAGGACGACCACTCTGCGTTTCTCTCTACAACAAAGGACAGCCTGTTTACAAATTTCTTTCAGCCTAAGTCCTGCCTGTCCATCTGCCTGAATCTTAGGATATAAGAAGCAGTCCGACTGATGTTTCAGCTTCTCTCTTATGTTTCTCTAACTCCCTATTGATTATCTGCATTTAATAGATTTATTTGGTCTGTTCTAGTCCTGTTAGTGTGCAGTTGTCATCAGCCAGGTCCTGCAGCTGCTTGGTCTTCTTGGCCATGAACTGCTCCTTCTCCTGCAGACGTACCCACAGAGCAACCTATATCTGGTGGGGGGTTTTGTCCCCTCATGAACCACAGCAGAAGGAGATGCAAGGTTAATGAGAGAGACAGGGATAATACCTGTTAACATTCATGGTGATGATACTCTTCACAGGAGTGCTCTTAGGACCAGGAGCTGGGCGAAAGATTGGCTCTTGATTGGTCTGTTTGGAACGGCGAATGATGAATGGATCAGCAGAATGTGACGGATAAGGGTCAAACGTTCCCGCCTTTGTCCCTCCAATCTAAAAAGACATACGTGAACATACACATGCAGAGGAACTGGTCAATGTGTAAAACTAACTGACTTTAATGAGAAATGTAACATCGTTTACACCTAATGCAGTAAAGCAGACAGACAGTCACCCGTTTGCCAGGGGACGGGGGCTTGAAGGGGACAGGAGACATATTTTGTGCAGGTGGGAGGGGCTTCTGTGCTGGCATCAGTGGCTTGTTACTGTGGTATGGATTCCCTTGGAAATAATCTCTGGGGTGAAGGTTGAGCTTGAAGGGACCATCTCTTAACTTGGAGCGATGGATCACGGCCTCCCTCTGAATCACACACACAAACACAATAAAACACAATAAAACCATGAAATGATTGTAAAACAATGCAGAAGTTTTAACCAGACAATGTTTTTAATACTTGAAAGGTTTGGACAGACCAGCAAACAATGTATCACATTTAATGTTCCTTCAAATTTGAACTGAACTTTGACACTACATTTGCATAGTTGAAAGATAGCAGGTTGAAAAATGTATTTTAAATACACTGTGTAAATCTATTATCCAGTTAGTGACCAAGCAAAGAAGATCTAATTTCTCTGATAAATGTGAGAAGTTTGAAGGGAGATTGTGTCTTATTATTTTGGTTTTGGCACACAAGTGAATTGCTATGACTTGGGAAACAGCAATAAAAACATGGGACAAGAAATTGAAGGGTTAAAGAGCACACAACCTGTCTTATTCTCTCACTGCTCCACCACACTACTTTGATTAGTTTAATGATGGCCAAAATGATAAACTGGATTTTTCTTTAAGTATTACCTTCAGTACTTCTTTGGCTCTGTCGTAGGGGTCTGAGGCATACAGCTCAAATCGGGACAGCGTTACGTTGGGATAGCTGCAGAAGATAAAATGGTATTTACCATTATCATCATGACTTAGTAACGGTACCTTTGTACAGAGTAATTTTAATGCTTAAAGTAAATGTTTCATCTAATTAAAATACTATATTCATACTGTCAAATCTCTGTCCAGTGACCTCATTAATGATTCCAAACAGTCAAACTGGTCACATCTGACTAACTGCACATGAAATATGAATCTTAAAGGTTCAATGTGTATAATTTAGTGACTTAAAGTGGTGAAGTGTCATGTTGCAGCTGAATACCCCTCCCCTCACCCTCCCCTTCCAAACATGAAAGAGAACCTGTGGTAACCTTCAGTTGTCATAAAAACCCAAAAGGTGTTTAGTTTGTCCAGTCTGGGCTACTGTAAAAAACATGGCGGCCTCCGTAGGGAGGACCCACTCCCAATGTAAATATAAAGTATTTAAATATAAAGGGCCCATTCTAGGGTGAATAAAACAACAATTCATACAATTTAGATGAAACATACTAGTGAAAACATCACCAGAGTTATTTTACATTCAATTTCTTCCAATAGATCCCTTTCACCTAAATCTTACACACTGAACCTTTAACTCTTAACAGTGCAACACTGTATTAATGACACATAACATTTATAACAGATCTATCTTTATTATTAAAAGCTGGCCTGAAACATGTTTCAGATGCCTCAGCATATGATTTAGATCTGAATTAGTGTTTGATATGTTTTGTAGAAATGCATTTACACTCAAATGATGACAGGTCAAAATGTGCTTGGTGAGTGATTAGGAACAAGGTTTGTAAGAGTTTAAGTCATGCACCTGTAACCACTGCCTTCCTTGGGAGGTGAGGTGATGATGTTGCGTCCAGGTGAGAGATTGGCTTTCTGGACAACTGTAAAAGGACTCATGGCTTCAACTGGCCCTGATAAAGTCCCATAGTAACTACCTGAGCCACAACTGAGGACAAACAGAGATCATTAATAATGAGAAAAGGAAATACAATACAACACATACCCTAACACAGTACTTGTTCTAAACCTGCCTGTTTGAAAGGGGCTGTTTGCTTGATCTGTGGTGATGCTGGTTGTAGTTTTCTGTCTGAAACTGTAAATCTGACCTGCAGTAATTGAGCCGCGGCAGAGTAAAGGCCGTCCACAGAACCCAGTCCACAGAACCATGCAAAAAAGCTACTCAACTGTTTTTTCAAAGTTCAGTGAAGCTCGACTTAGTATACAGAACCCTGAATACGTTTTCGTTGTTGTTGTCATGAGCGCACTGTTGTACTGATCATAATCGTCCTATATGCATATGAGTCCCAGCCGCCATTACCACAGAGCGCTGGTCGCCTGTTTGTACAGAGGTATTATTTAATTTAGTTAATATTTTACATAATGCGTGTGTCTAAATCGCACCAGACTTGACACTGCCTTGGCCTTTAACAATACACAGTCCAAGTGTAAAGGTGATGAGATGAACAGTTCTTGAGATGTGCGCTCCACGTTCAGACAGAGATTAGTGGATTTAGTCGATTTATGTGCTTACATAGACTAATTAGGATGGACCACATTTATAAAGCAGCAGCAGCAAACTTGAACTAGGAAGGACTCTGATTGTGTTTGATTTTAGACCATCTAAATGCCATATTATCACTGTTCCTCCAGCACCACCTGTAGGATCAATTTGTCACTCTCTTATTTTCTCCAAAAGATTAACTCCTGTCTTTATTTATTTCTGCTGTCAGAGTATATGGTTAAATAAGTGAGTGTGTGTGTGTGTGTGTTTTCTCACAGCTTCTTGACACCATTATAGGGGACAAAGGCCTTGCCCAGGTTCTTCTTGGCCTGCTGGATGCGGTTCTGCCGGGCCAGTCTCAGCGGGTCACTTAGTGCTTCACGTTCAAAAATCCGTTTGTAGGACTTTTCGAAAAAACCACTTTGCAGAGCACAGTGTTGGATAGCGATGCCCGCCTGAATCTGCCGGCTACGATAGGCTGATTCATTGAATGGACCTGGATTTAGAATCACATTTACATAGCTATATTTTTGTTTTGATAATAATGATATTTTTTATCTTCACTATATTAGAAGCAGTCATACTGTATCACAAGAAACATAATTACCTATGATGGTATCTCACTCTGCTGATAGTTAAGGTTTTACCTGCTGAGTGCCTTCCTGATGTTATGTGTCACTACTCAAATAAAAGGCATCAGGAAAATATACCAAAAAGCATAACACAGCATTCACATTTTGGTAATGGTGCCCTGTTCCTTAAAAACAATAGAACCTCACAGCACAGAATGACATTCTGATAAAACTAACGGACTAACTAATTAACCAACTAACTGACTAACTAACTAACTAACTAAAAACAAGACAGTCCATGTCCAAATGGCTAACAGTGAGGTCTGTGATTTATTGATTTTCACTTTGTGGAAAAACACATTTCTTACTTTCAGCAAAAAGCATATTGCTTGTTATTGCACCATAAGGTTTACTAAAACAGCCTGGGGACTCTACCAAGCATTAAAACACATTACTGCTGGAGACTGAAAAAACAAGCTTATAGCTTTCAGAGCCGTTTATGCCAGAAAAGTGTTGGAATAATGAAGTGTCTTATACTGTGTGTCTTGAAAAAGGAATTATACAAGGGACAAAAGTGCATGGTCTATGCTTATCATCTAACCCTATAAACGAAACTGTAAATATTCTTAACATTCTTTGGCCCAGCTCGACGTACATTTAATAAACATGTCCTATTTGTCAAGAGCACACCATCAGCCCCCATTGTCATATCAAATAAAGCTACAAGCTGAAATTGCGATTAAAGGCTTTTCTTATGAGATAGTCAGAGAAATAAAAAGAGTTCATGCTTACGGTTGGTGGGTGACGTGTATTTGTCTCCGACAGAGATGTAGCTCATCTCTTTAAAGACCCCCAGACGCTCCATGTCACTCTTTCCCTCACCTGATGGCATCTTTACACACTGCACACACACAGTTGCACACACACATACGCACTTGAGACAGGACAACACATATAATATTTATAATGATGTTTGCATTGAATTGAATTGCTGCTGTAACTCAGCAAAGGATGTAGCACTGGAACATGTTTATGTTTCTTTTGTTCTTGCTAATGACTGACTTGCTAATGACTGTGCTGTGAACCACCAACCTCTTTCTGCCAAAAATGATGTTTTTGCTTTAATCACTGTTGGGGATCACCATGTTTTTACAGTAAACCCAGAACAGTCATCACAAATACTGGCTCTAATGAGGGCTTTTTTCCATTTTTATGTTCCCGAGGGCCACTGTAGCTTCTCCTCTACACACTGGGAAAGGGAGGGATCTAAATATTGCTCACTGGTGCTTTTAATGATTTAGTTTAAAGTTGATTGACATGCATTAGATTTACTTATTTTGATGTAACATACAAGCAAACTAACACACACACACACACACACACACACACACACACACACACACACACACACACACACACACACACACACACACACACACACACACACACACACACACACATATAGATATATACGTATATATAAATAGATATATAGATATATAGATATATCTATATATAGATACTACGTTTAGGTTTACCTGTGATTGACGTGTTGCAGTCAAGTTGTATCTATCTATGTATCTTTCTTTCTATATTCTCATCTATGTCTGTGTATACAGGTTGCGTTACCTTGGAGAAGAGGAAGTAAATAAACTATGTCAAGTTCACCTTCGTTAGACCCTTTCCTGGAAATGAGATGTTTTCCTTCAGAATAAAAGCATACAAATTGTTTGTGACACTTTTGAAACTGCATTGTACACATTTTGCATGACAATTGACAGGGGTATTTTTTTCTCAAGAAAAACATACATTCTACATATTCACAGTATCCTGTGGATATAGGTACATGTAAAATGTCTTAATCAGCAAAGAACTCCTGAAAAATGACATACAACGCAGAGTGGATTGCCAGGAGCTTTTGCGTGGCAATGTTCACCAGCTGGCACAAAGATGGAGAGGGACAAACTGTATCAAAAATGAGGAGGACATGTGTTTAGAATCCAATGGTGAGTTAGCTATCTGCAGTGTTTTGGTATTGGCCTTATTCAGTAAAATAACACTGACATCACTAAAAAATACATTGTTGTCCCATTGAAAACACAAATCCTATGTTAAATGGTTTAGACTTTAAAACATCTTTTAGTGAACTCCTATGCAGTCATCTGTGAAAGCATTTATAAGAAACAATAGCACAAAAGCAGCTTTGTTTACTGCCCCAAAATGCTAAATAAGATAAGCCTCAATCCAGTTCATATTGATTACACACAGGAAAAATAAAATAGTAAATGTTGTAAATAGTAGTAAAGATAATCATAAACATGATATACCTAATTGCACAACTGATGAAGAATATATCTCCCCACTAATTTACTGTAACAGAAATGGCACCACTGATTGTTTCATCTGCCATCTAACTCCAAACTGTGGTGGTGCAGTGAGCTCAACTGCAGACTTATAATTAATCACCAGAAACCAAAGTTCAGCAGCAGTACAAATTAACATTCATTATATATTTTGAATTATTTGGTACTATGTTGCATCATGGAAGCATAGGTAGGGAGAAAAGACGACGATAGACGATAAATAGATATTTACTATTTGAACAAATTTGAACAAAACGTTCTGCTGCATTTCATTCCAACCCTCAATATGATTCTAAACAGTAATTGTCTAATAATAACATGTAATTATGACATATATTATATTATATTTTATAGATATAGACATAAATATATTATTTCATCTATACTGTTTGACATTTTCATCTAAAATTATGCCTATTTTGATCATTTGTTGTGTATATGTAACAAAGTAAAGTGAAATAGCTGCATCTGAATTGTAATTGATAAAGTGGAAGTATTTAAGTGAAGCATGGCACTACAAAATGAGTGTGAATGGCTTGCATTTAAAGTAACTGAGTACATTTACTCAGTAACTTTAAATGCAGGCCATTCACACTCATTTTGTACTGTGCTGTAACTATTTTGTTTGCAATAGACTTGTCACCAGTGTACAGCTATCACCTCTGTTTTCCCCTCGCTTGATTATATGAATGTATGTATGTTTGCAGGTTTATTTTTATAGAATGAAAGGTAGAAGCAGAGAATTTGTTTTAGAAGAAATTGTGTAATTTATAGATTTTGAGTGATCTCAATGGCCACAAGGTGGCAGTACAGCTTTATAGATGTGGGAGGTGACTGTTAAAGGGCACTGCTGTAAAATATTTCGTCAGTTAATAAAAAATTGAACAGTGCAGAAACTTAAAAGTAATTGTAACACATACTTCAAGACACAGGCCTTAAATACTTTAGGTAAAGTTCACTGGATCTCTTGTTTTCCACAGAAAGTAGCCTCAGATTGGTTTAAAATGGAACCAATAGAGAGCACTAAGCTACCATGGAAAAAAATCTAAGACACAGAGTGAAGAATACAGCAAAGCAAGAAGAGTGTTAAGAGAAAAGGAGAGATGTGGAGAGAGAGGAATACAGGGATATAGAGAGAGGGAGACATATACACAGTGAGAGAGGCAGAGAGACAAAGGAGTTGACTCTGTTGGCCAAATGTCCTTGGAGAATAGGGGGAGGGCAGCTCCATGGCAGCTGGGTCACACACACACACACACACACACACACACACACACACACACACACACACACACACACACACACACACACACACACAGTCACTGTGAACACTTGACATGTTGCTCTTTTTAATATCAAATGGAATAAATAATGGCAAAATACTTAAATTAAGCTGTTTATGGTTACTTAGATATAATACCTTTTTAGTATTTATTTCGGTCCATCATATGTTGTAAATTGTAACATCATATCTCAAAATGTGATATGACAGTATTACCATTATGACATTTTACGTATATAACACTGCTGAAGCCTACAAACAAAGATTCATGATGTACAGGATTGAGGAGCTGAAGTGAAGTTTGCAGATTATATGGCACCAGGGATTTAATGACCTGCAGGAGAGCCCTACAGGTTAAAGCAGCTGTGGAGAACATTTCTTTCCACAATCAGTCATATTAGTGTATAAATCAATGCTTCAACCTTCTGCACCCTTCAACTGCTTCAACCACATTCAACTTGTGTTTCTATGCTGATTTAAATTTATCAGGAGTGATGATGAAACACCACTTACTTAAGCATTATTCTCCTGGGTTGTTTCTGAGCATTTGCTGAAAGAATTGAGTTCGTTGTTTGATAATATCAGTGAAGTGGCAGCAGAGTGAAATAGCTTCAGAAACAGACGAGGTTATGCAGCACAGTGTTGAGGCCTGGGTTGACCAAGAACCCCCCCCCCCCCCCCCCCCCCCACCTTCTCCACATGCTCACACACTGCAGGAAGAAGGTCCATTTATGTTGTGGATGTCAATAATCTGCCTAACCCAACTATAAAGTCTAGCTATCACACAAATATCTGCACCCAGACATAGATTGGCCAGGATCAACAAGACAACACAGACCTAAGCATTTCAGCTCTCTCTCTGTTTTTAGTAGTAGTAGTAGTGGTATTTCATTTTTTGTCCCAGAATTGTTTTTATTATCACTTTAAAAAATTGGTGATGTCATTGTTAATGACATTATTACATCAATATTATTGTTTGTATAACGACCAGACTGACAGATCTTAAATACAACAGTTATTCAACTGTTCCTGGTCTTTCTCCTCTTCCTCCTCTTGGAGTTTTCGTCCTGTAAAGAGAGTGAGCAAGCTAATAGCTAAGAAGCTGAAGTGTCATTCGGACAGAGAATTTGAGAAGGAGCCGTGTTGCTGCTGTGGAGCTGAACCAGACCGAGCATTACTGAAGGAGGTCCTGTCTGTGTGTAGCAGCAGCTGTCAGCTCCTCTCCAGTAGCCATAGGACAACAGCAGCAGTCACCCTTCATCAGAAATACACCTCAGAGCAGTCAGGAGAACATCACACTAGCTGCTAATTCAGGACTTTAAACCTACTCTGTCACAGCTACAACCATCTGAGCCTTTTAGCTCAATATTGAACAGCACTGGGCTCTAGCTTTAATACCCAATACAAACATATCACTCTCTTGTAATTGGGTGACACACATTAATGACTAACATACATCTAAAACAAGATTTTCCTTTCACATTAAGCATAAAACTACATAAAACATGTGTGTTTACATTCTGAGCAGAGGAAAGTTGCTCCAACTTCTACAAGCAAGCCTAGACCTAATATGTTAGCCATGAACCAATAGTTTAACTTGTGAATAACATGCTAACACTAATTTGGCTATCAAAGGTTTACCATGAGACTCAACATGCATTTCCTTAAATATAGATGAATGATTCTGTTTCTTTATCACTAAATGATTAAACACATCTTAATTATGACTTGTTTTGTGTCCTTGTTTATTTGTTCTGATATTAACACTGATTGTGATTTTGATCTTTTTTAATAATGTGTTCTAAATGATGTAAAATACTGTGTGATTGTGTATCTGTGACAGGTGCTATACAAATAAACAAATGCATTTGGAACCATTTGACTGGTCTGGTTTTAGCAGCTCCTCAGCACTTACAAGGCTCCTTCACAAATTCTTCTTCTGAATGAAGTTTCAATGTCTTAGCTGAACATATTTTACTTTTATTTCCTTCTCTTTCTATGTTCTTAATAAACCAAGATCAAGTTCCCTCTTCCTCCACATGGCCCTTACACTTGACATCTATCTCACTTCTGTCCGTCCTGGGAGAGGGATCCCTCACATGTGGCTCTCTCTGAGGTTTCTACCTTCTTTTTACCCTGTTAAAAGGGTTTTTAAGTAGTTTTTCCTTACTCTTGTTGAGGGTTAAGGGCAGAGGATGTCACACCATGTTAAAGCCCTATGAGACAAACTGTGATTTGTGAATATGGGCTATACAAATAAACTTTGATTGATTGATGGCACTAAGACTGTTTTATGTTAAAATTCTGAATCAACTCTCCCATGAAGCTGAACTGTGAGAAGACTTTCTTAATTACATGTGTATTCAATTTACCCAATAAAGCTCTCTGTCTGCATCGGGGGGCAATGCAGACAGAGAGGTCACATTAGCAGAGGGGATGAAGGGACTGACCACATGGGTTAGTGGCAGATGGAAGCACTTTATTTTGTAAAAGTCTGTCCAGGATTTTCCTCAATTGTGTTTACCTTTTGTACTCACACAGACCCTTTGTTTAGCTCAATCCACAACCGATTGTTTTAAATGATGTAATGATCAATTGCTGTAATAGTATAAAATGTCACCCTGAATGTTGACCAGCAGATATATTTGTGTTGCCTTGCTGTAATGCTGTCTCCACTGCACAGTAAATCAAATTCATCTGAAACAGCCACAGAATTTGGACCAGAAAGAATTTGTATTCTTTCACACTATTAACTCATTGACTAATCCAAACTCAAGCCAGAAATTACCCTCATTGATTGGCCTTTTTTCATAACTGTGACCACTAGTGGGAACTATGAGCACTCTTATACAATGAGCCACAGAAACTTGCATATGAAATTGCAACAGCAATACTGGAGATATTTGTGCTGAGACTAAGCAAATCTAAAGGAAGAAGCAACACGCAGCACCAATCCCAAGTGGCTGGTGGACTGAAGAGCAGACCACAGCCACCTCCTGGAACAAGGAAGACATCTAACAAAAAAGAAGGCACATAGGGGCGGAAAAATCCAGAAAATGAAACCTTCCCCCAAGGGTACAACACTTTCAGCAGCTATGTTGAGTAGACACGTGAGTCAATACATGAGCAAAGCTCACAAGGACATCTGAAACAACACTAGACGGTCAAAGTTTTAGCGACTCTAAGACTGGACAGTCTTAACATGAATACAAGAGGGCTTAGCATTATAGAGCGCTAACAATAACCTCACTGATCTACAGTGAGCTCATTAAGAAGTCATTTGGACTGTATAAGTGTTGCTGCTGTTACGTGTGTGAGTGCTGCTGTCCATCCCTTGTGGGTATTGTGTTTTGCTCTTTCCTCTGGCTTTCCTCCCTCCTGCTGTCTCCTCCCTCTCAGGTACTACAGAACCTGGGGCTCATTTGCCAAGCAGAGAGAAGAAGAGAAGAAGCTGGAGGAGTAGAGCCTTGCTTTCTCTTACTTTACTCCATCCACACAGCAGCAGCCTGCAGCATGGGGAAAGCCTCCATTTTTTGCTTTGCCTTGGTTTGTCTTTTGACTGATGTACATATGTACATGGGTCTTTTGTTTGTTATTTTAGTTTAAGTGGAGACCACCGGTAGTCCTGTTTCGGATTTTGTTCTAGACTTAGATTCTTTATTTATAATTTAGGGGAAGTGCTGGGTGCGACCGTCAACTGCGTGGCTGGCCGAGCATCTTCTTCATCTTTTGTTCTTTTTGGCCGGATCTCCATCTCTTTTTGTTTAATTAAGTACTTTGATGGGTTTTCATTTGACATTAATGAATTCCTAATTTTGTACATTTGACCCTTTCATACTGTATGTGGTGTCCTCCTTATATGCTCTGGCCTTATCTGAACCTTGGTCTATCAGCTAATCTTTATCTTTGTGGGGGACTTAACCGCGGCATGGTGGCAAAGAAATGAAAGGTGTTCAGGACTGAGCAGGTGGAGTCACCAGAAAGCAAAATAACCGACACACAGGATAACTACAGGTACCACAGATGATGGTGTAAGGAGATCAGCCTAAGCCAAATACATCCAGAGGGTGCTGAAAAGCCTTCTCAATGATAGGAATAATACCTAAGTCATCAACATGTCAAAACGAGCAGTCATCAGATACCAAAAAGCAATTGTAAGCTGCCCATAGGAGGTGATAGATGCCCCTGATGTCAAGACACAAAAACTCCACCCAGTCCAGCAGCACCAGCAAGTCCAGCACCCTGAGATTCTACGAGTAAAGATCGTGGATCAGGATCATGGTGGCAGTGGATCATGGATTATAATGGTGGATTGTAGATCATGAAGGGTGGATCCTGATCATGGATCGTGATGGTAGATCCTGATCATGGATTGTGATGGTGGCAGCTGATCATGGATTATAATGGTGGATTGTGGATCCTGATGGTGGATCATAATGGTGAATGCTGATGGTGGCAGCTGATCATAGATTGGGATGGTGGATCCTGATCATAGTTTGTGATGGTGGATCATGATCATGGATTGTGATGGTGGCAGCTGATCGTGGATTATGTCCCAGTTTGTATCTGTAATTATTGTCCCATTATAGTCATACGGTGCATGTACTTCAACATCACGTCAGTGCAGTTTTATCCTTAAGAGGGATAAAAAGCTATAAATAACATAAATATAAAAGCTGAATAAACTTGATAAAACCCATAAAACACACACAAGTGTATATTTGATGAGTGGAAATTGACTTTCATCCAATGAGTCAAATGTAACATATTCCTCATGTTGGGCTCCTACTGTCCAGTATTGTTTTTTGGCCTGCTGGTTATTTTTTCCACTAGCAGTCACAGCCAATATGACTGTCATGGTGTACTTGAGAGGGTTACCGCTCTGTCAGGATTTGGCTTCTTGGTCAGAGACTTTTAAAGAATAGTGAAACAAAGCCGAGTGACAAATAAAAAAGTTTAGACATTTAAAGTGAATTCAAATGCACACAATAACTACATCATACTAATCCAAGGAACATGAAAGTCCAGGAAATGTTTTAAACCTGGACAAATATCTGTGTTGGAGTTCTGAGAAAACGTTACCTGCAGTTGAATAAGTAATATGAATGCCATGAATACACAAGGCTTTTCCTTCTCTATTTCTTCCCATTGACTCTAACCTTTATTGACATGCAGCACGATGTGGCGAATCCATGCCAATACCAGTCCAAGAGGAAAATCACTGAAGAATTCCGTGTGAATTGATTTTATTCTGGCGCCAATCTCATTCAGTCTAAGGTGATTAAGATGCACCCACTATCACAATGAAAATGGGGCTCCTATTTAAAAGAGAAAATAATGAGGTGGCATGAAAATGACAATTTAATAATCACATACAACTGAATAAGATTCCAAAATCATCATCATGTTACATCAGTGTTTGCTGATGAAAACTGCTCACAGCTGCTACAGTAGTTTTGCTTTTTGACATCAGACTGACCACATGGTGTTTCCACAACAACATTCCACCTTTTAATTGACTATATTGCTTTATTCATGGAACTTTGAACCTGAACTAAAATATGAGCTGGTGAGACTATGTTGACTTAGATCAATGCAAATAAAATTAGGATCAACAAACTGAATTATACCATCAAAATCTGTTTCCCATCAAAAGACCATAAACCTACATAGTTCATTTTCATATCCATACATATTATTTTACATATATCAGGATGGAAACATCAATTATACCTTCAGGCTTGTATAGGAACACATTTTACAGTATCTTTTCAAATTACATTCTGGGCTATTAAAACCACCTGGCCATACCTCAAAATGATTATAGCTTTGATCCATTTGACTGTTATGTTGTATTTGCTCTGATCTTTTCCAAACAAGTGCCTTTGTTGTATAAAGCTCACAACATGCAGGATGTGAGTCAAACTCTTGTGAGTTTGTGAAATTTTGCCAGATTATATTGTTTAAAGTAAATCATATTTAAAAGCAAATGAGAGTGAAAAAGCATGCAGGACGTTTTCTCAAAGCAACAACGCTGGATCTCCTACCAGGCCAGGGAAATACACATATGTCAAATTCTGCCAACAGTTTGTAGGCAGAATGGCAGCAAATGGAACAGCAATGGCACTTATATATCCAAATAAAGTCCAAAATCAACCATAATACAATAAATTCTGCTCATTTTAAGGGTGTAACATGCTGTTTATAGCTGGTTTCAACAAAGCTGCATGGTTGGTAACCAGCAAGCTGGTTCAGTACTTGACCCTGATGATATTATTTGGGCTGTTGGCCTTTGATGTAGGCCTTTGATTTAGGCTTTTCAAATAGACATTTGAAGAATGAATCACAAACTGTGGTGTGAGTTTGACAAACGCTTTGCTCCCCCAACAGAGCTACGAGTTCTCCCTTAACCAATTAAGTTTTAAATTTTGAAATCATGCGCCTGACTACATCTGCCATCCGTGTTGCGTGTGGCTGATTGATCCCAAGTGCAGGGTGTTTATTATTTATCATGGATCATGGGCTTCTTTCATGTGTTTTCTTGCTTGTCTATTTGACTATAGGCCTAATTATTGTGCAAGGATTTAATGTCTAATCTGCAGTTATAGGTCAGGTCGACTCCTTTGACCATCACATGATGGCCACGTCTCTTTGAAGACACTCTCTGCAGAAGACTTAGAAGAATACACTTCTAGGGGAGACAATTATGATTTATCGATTAAATAAAAAATAATAATTTTGTCTGCAACATACCAAAATTTAAAAGATTTTTTTGGGAGACATAAGAAAAAGACACGTGAGAGGGTAAATGGTGGGACAAAGGTCCCATGGCTGATTCAAACTTTGGACATTGTGCTTACAAGGTATCTCTTAGAAAACCTGGTCACTCTTATTTTATTCAACCACCTCCTTCCCTTTACCCATTCATTCATCCATCCTCCATCTATTTCTAAAGCCATTAAACCTTGTGACTTTAAGCAGTGTGTAGTGATGAGGAGGGATAGCAGCCTCTTTCTTTCCTCCGCTCCATACCATCCTTTTAACCCCCCCCCCAATAAATCAATGAAATTTCCTCTCTCTTCACATGCTGTAGTAAAACTGAGGCAAACACTTCATTTTTTACAATTCATACTGTAAGTAATAGGTGATGTGCTTCATGTTCACATGTTCCATAGCAACAGTGGACAGGATGAGATTTATAGCATAATGAAGGTAATAAAATATGAGAAACGCTTCTCCAGTTATTTTAATGTGAGTGAAGTAATTTTTATGCAAAGAAAAAGAAGATTTAGAGACATAACTATAAGGAGGATTTGGGTAATCTGGAAATTGTTTTGCAATTTTGACTGTTTTACTGATCTGTTTTACAAATTAAATCAAAATAGTATACCTTTGTGTAATCCTTAAAAAAAAGTTCTAACCACTCCAGAAGAAAGAATGGAGATATCTTGCTCAGAGGAGACATGACACAGCTTTTAGTGTTCTTTGTGCCCAAAACAATTCTGCCTGAATTTGATAATCTTGGACAGGTCACTTTGCAATCTGGGACCCTTTTATTTGGCTTTAAAATAAGTATTACCAATTGTTAAAAAGCATCATGAAAAAAGGGACAAAGCTGAACAACAAAATGTATAATATTCTTAGATATGTAATTTATTCATACTGACACGTAAAGGTGCTCATTTTTCCTAAAAAAAACTTTTCCTAAATATACTCATTTAAAACCTTCTACTTAAGGTGTATCAAATTTCTATAGATTATTCATTCTGTAATTCACCATTCTATTGGGCTACTCAGGGAACAAACAGTCCTTACAGGTGAGAGACCATCATCATCGATCACCCCATTCTTGTAGGCAAGGACAGACTGTATTTAACATTGACTCCTGTCTGACAACTGCAGATCATATGCTACATCTCTTTAGTTTATAATTTTATTTAAGGGGTCCCTAAATGTATATCTACTCATTTAGAGAACTTAAGTGACTGTCCCAGATTACCCAAAGCATCGTTTCCCACAATAACAATCATGTTTGATAAAGTGGCACAACAGAAAACCCACTTCAAACAACTCAGTGCATATTTTTTTGCTTGAATACATCGCAACTAATTTTTTTCACACATTTTTATCTTGATTGCTGTTATATCAATAATTAATTTAGCAGCTTGTGGGTTCTAAATAATAAACATTGCTTTGTTACTCTTGATTGTTTACTTGATCAAAGTTCTTATTATTTGCTAGAAACAATGCAATAAACGGATATTTATCATACAAGAATCTAACAACATGAAAAACTTACTTTAACCTTAAAGTTATATTTCACTGCAGTCTAAACATTAACATTTAAATGTCCATCAACAGCGGATTGGAATTTTGTAGCCTCATCATCAAGGTTAAGTTTTCATTTGCATTTGTTGGTTAGCAGGATTAAATAAAATGTATCAAATGTATTACATTTTGGTGCAGCCTTTTTCGATAAAAGTAATGATCGGAAAGTAGTGGGTATAATCTAAGTCATCTGAACATGATCTCAAAGAATTAGTGTGTTGCACTTAAAATCATTAATTACATTAAGTAATGTACCTTTTCTACATTAGAGAAAATAACACAGACGCCAAAATAAAGATTAAGTGTAAATTGTAGATGTGAGCAGGATTCTTGATCATAATGAGTTGTTGACCTCATGCAGATGGTGTTGTTGTCACCACCCAATGTTCCTCTCTGTGACCCTGTGACCTTTACAATTTCTTTATCACCCATTTTTTTCCCGCTCTCAGTATGATGTCATGTCTCCTTGCCTCCCCCATCCCATGGGACCATAACCAATCAGGCAAAGTGCTGTCCCCCCACTGAACCTCTTAATTCTTGAACCCTCCCTCAAGCTCCTGACCTGTCACCTTACCATTATCTGCCCAGCGATACTTACCACTGACACCCTCAGTTTGTGTGTGTGTGTGTGTGTGTGAGACCTGTGGGGACAAAAATTGCTCCCCATGAATGGCACAAGTCCCCATGGATTGATTTTTAAGTCCCCATCGTAATATAACCAAGTACCCACTCACAAACATGCATCCTTTTGTTCTTAATGGTGAACCTTTTATTCCTGGCCTAATCTGTGTAACAAAATGCGTTATTGACAAGTTACTATACCTCCACCTGCCCCTGTCCATTGCTATGCTTCTTTGTCAGCAGGATAACACAAAACTACGGAACAGATTTCCACGAAACTTAGTGGAAGCATGGGACATGGGCCAAGAAAGATGCCATTAACTTTTGGCATGGATCCAGAGAAAGGGGCGGATCCAGGGTTTTTCTTATCACTTTCCTTAACATTGCAAGATAGAGCTTTTATGACATTTCCCCGATATCCCAGGGGATAATGCATGGAATAAAATCAAGCATATTTAGGGGACTATCCATGAGTGTGTGCAATTGGGTGCAGCTTGATTTAAATTAAGGGGACCGTATGAGAAGGAGGTATGGTAGATGGTCTGTATTTATATAGTTCTGTATTTCATATAGTTTTGCCATTTACACATTTACACCCACATTTATACAGTGCATCTATGTGCAGCACTGTCTATCACACATCACTCACACACTGCTGGCACTGGTTCAGTATCTTGCCCAAGGACTTCAGCTAGGACTTCAGACTGGGATTGGACTGCTGACCCTATGGTTAGTGGACAACCCGCTCTACCTCCTGAGCCACAGCCAACACAGTATGAGTTCTACCGAGTGAGTGCCATTCTAGTTCAGTAATGCAAATCATTCAAAGCCAGGCAACTACTGCAGCAGAGAGAGACAGAGAGAGAGACTAATTCCAGTGTTTCTGTAACTGTAAAGAAAATATAAAGCAAAATGTGTTTAAAGCAGTAAAGTAGTCTGCCTTGATTTACAAAGTAATATGATTGATTCTGACAATACCTGTTGTCCACAGCCACTTTATACTGTTTTAACAGGCTTTTCCTTCTGGTCATTAAGCTAGACAAACCTACAGACATGGCATTATGTGACATGTAATTTAACATGAGGTATAGAGCAGAGCTGGAGTTGAAAAAGATCACAAATGTATCTTCAAACTTTTCATATTTAATTAGAGCTTTTCTGCAACTAATTGACTTTGTCTGTACATTTCCCGACTATTCAGACACCTTCAGCCATTTTCTTTTCTTCTAAAAAGCACCAGGCAACATGCATGCCTTTCTGTGGCCTCTCTCAGGGAGTGGCCAATTCAGTCCGCAGAGTGGCCAACATGAGCATTCTCTGTCTTTTCTTCAGGACACACACACACACACACACACACACACACACACACACACACACACACACACACACACACACACACACACACACACACACACACACAGCGAGTGGAAATGCTGCTACTGTAACAAATTGTTATCTGAGTATGTTAATTTACATTGAATTGAACTCTTGTAAACTACTCTGACAAACCATATTGCCTACTGACCATACATGGTACCAACATATACTAGGTTTCATTGCATTTCTATGACCTTTTCACTTGCAGGTATACCATGGAATGACATCACAAATATACTTATTAGCCAATGACATCATCTTGCAACATCAAACGACTTTTCAAGCTGGCTTCAGTCACTTTCCATTGAAAGTAGCTGGAAACACTGGTCACTGAAAAATGAAGATGCGAGAAACCATGATGAGGATTGAAGATGAAGTATTTTACTTACATATTTTAATTTATAACTAACCATCTGTCCATTTTCATAGATAAAACCTCAAATACCTCAAATACCTCAAACCTCATTCATTACTTCCTGCTGCTTAGTCAGCTAACCATGAACCTTTTCCCCCCAAATGCAAAGTATTCAGCAAAATAAAGAAAACTGTTCAGCTATTGTTCCTAGTGTTATCAGATTCATAATCTATACCAACTTCTTGATTCAACATATTCAATTACCAGTTACTTCACAAGAATGTTGAATGCAGACGAGGTTGGCAGATCCGTCCCTGCAGTCCAACTTGTCTTATTTGACCTTTTGCCCATGATATATTTTTACTGTTAAGTGCTTTGCTTATTTTTTCTCTTAAACTTCAACTGTTAGCTGAGTGTGACTATTGTGCTTGTCTCTTGGCCTGAGGAAAACACTTATCACCTGCACACTCACTTCCCTCTTGAGAGCACTAATGGAACATAATAACTCAGGGAGTAGTTATTCTACTACATTCAAATTAATATTATCATAGATTACTTGACTGGTGACTGCTGCATAATTTATCATGAAAAGAATATCACAGCAAGAATTATGCCTTATTTTCAAATTAGTTTGATTTCGATCACTGTATTTAACTGTCCTTCAAAATTGATTGTAGACAAGAGGAAGTGAAAGAACTGGAGGTGCAACTGACCATCTCAATGCCACCCGACATCACAGCTCAGTTTAAAAAAAAAGAAGAAGCTCAATAGGAGCCCAGGCCTTATTTTGCCCTATAGGATGATGCCTGTTAGGATAATATTTGGTCAGGTGCTAAGATGGACAGTGAAACTGTTTTTGTTTGCCATCCTTCTATTGATCCCTTTCTCACAAGTTTCCAGAAATGTACAAAATGTGCATTGTTTGTTCCATGCAAAACTACATTCCAAAATGTATCTGAAGTCAATATCAATGGTCTGAGTTGATGAGACTCTCTGTACAACTAGAATGGAACTCAGTAGAGCTCTGCAGAGGCCAAACAGGCTCTATGTTGCAATGTTAAAGAAAGTGAAAAAACAAACAAACATCCTGCCTGCCCCTTAATCCACATTTGCACAAATATATAATAGGTTCTTCACAGGTCGAGGCCCCAACATCCCACGAAGTTTGGTGAAAATCTGTCAGTTGCCCTGTTGACGGTCAGTATGAACAGGACTGATCACAGCAAGCAAACTTGTTTTAATATTGATATGGGCACCAGGATTTTGTTTTAGGTTGAATTGTGAAGGCCTGTCCTGTAAGAATAGCAAAACGATCTCTGTGTTGATAGTAACATCCAATACAGTCTTGTTGATGTCATAAACATGTCTCTAGGAGTGTGTGTGTGTGCGTAATAAGTTGTTGAAAAACCCCAGTCATGAGTCACTCTGCGAGTTTATGGCCATACACCTTTCAACAAGCTGCTTTCTCCTGCTGTAACACTCATGTCTTTACATCACTCCCTTTTCTCTGCTTACAATTCATTTATAGCTCAGTCCCCTTTATTAAATCTCTCCCTCTGTTAAGTCTCTCTTTCTCTCTCTCAGTGGTCCCTGCTGGCAGTGAGTTCTAATGAGAAAACACAGGGGACCAACAGAATAATTAGGTTAACGTAGATTTGCATGTCCTGCTTCTCTCACTCACAAACACACACATAGGTTATGCACACACACAGACACACATCGCACATGGACACACGCTACGTAAATATGATTATTGGTGAAAGGGGGAGAGTTGGAGTCTATATGTGCATCTGGGTTGGTGCGTTGTACACATGTACATGAATGTGTGCGTGTGTGTGTGTGTAGGGGTGGTCACAAACTGTTCTATAACACAAGCGCGCACACACACACAGACACACACACACACACATTCTCGCTCTCTCTCTCTCTCTTTCTCTGTCTCGCCAGGGACCAACAGATAGCACCCATTACTGTCAGGCTCATCTGCCTCTAATTGGCTGTGATCTGAGCCCATCGCCCCCAGAGGGAGGGGCCTCAGATTGAATTAAACCGTGTGATTGGTCCCTTTAAATATTTAATGTCCAAGACTAAAAACAGCCTGTGCAACACTTCCTGGAATCAAAGTCACGATGACCAGTGTGGACGGAGTGTGTTTATAGTGCATCTGTATCCATACACAGTACGTAGCTGTCTTCCTGTGACTGTGTGTGTGTGTGTGTGTGTGTGTAGTCGATGTTTTTGTTCTGACATACAGTGTACAAAATTATGTGTGTGTGCTTTCCCATTTCCCATTCAATTTTATTTCAGTCTATGCTTGTGTGTAGGTGTATCCATGCGAATGCATGCATGGACAGTTGGCAGATACATTTTGCTGCATCTATACATTTGTGTGGTTTGTTTCTTTGTGTGTGTGTGTGTGTGTGTTTGCTTGTGTCCCAGTTAATCCGGCAGGCTCAAGGGAGAGTGACTGGAGCCATCAGAGGCTTTTCTCCTCTTCCAGCCAGTGCCACAACAAACACACATACACACACGCACGCACGCACGCACGCACGCACGCACGCACGCACACACACACACACACACACACACACACACGCATTCATGCACAAACGCACGCACACACACACACACACACACACACACACACACACACACACACACACACACACACACACACACACACACACACACTCTGCCATGATCAAACAACTACTAGCAACACAAGAAAAGCAAGAGAGAGCAGGCTTCATTCTCAGTACCACTGAATGAAACATCTTGATAATCAATATGGAGACAAAACAGAAGAAATACTGAACTTGATTATCAAAACTTCTATTAGGAAATGCTTATCCTAACCTGAAGTACTGAGTGGCAGATGATGGGGAGACAGTTTACATGTGCCAAAATACATATGGAGAGGAAGTAAGTAGGAGGGAGACAGAGACAAGGACAGAGAGATAGGGTAAAGGAAAGAGAGAGTGGGAGGAAAAGAAAGGAAGGATGAAGGAGGAGTAGGCGGATATAATAGACACACTGTACTATAGAGTTGACTTGTATACAAAAAAGGAACAGGTTCCAGAAAGAAAGACAGAAATAAAATGGATAGAGAAAAGGATTAAAGTATAGATAGATGCTAGGGGACTGAACCTTCTTATGAAACTTTGGTAAAATAGTAGGTTTGACTGTATGTCCCTAACAATACTAGTGTGACACTGAAAACCGAACACTCAGGAGACTGCATTTAGGATAAAAGGTATAGTCTTATTTTACAGTCCAAGTTAACCAGAAGCTCCCTTGCACAGCCTCCTCAAACAGCTGCCTGGACCCGGTCATTCTGAAGGCCTTCAGAAATAGCTGGTGCGTTTGGGCGAGTGAAGCAGGCACAGGCAGGACATAACATATCAATTACGATGCGGAGATCACGATATGTTTACAGCACATTTATACTGGCATCAGCCTTTCCACCAAAAACTCTCTTGACACCTTCATCAGTGTCTTCTACATGTATGGCACCTCTTTTTCATTCTGAGATAGTTTTTTTCACATTTTCTTAGTTTTAGTTGTTTTTCTTCATTTTTACATCTGTCGCACTTGCTCACGATGAATCCTGTGGAGGATCTCCTGCTGTGTTCTTACATGAGCTCATTCGGACACACTCTGGAGTTTTTACTGGGGGGCTGGTCGGAGAATCTTGGGAGAAAGTCTAGGGGTTCTCATTCAGATATTTGCAGTCTCACATACAGCCCCTTGGGAGAAGATTCTCCAGAGCTCAGTTCATGTCTGAAAGCAGCTCCAGTTTCTACAGGACCTGGTCATGATGCCACCTATACTGACCCTGGGACAAGGCTGCATTAATAGGATGTGCTGCAGGCTGAGGTTCTGGCCATCACAGAGGTGACAGCTTGCTTCCATGCCATACCAGAGGGGTGTATATCTGGGACTTTGGAGGGTGCCGACCTACTAAGGAAGCTCACCTTATCTTGGACTCCCACATCCATCTTGGTTGCTGTTTTTGGCACACAGCCCAGATCCTGTAAGTTACGTTCCCCATTCTAGTAATTTCCTGAGACCACCAACTCTGAACTGGGACCTGTACAGATGGGTCTGTGGAGTCTCTTTTCTGGTCTGTTCCCAGTAGTATAGTGCAGGGTATATGCAAGTATATGGCGTATACTATCTTATTTTTCGATCAGCATAACGCATACCCACTTTTAAATCGCCTGTTGTGCGCATCATTCATTTGTGTCAGTGAAAGCATCACCCGCCATACTCTGTCATAGCACCTCTGTGTCTCCTAGTGTTTTCTGTTCCTTCGTTGATTTGTCTCCACTCCCCTCTGTAGGTGTGTCTCATGCCATTCAGGTGGCTCAGCGGAGGCGTGGCCAGGTACAGCTCACCACCTCAATTGCAGCTCATTCTGCCACCACCATCACCTGCAATATATCTACCCTGGTCCTTCTTACACTCATAGCCAGATCGTTGCCTACACTACAGTGGTAGTCTCTCGCTCTTGGCCACTCTGCATAGTGAATTCCGAGTTTTTCTGCCTTCAGGATAACTACTCTCCGGTTCCCCTCCTGAAGGGGAACCAGAGAGTACCTGCCAAACCTCCGAGCTAAGCCTCAGCCATCCGCCATGGCCTCTCAACCCTCAACCCTGCCACATTCCACTCCCTGCCTCAGTAGGACAATAAACTCCTTGCACTGAAGAACTGGTAGGCCAACATGATCAGACCCTCAAGGGGACTCTGTGAACGCCATCGGAGTCATGATTACTCAACTCCAGGCACTCTTCAACTAAGCTGCGGGACCGTCATCGGAGGAACTGCAGACAGCAGTTGGGATGAACTTTCCCTACAAATTGTATTTTCTCAGGGTCTAGCCTATATATCAGGGAGAGACATAGAGAGAGAACAGGTCGCCTGCAGGCCCCATCACTCTCACCCAAACCACCGACTGGACCCCTACTCTTTCCACCTCTACCTGAAACATTAACCAGCTCTGCCTCTGCTACACCTGCTGAGGAGCCCATGCAGTTGGGGAGGACTCGGCTTACTGCAGCAGAGTGACAACAGAGGTTTAGGGAGAGGCTCTGCCTGCACTGCCACCAGTCCGGTCACAATTTTGCTGAGTGCTATAGCCGGCCAAAAGGATTAGGCTCATCAAGCAGGGGAGGCGATCTGTTGAACCAGACAGGCCCCAACCAACAAAACCCTGTCCAGAACTCCAAGCTCCTCTCTGACTCTCTCTCTCTCCCCCTCAAAGCCCTGGTGGATTCTGGGGCAGACGAGAACTTCATGGACGCTAACCTTGTGTCCCAGAGTAATATCCCACTCCCCGAACCCAGAGAGTCGAGCACCTTAGATGGCAGACACCTGGCCTGTGTCACCCACCAAACCGCCCCTATTACCCTCACTTCTGGCGATCACTAAGAGTCACTAAGACCTCTCTCATCTCTGATTCTGGGTCAACCCTGGCTACAGCTCCACAATCCCCACATTGACTGGAGACGCAGTAGGGTAGTAGGTTGGAGTGTCTATTGTTACTCCTACCGTATCGTGTTTGTGTACCTGGATGACATCCTCATCTTCTCCAGAAGTCTACAAGAACACAAACAACATGTGAGTTACTCCAGAGACTTCTAGAGAATAATCTTTTTGTTAAAGTTGAGAAATATCTGTTCCATGCAGAGTCTGTTTCTTTCCTATGTAACATTGTGGAGAAGGGACAGATCAGGACAGACACAGCCAAGGTGCAGGTTGTGAGGGGAGGTTAAATTCTTGTGGGGTCTTTTCTTGGGGAGATTTAACTTTACCTGATGCCCTCTCCAGACAGACTGCTCCTGAGACCCCCAGCAATCCTCCGGAGCCTATTCTGCCACCCTCGTGCATAGTGGCAGCAGCCTTCTGGGAGGTGGAGTCCTGGGTTGAGGAGGCCCAACAGACTGACCCTGGCCCAGGTAACGGTCTTCCTAACTGCCTCTATGTCCCTGCCCCTCTCGGATCTCAAGTGCTCCTGTGGGGGCACACGTCGAAGCTGACTTGCTATTGCTACTTGGCGGGGCAGAGGCTTCCAGTACCTGGTGGACTTGGAGGGGTACTGTCCAGAGGAGCGTTCCTGGATCTCTCTGCGGTACATTCTTGACTCTGCTCTTCTCCGGGACTTCTATCCAACCCATCCGGACCGTCCTGGTATGATGCCTGGAGGTGCCCATTGATGGGGGGTTCTGTCAAAACACCTCTTTGACTCCCAGTGTTTTTCCGTTCCTTTGTTGTTTTGTCTCCCTTCCCCTCTGTAGGTGTGTCTCATGCAATTCAGGTAGCTCAGGGGAGGCGTGGCCAGGTACAGCTCACCACCTCACTTGCAGCTCATTCTGCCACCACCTGCAATCAATTGGTCATCACCTGCAGTATATCAACCCTGGTCATTCTTCCACTTATTGCCAGATCGTTGCCTACACTACAGTGGTAGTCTCTCGCTCTCGGCCGATCTGCATAGTGAACTCTGAGTTTTTTTCCTTGTGATATTTTATCACTTGTACTAAAATCTTATTGTGCCTTCAGGATAACTACTCTGCAGTTCCCCTGCCTACCTACCTCACCTGCCAAACCTCCGAACGAATCCTCAGCCCTCGCAATCGCCTCTCAACTCTTAACCCTGCCTCATTCCACTCCCTGCCTTGTTAGATCAATAAACTACTTGCAACGAAGAACTGTGGTCTGTCGCAAATACAAGAACATAACATACTCTGCCTTTGATTGGTTAGTTAGGATAAGAATATCATTACATTACATTACATAGTATTTATCCAAAGCGACTTACTATAAGTTCATTCAACCATGCGGGTACAAACCTATGGTACAAACCCAGAATAGCAACAATCAAGTCAGTGCAATTAGTCTTCAAAAAAGCCAAACCACAAGTGCTACATGGAGGTGCAATATATAAGCTATATTAACTTTTTTTTTTATATATAAACACCAGAGATGATGATGGTTACAAGACATAATTTTCTTAACCTAGGTGTAGTAGGAAGAGTTGTGTCTTCAGCCTGCAGCGGAAGATTTGTAGACTTTCTGCTGTCCTGATGTAAATGGGGAGCTCTGTCCACCATTTGGGAGCCAGGACAGCAAACATTAGTGATTTTGTTGAGTGGCTAGGTGTCCCTCGAGTGAGGGAGCAGCAAGCCGATTGGCCGATGCAGAGTAGAGTGGACGGGCTGTGGTGTAGGGTCTAACCATGTCCTGGATGTAGGCTGGGCCAGATCCGTTCGCAGCACGGTACACAAGTACTAGTGTCTTGAAGTGGATGCGGGAAGCCACTGGTAATGACTGAAGGGAGCGGAGGAGCGGTATAGTGTGAGAGAACTTCGGCAGGTTGAAGACCAGTCAAACTGCTGCATTCTGGATGAGCTGCAGAGGTCAGAGGCAGACCAGCCAGGAGGGAGTTGGTAGTAGTCTAGGCATGAGATGACTCACCTTCTGAGTGAGAAGGGGACGTATTCTCCTGATGTTGTGCAGCATGTATTTACTTGATCGGATTGTTGTAGCAATGGTAAGGGAGAGTTGACTGTCGAGTGTCACACCCAGGTTCCTTGCGGTCTGGGTGGGGGCTACAACAGATTTGTCAATGGTGATAGTAAGGTCATGGGTGGGAGAGCCTTTACCTGGAAGGAAAAGTAGCTCAGCGGACATCCACTGAGAGATGTTTCTGTATTGTAAATGTAAAAATGCAGAGATAAGGCATTAGCCTTAATGGATGTACAGTATTTACTCTCAGACTGCCCCTCTTATTTTATCTGAGCTTTTTTGTTTGTTAGTTTGCAGGATTATGGTAAAACTACTGAACCAATTTCCATGAAATTATTGGAGGGTGGGGCATTTTTTCACTTTTTTTAACATTGCAAAATAGGGCATTATTTTTTTTTTACATTTCTGGTGATCTCTCAGAGAATAACTCATGGATCTCTATTTAATACATTCAGGCATGTTTAGGGGACTGATATTTATGAATGTTTGCAATTTGGTGCAGTTCCAAATAAAAATCTTGATCTAATGAATTTAAATATAGTTTTAGAGAGACTCAAATGACTGCAATTCTACTTGAGAACATATTTCAACTCATTACAAAACCATGTAGAGATATGAACCTCTTCTGTGAGAATCAGCAGACTGTGAACATTTATACATACAAGTAAAACTTTTCACATTATTGTCCCAATCCAAGAGGCTTACTCAGCTCTGAAGACCCATGGGTTCTCTTCATTCCTGTCATTTCTTTCCTGTCCATTTGAAATACAGAATTAAATTTGCACCAAAAATACTTACCAATTGGTTTCTCTTTTAAGGAAAATTCAACCTAAATATTTTAGATATGCTGTTAAGCTACTGTTAGTGAAACCAAACAGTTATTGCAGAGATTTTAATCTGAAAGACAATAAGGAAAATGGGCTCATTAACTTAACTATTGTTTAACTAGGAAGATACATCTTACAGTTTACAAAAAAGGCTACAGAGTAGTTATGGTCAGAACCAATGTACAACATTAACATTAATTCAACAAAATTCTGAGTTAAGCTCTTTTTTTATAACTAGTAATTCCACGGTCAAGAATACTAATACTAATAATTCTATCTGAATGAGCTGATGGAAGATGTTCTGTTTGGAAGGTTTTATTGACAGCAGCTTAACATTGAAAAGAAAAAGCATAACTGACTCAAATTAACAGTAAGTGAAGACATATTGCTCTTAAAAAGAGAAACTGACAGCAGCCATATTACATGACTCTGATGTTAATAGAGAAAGTGTTTTGGAAATTGACATAACACTAAAATAATCATGTCAATAATAAATATGAGTCTTCTGACCAAAGTCTGATAACATGTACTTATAAAATGATAAATTTACAAAGACATGGTTCTCCCTGCAGTTTCCATTCTTGTGGCTTGTAGCACACAAAGATCTATTTTGGTGGCATTTTCATAAATGTATTTCATCATTTAGTGGGATTTAGTTTATTGTCACCACAGTCAACAGGGACGTGATTTAACAATAGGTATCTGTCTTGTCGTGTTAATAAAACTGAGTGGGGTTTGAATATAAACAGAAGGAGAGTGACAGAAAGAATATTTTGCTACCCAGATATGGCTTTACATCAGACAGTCGGAAGAAACGACAGAAAGGGAGGGAGAGAGACAGAGAAAGAGTGGCATAAAAGGGGGAAAGCAGTGCCTGTGTGCAAATGTGTGATAAAGTGATGGGCTGGGACGGTAGAGAGATACAGCGAGACATACAGAGCGAGAGACAGTGACAGACAAGAGAGAGCGAGACAAAGAGATAGAGGAACACTCACAATGAACAAACTATTGAAGACAGGTTTCAGTTGGTCTAAACTCCATTTTCTTTGTGTGACTGTGTTGTGATGTGTGTGCAGAGATTAGCTTTAAGAAACAACCTCTGTTGACTCAATTTATTGAATTTTACTGTTCTGAATACCAATAAAGAATATGATATTTACTCTGCAAAGAGCAGCACACTGTGCCACTATGTGTGTGTTTGGGTGTGGGAGAGAGATGAGTGAATCAGTATCTGTCAATTCTTTTTTTGTGAATACATTACCCACACATGTACACGGATTACATTTTATTTGTGTTGTAATGATTATTACTGCATTATTTACATATGTCTATATATATTTGCATTTACCCAATATATGCGCTGTCTGATTTTTGTTCTGTTTGTCTGTCTGTCTGGGTAAGAGTGTGTATTGAGAGTGTGTGTGTGTGTGTGTGTGTGTGTGTGTGTGTGTGTGTGTGCCTGTGTGGGTGTGTGTATACACGCAGTAATGCGCTGCTGCTCGGTCGTTTAGCTTGTTGACACTTTGGGGTCAGAGCCATGCAGGGTGAATGGTGTTGGCTGACAGCGTGGAACCTCTTCATTATCCAGCCATAATGTTCTCATCGCCATCGGCTCCTCGACCCCCCCCTCTCAAGTCCCCTTGCTGACACCAGCCTCATGCAAACACCACCACCACCATCTTCCATCATTTTTCTTCTTTTGCCCTTTCCCTATCCATCCCTACCCTCCTCACCTGGCTATTTCCTCCTGTACTGCTATTCATTGCTGTCGATTCATCCTCCAGCACTGTCCATGTCTTTTTCAGTCTCTCTTTTTGTCCATATATCTGTTTCTTTCTCTTTCCTCCTCTCTCCATCTCTCTGACCCCATTCTACCAAAGTTATTACTTTTTCACTGTTTCATGCTTTGCATCCTTATCATATTTACCTTAATTTGTCAATTTGCTTTGATATATTGGCTTTACTGCCATAACATTTTGAAAGAAACTATAGTGCCCCAAACAAATATTTTACAAAAATATGATCTAATAATTATTGCATTCAAATGCTATCAATATAATATATTTCAGAATTTAGACACAAGGGGAATGAAAAAGTAGAACAAAAAGGCCAAAATAATAATGTCTTTGATAAGTGGTTCAAAACTAAGCCTTTCAAGACATGAACAGCCATCAAATGCAGGCAGCAATACACAAGGCCAACAAACAGCACTTAATATCTCACAGCATCAACTAGCTTGGCCTGTGTAACTATGGACATCAAATTAATTGCATTCCCAGTTTCAATACAGTTTTGTTTATTGAGTTGTGCATACCAGTGATTTAGAATGACTTGTCACATTCACCAATTTTCCCATGTTTTGAGTTTTCTTGGAAGTATTTATTGCCAATTCAGCCATATGTACAGGATAAAACTGTAGACGGGATTGAAAGGACATTTCACTCTAATCACCAGTGTAAACATATAAAAAGACAACATATTAAGTACTCAAGTGATAAGAACACAATGTAGTACTCGATCAAAAGGCATATGGTGCAGTGTTGTGCCAGTTCACACTTAAAAATAACTAGTTCAAAGTTCAGTTCATACAGAGGAAAATTAAGTAGTTTATAGTAAATTTTTTAAGATTTTGAACTAAGTTCACTGTTCCAAAAAATTTATATTTGTATTGGGATGGTTATGATTCAGAAGATAAACTTACGATCATGTGTTTAGTTATTAATCGATGGTGTTGGATCATGAATCTGGATCTCTCCGGTCACTTTAACACCCAGTCCTGCTGTTCACGTCACGTCTTGTGTTGTACCGAGCACACAAAATGATGACGAGTCATTTTTCATGTTTAAATGCAGTCTAATAAACTCTGGAGCGAATCAAACAAACACTAAGTTACTTCATGTACGGATCAGGTCTAAATTACTTGGGATGAGTGTTGGTGTTTATTAGTTCAAGTGAGTACAGGTCAGCAGGAGAGTGGAGGGAGGGCACAGGAAACTCCAGCACGATACAAACCAACCTTCTGATCATTGAGCAGCTGTGGACCGGAGAGGAAACTCTGTATTTTCACTCTTTGTTCCCACTGTTCTTCAACAAAGTAACTTACTGGCTATTTCACATTAACGCTCCTCTTATCTCACTGTGTGTCGCTGTGTGAGTGAGTGAGCGTGTGTGTGTGTGTGTGTGGGGAGGGGGGGCTGTGTGCGTGTGTAAACTCCAACTCACTCCCAGTCTCAAACATACTGGCTTCAGCAGTAGTAGATGTGTCTGTACCGCTAAAACCAGCCAGCTGGGCCTGGCTGTGGAGACGTCATGCGGCGTGTGGACACTAAACAGTGTCATAAAACGTGAACAGCATTCACTCTTGCTGGAGTGAACGCTGCTCACGTTCTTGTTAATCATTTGTAAACTGATCCGTTCAGTTCAGCGTTCACCAAAAATATGAACGTATGAATATGACCTTCATTGAGCGCATTCATGTACAACACTGGGTATAGGATGTGAGTAGTGCAAACTGGAATTGTGTAAAAATGGATTGAGAAGTGCAAAATATTTGAAACAAAGTAATGTACATCCGCAAGATGAGTTAAAACAGTTAAAATCAACAGCAGCTGTGGTATAATAGCAACAATATACAGTAAAAAGACAACAGGTAAAGTGACTAAAAGAAAATTGACTGGTGCACGCTTACATTGATGAGTTCAGGCAGATTTCTACAACAGTTCTTGTTGTTCGGAGGTGGTTTAGGAGGGGTGTTGTTGTAGGTGGGGGGAGGGGGTGCTGACTGTGTAGTCCCCCTTATCTGGAGGTGGAGAGATATGGGTTCAGTGGTTGGGTGGGGTCAGTTTATGGTGGGGGTGGGGGGATGGGGGAATGGTACAGTCCTTGGGGAGCGAGGGGAAAGAGGAAAGCTCCAGAATGTTGCAACAGTGCAAAGGAAGCTGTTCAGTTGGGTGAGCAGAGACATTTTGCTGTCACAGGCTTGTGGTGGAGGCTTGTAGTCCATGAGGGTCTGAATCACTTGCCACAGGCTCTGTGTGTCTCTGCTGTCATTGATTTGCATGCTTATTTTCTTGGTTTGCTTTTCTGATGCCGCAGAACAGGTTGGCTCTGGCTTTTCTCAGTTCTGCTACGTCACTAGCTCTAAAGGCAGAATTCTGGGCCTTGAGCAGTCTGTGAACCTCTCCTGTCAGTCATGGCTTCTGGTTGTGGTGACAGTCCCATCCTTGATGCATTTGAAGATCTCTGTGTGTTCCTGTAGGTCAGTGTGTTGGTTTTGTGTGGGTGCTTGCTTGAAGATGTCACAGTATGATGTGTCAGAGCAGTCATGAAGTGCCACACCTGTATGTCCTTCTGAACTGGCTTGGTCATTTTCACTCGTGGCCTGTATTCTGGCTGAGCCTGGTACAGTTCACTGATGGCCGCCTCTCTCTTGTTGTAGTTCTGGCTGGGAGGGATGTATACAGCTACTAGCAGAACAGAAGTAAATTGCCTCGTCAGATAAAAAGGCAGACACTTGACGATCAGAGCTGAACAGTGTTAGAAACAGCTTCTAGACAGCAATCATTGTTAATGTAAACACACACGCTGCTGCCATGGGTCTTACTACTGGTGCCCGCGGTTCTGACTGCCCTGTAGCATGTTAGCCAGTCCAGCTGCACGGCAGAGTCTGGGATGTTGTAATTAAGCCATGTTTCTGTGAAAATGAAAACAAAGCAGTCCCTTATGTCGCTCTGGGTAGCTCTCAGGAGTTGAATGTGATCCATGTTGTTGTCTATGGAGCGAACATTGGAGAGTAGGACAGTCGGAATTGCTAGTTGGCTCGGGTTAGCCCAGCCTGGACCCCTCTGCCCTTCCCCCATGCCTGCTTCTTCTGACACTGCCGGCAGCGCCTCCTCACCCGGGCGGAGACAGCAGTCGGGACCGGTGATGCTGATGTAGACCAACATGTTGGAAGAGGCCGCTGCATCCATACGTGCTGCCATGTTGAGCTTAAGTTTTGATTTTATTGATAGATTGTATAATTCATTAGAGCAAATCTAAATTGCTATATTTAATGCACCTCATAATTATGGTGATATTTTGTTTATTTATGTACCTTCTGTTCCCCTGACAGTCTTCAGTTTCTTTGCTGGCTCTGCCATGACGTACTTACCAAGAATACTGAACTATTGGTCTCCTCTCTCTCTCCTCTCTCTCCTCCCCCTCCCCCTATCTCTCTCTCTTCTCTCCCCTCTTTCCCACTCATCTCTCCTCTCCTCCCCATTTTTCCCTGCTCACCCCAACCGGTCGAGGCAGATGGCCGCCCACACTGAGTCTGGTTCTGCTAGAGGTTTGAGTTAATGGGGGAGTTTTTTTTTCTCCACAGTGCTGCTCATTATGGGAACAGTTGGGTTTCTCTATAATTTTTAAGGTCTTGACCCTCTATGTAAAGTGCCTTGAGATAATGTATATTATGATTTGGTGCTATACAAATAAAAGTTAATTGAATTGAATTGTATTCTCCCAACTAGCTGCCAACTCCGGCTCTAGTTGGTGATGTGTGATGTTTACAATTAACTTGCAAATGTTCCTACGAGGTATACTAGAATTACATTGGAAATTCCAGCAGTTCCTAGAGTGCTGTGAGTTTGTGTACCATCAAAATGATTTTAAAGGTGTAATTTTAGGGTAAAAACAACCTCATTGTGTGCGTGTGTTATGTCTCATCTAGGGGTGGCTGAGACAGAAGCTTCCCTTCTTCCCCAAGTCGGCCACAGAAAACTATTTCTGTCACAATTTGTCTTAATCATGAAATGACAGTCCATCACTACAGACTACATGCAGCTGCAGAGAATGCGCTCGATAGTGCAGCGGAAGAAGAGGGTACAGTAGGGCTTCTTTAGCTTCCTCAGAATGTAAAGGCACTCCTGCACCTTTTTAACCAGACTGGAAGTGTTGAGGGACCAGGAGAGATCCTCAGAGATGGCTAACCTGTACAGACTAGTGCTCCTGAGTTTGTTCCTCTCAAACTGCAGGTTGGAGTTAATATCCCAGTTGCACCCAGTTGCCCCACCTCACCTGAATGATGCAGAGGATTTGTTGCTGTTAAATGCGTCTGTGCAGAGAACCTCCCGCTGGGTTGTATCTGTGTGAAAGACAAACTCTAGGTAAACTCTGTAGCCAATTCTCTGGATTTCACCCACAGGTCAGGTCTGAAAACGGCTGAAGAGACTGAGCAGTAGAAGTGGTGGAGGAGAAGAGAATGATAGGTAAGGTAAAGGTCATCTCTGATGGAAAACCTGTCCCACCCCCTGCAGGGCACCATCACAGCACTGGGCTGCTCAGGCATGCCTCCACTGGTTGGGTTGAGAGGAGAGAAATTTGGAGAGGGAGGAAAGGGGGAGACAGTAGAGAGATAAGATATGATGAGAGTAACTCTACCTTGCATACTCACTGGGCCTTACACATGTAAGTAACCTGGAAGACGAAAAACCTATTAGTTGTATGTGCCAGTCAAGCAATTAGTACAGAACTGTCTGTGTGTCACTGACTCACTGTCATTCAGCAGTGATCAATCAGTAAAAGGTTGAACTGAACCAATTCAAAGGGAAGGGTGGTCCAAAAATGTGTAATATTTGTATTTATTTTTTCCCAGTGGCTGAAAATAGTAAAATGATAATTCATATATGCCCAAATACAATCACCTAATTGCAGGGACTGCAACTTATAAGTTGGGACGCATTCGTTCCACTCCCTCTATTGCTCAGACACCTACGGATAAATAGAAATGACCAAATTGATAAAACCCTTACAGAAAAACCACATGAATTTCACATAATTTTCACATGTGAACACATGTAACCATATGTTGCTACATATGGAGCGCATGTGGCAATTTTATTTTGTAAGCTCCAAAGCAGGGACAAATTCAATTTGAAGAACTGCATCCTTTTAGTTATTTATTAGTGGAATATCTTTGTGTAAAGTAAATATGGATCCACTAATATGTACTGTAATGTGTGTTAGTGAGAATATTCATCCCTACTTCGTCTCTCTTTCAGGTCTCTATCTTTCCTCCATCTTTGGCCCTACACTGTGATGTGTCCCTCCTCTGCAGCCTGCTCCATCCACTCACCTTTACTTGCTGTTCTCCTTTCATTTCTCCAGCAGCTCATTCTCCTCTCCTCAGCTCTGAGCCCTATTTTCTCTCGCCACTCTGCTTCTCAGTCCTCTTTTGACTGCCTACTTGCCTCCCTCTTTGCTACTTCTTTCTTCGACCCTCCACTCCTCTCCCAGTCACTCAATACTTTCAATTTACTCTCCTCCTCTCTAATCTGCCACTCCATTCATTGCGTGCTCCCCTTCATTATCTCCCCCTATCGTCCTCCGCCTTCTGTCCTCTTGCTGTCAGCTTGTCTGAATGATGGATTCAAGGATCCTCTTTCTCCTCTCTCCCCATCTCAATACCTCATATACAGTATGCTTGCACTGCTCAATGTGTGTGTGGGTTTTGTTCTGATATATGTGTGGTTTTGTGCAACTCCATGTTTATTTGACCCTTGCGCAGATGAACTTTGAAGGAACATTTATATTAGTGTTGTAATGTAGGAGAATCATACTTTTCATGTTTTACATGAAAGTACACATCTTTCAATAAATTAAGTTTGTTTATGTAATAATGGACGAGAGCGTGGGTTGTACTGATAACTTAGGGGATCACCTAGACTCTTTCTAGTCTTGATGACCACTCAAAGCTTTTCACAGTACAGGTTTATGCTATTCACCCATTCACATGCACAGCAATTTGGAGTTCAATATCATGCACAATGACACTTCAGCATGCAGAAAGGGGAAGACTGATTGAACTGCTGACCTTCTAGCTAGAGGACGATATTCTAACATGCTAAGCTAAGATGGGAAATGTAATACGTGCTTAGCATTCGCATAATAGCATCACCATTGTGAGCATGTTATTATACTATTGTTTATTGATTAACATAAAGCAATGCTTTCTTTGACATGACTCTAAAATTGCATTGGTTTCCATCCATTCTTTTCAAAAGTACTATAAAGAAATATCTTAGCACCATTCAGTCCGCATAGATAACAGTAATCTTTCTGAACCTTTTCAATGTACTTTCAGGGCATGTGGTGGGTTGTGAAAAATCTTCTGCTCCCTATGGATTTGGATTCTATCTCTGGGCTTCTATTTCTAAATCTGTGTGTTAGGATACCAAAGATTAACATAGATAATCTCTGGCCTTGCCCTCTCATCCTTAATGTTTAAATACTTTGAAAGAACATAGTGTTTTCCCTGATATATCCACCAACTATACATTTATCTATCATATACATCTGAGGGTCAAAGAGGAAGCTGGAGCCAATCCCAGCTGACATTGGGAAAGAGGCGGGGTACACCATGTACAAGTCGCCATTGTATTGCAGGGCTAAGTACCTATATAGAACCAAACAACCATTCAAACTCACATTCACACCAATGGATAATTTAGAGTCTGTTATGATATACTATATGAATATTTGTTTATATGGAGTACCCCAAGGGCTCTGTTCTGGGACCTCTGCTTCACTCTCTTCATATATTTCTTCTTGGTCACATATATGCAATCAAGAAATGAACTCCCATTGTTAAACTGGTGACCATTCTGTAATTATTAAATGAGTTACCTTGTTTGCTGTCTTACTTCTTTCTATTTTCTCCTCCCAGACCTGTATTTTACTTAAGCTCTCTGAACCATCAGTGTAGTGGGGAACTACTGTAAGTATAATTCATCTTTAATTCATCAATTGTTGATTGTGTATTGAAAAATGTCACTTTAGGGGGTTATTTCCTAATACCATTGTCTTTCGTGTACAGATGGAAATAATATTGATGGGTGAGATCTTATTGTTTGATAGCCTATGTTGTCTAAAAGCTGTTGTTTCTTTGATCGAAAACGTACAATCAGTGCAACTTAGAGTCAACTTTACTTTAACAAACTTAAAATGAATAAAAAATGAACGAGGGAAACAGATAAATCTTACCTTCAAAGTAAACTTTTTTGGTTGTGAATGAATTGATCTGAAAGTAATATTTAGGTGTTGATTTAGACCAGGGGTAGGGAACTCCCGAGCCAGTGAGAAAATTGGCACAATGCAAAGTGAGTTTTATGTGGGTTGTAGCCGGTTGTAGCCTGGCTTTACTTTGACATGATACCCATTAAACATTAACTCAATTAATCAGAAAGTAATATCTTGTTTCACACCACATTCAACACGCATCCTTCTTCCATTCTCATCCATTGTTGGAGTGGCCATCTGGAATACCAGGACAAATCCTGGTGAGGCCGTGAACTGTCAAAACAAAAGTCAGTCTCTTTACCAGCCCTCTCTGAGTGGCTGTCATTCAGGATGTACACGTCGTATATAGCACTTAGATCTCGTCATCTGATTCGGCCACTGAATAATTGTTAAGACCCTGAACAATTGTGGCCTGTTAAACCATTAAAAAAAAAAGAGATTGCTCCAATAAAGGTTGACACAATATGGTTCAAGTGCCCATGGAGCGCCAGAAACCTTCCTTCATCAACACTGAATGAATATATCCAGCTGAATTGATTTTGAGCAGGCACAGCTGACACTATATCAACCATCAGCTTTAATTATTTGTCTTGATAGAATTAAACACCTTCCTGTGGTGAGTGGCCGTGCAGCCGATATGGTGAAAGAATGGACTTTGTAGGAGGGAGGTCTGCTCACCAAGTTAGCTCTTCTCAGTGTTAACACGTGTAATAATACCATTCATTCATTTAAATCCCATCCAATCAAGAGTTCCAATGTTAGTGATTGTCACTGCTGGATACCAAGATTAACTGTGTGAGCGCAACACATTTACAGGTTACAGTCATTTATTTTATTCAGTTCTCTTGGTTTGAGGTGAATATTATTCCCCTTGATAATACCCTGACACATTAGGTGTGATTATGATATATACTTATATATCCCTGCATATGTAAAATGTAGCAGATACACCTATAAAATCTGGTTATTTAAACAATAAAGCTAAAATATACGCTTAAGTCCGATACTGAAAGAAAAACACATAATCTAATACAAATAATTTTGGTCTTTGGCCACATGGACAAGCAGTACAGTAACTTGACTGGAGAATGTCTATTCAATGACATTTAGATATATTCATTTCATGTATGAAAGACGTATGTAAGAGTCAAGAATAGCTGAAATATGACAACATTTCACTTTTTAGGTGAATTCAAAATGACATGGTTGGTGCTGGGGCATAACTCTCACCGCTCACAGAGCCAGTAGAGGTAAAGCCATACAGCACCTAGAGATAATTCATGTTCACAAATTTGCATTCATAAATGAATTAAAAAGGTTTTTTATAAACAGTATATATCATTAAAATGTGTAACTTCGAAATATAAAATGGTACATCATATGCAAACAAGCATTAACAATAAAATAAAAAGCTAATGGCAACAGTATGTACCATAAAAGGCTAAACAACTGTGTGTTGATCGGCTGAGTGAATGAGCCAGTCTGCAGACGCTGTCAGAACACTCAGCCATATGTGGGGGAGTATAATACAACCTGCTCCGTCTGTAGTCGGTTTATGGTTCACACTCACACACATTTAATAAATTCCATATGCACACATTTATGTACTAGAGTTAATAGTTACACACCCCACACTCAAACAGTTCCTTGTATACCTAACTTTGGGGGATCCATCATTATCTCAATGCATGTCCTGGCTTCTTACCTTTACCGTAACCATACAAACTGAATGCCTAACCAAAACCCTGCTGAGCAAACTACTGACTGTCTCCTACATAGTGCTATGTGAACCTGATCTCAGACAAAGCCAAAAAGACACAAAGAGGCAAGTATTCTAAATAATGGATCCATCCACCCATTAGCTATACTGCTTATCCTTTGAGCGTCACAGGGGGAACTGGAGCCAATCCCAGCTGACATTAGGCGACATGGGGGGTACTGTTAATATGTATGCTCACAGGGCCAACATACATAGACAAACAAACCATTCACGCTCACAGTAAAATTTAAGTTGAATATTCAGTCTCCAGTAAACCTAACCCCATTTTGCATGTCTTTGGGAGGAGGCCAGAATACCTCTTGCTGTGACGTGACAGTGCTGGAACTAGTCTAAGCTTCTCTGCATTGGCTCTCTGTAAAATTCTGAATATAATTCAACATCCTGCTCCTCACATACAAAGGCCTTAACAATCAAGCCCCTTCATATTTCAAAGAGCTCATAACACCATATTGTCCAAATAGATCACTTCGCTCCCAAAACTCAGGCTCCCTTGTGGTTACAAGAATCTGTAAGAGTAGAATGGGAGGCAGAGCCTTCAGCTACCAGGCTCCTCTCCTGTGGAACCAGCTCCCACTCTGGGTTCGGGAGGAAGACACCATCTCTACGTTTAAGGTTAAACTTAACATGTGTGTCTTTGATAAAGCCTATAGGTAGTTCTGGATCAAGTGAGTCCTTAACCATCCCTTAGTTATGATGCTATAGGTAAAGACTGCTGGGGGAACTCCCATCATGCTATGGGCACCTCTCTATCTCTCCCTCTCTCTGCCCACTAGTTATTTTATTACATGTCAATAACTTTGTGTTTTTTCTGTCCCATTGACCCTGTCTCTCTCTCTCTGTCACTCTCTCTCTCTCTCTGTCACTCTCTCTCTCTCACTCTCTCTCTCTCTCTCTCTCTCTCTCTCTCTCTCTCTCTCTCTCTCTCTCTCTTGTATAGGTATTGCGGACAATTTGGGGAACAAACAAGACCCAAATTGGACAAAAAATCTATTTCCTTTATATTATATTATATTATATTATATTATATTATATTATATTATATTATATTATATTATATTATATTATATTATATTTTAACCACACTAAGAGTCTATGTGTTCTGTGAGACTGTAGTAAGGCACAGAGGCACTAAGTGTTAACACAAGCTAATTAGCGCTATTTACAAAGTATAGCTGAGGTTGATGTCTTGCAGTTACATTTTTATAAACCAAAATATTGAACAAATTTAAATGTTGACTTGATGATGGCTTTCAATAAAAAGCCAAGACAACCAAGTCACAAAGTCATTATGGAAAGCATGTAGCAAATGTCATGGGAATCCATTGAATAGACATTATACACTTAGTCTGGACCAAAGTGGTGAAGGACTGACGACAGACACATCGCCAAGCTGTGGTGCGAGTGCTTTTGACACAGAGCAGCAGGAGAGCGTAGCAGTACTGGCAGCTTCAGTGTCCGAATATCAGTGAGTGTATCGGCCATAGAGGCTGACATCGGTGGAGCTTATGTGAGCTCAGAGAGTGGGAAGGGTAGTGTACTTGTGTGTCCATGCATGCGTGAGTGGACTGTCAGTAGTCACAGCAGTGCCAGTACTTCATATTCATGTCTCTCTCTCTCTCTCTCTCTCTCTCTCTCTCTCTCTCTGTGTCTTCGTCTCTCTTTCTTCCGTTCTTTCTTTCTGCCTGCGTTTCTCTCACCTGTTCATTTGTCGCTGCTTGACAGTTCTCATTATTGCCTTGGCACTAGCTCAGCATGTCCTGCCAAAGCAAGACACTGAAATGGAATTTGAGAAAGAGGGATTGTGTGGGAGAGTGTAAATGAAGAAAGGGAGGATGATGCTGACAGAGAGAGAGAGAGAGAGAGAGAGAGAGAGAGAGAGAGAGAGAGAGAGAGAGAGGGAGAGAGAGAGAGAGAGAGAGAGAGAGGGAAAAAACAGAGTCAAATGTGAGAGAAAGGAAGAAGAAGACAAAGAAACAGAAACAGAGCAGTGCCAGAGATCCAGGGATGCTGCAGCATAATTAAAAGTACGTAACTCTCAGTAGAATGACAATGATGCAGCACAAACAACCCTAACAGAGGTATTAACATGGACACGTATACCTCTACACAGACAAACACCCACACTGACAACACAGACACCAACACTGCAGAGTATCAAAGGGGCCACACAGTGTACACACTGCAGCACCTTTCAAATATGGAAACAACAGCAGCATGAGGCTTTATGCTAACTGAGGGGGACTACTCTGGAACTGTCAGACTCGGAGGTTACCACTACTGACTTATTTATTTTCTGTGATTTATTTGGGATTCACTGTTTCCTCTTGTAGCTGGAGATTCTATCTGCAACGCTGGCTTTTTTTAGATGCAATGTTCACTACAAGTCACATTTGTATCCTGCATACATGACTAAAGGCATGTGCATAGAAGGCAGGGTGAACATGACTGCTGGGGAAAACTAATGTCAAGTGCCCTTGTGGAAACATTAAGCTGTTTAAAGCCTCTACAAGAAACTTTTCATTTAAGTTGATTTTAGCGGAGTGAAAAAAAAGTTTGTTGGATGCATAGCAAGGGGTAATGCATCTTTTTGTTGCTTTATGATTATTATCGTTATGTTCTCTGGTTGGGAATTTCACATTGTTATGACGTTTTGGCATGACCTGTTGCATGACTGCAGTCCCCTACTACGATGATCACGCCGTCTGGGTGAGTCATCATCTGTTTGTAAACAATGTCCGCGGCTGTGCACCAGCTGTTGTCCACGTAAATACACACACTCCTCTGCTCTTCCCGGAGTCCCTCGTTCGGTCTGCTCTGTAAACTGAATCGCTGTTAAACAAGAAGTAAAAGAAGACTGAAATCATTGCTTCTGACCTCGCAGAAGTAATTTGACCCGAACACAGTCATTGAGAATAGCTTATAGAGAAAGACAATTTTCTCCATGATTGTCTCATTCGCTGATGTAGGTCATAAAGAGGCAGCAATATTAAAATGACACAGTTTCATAACCATTTCAAAATTCCTTGTAGGGGCTTTAAAGTTGTTCACTTTCAAACTAGTAACTGACTCAGTAACAATGCAACAGAGGCTTATGGGTATTGTATTCTTTACAGTCACAACCACACCAACCTAATGGAAAAAAGACATGACTTCTAAGAAAAACAAGATGATACTGACATGCACCTGTAGCTTTGTTGCACTGGCCAATGTTGCAATCCGGCTACTAGCAGAGCAACAACATACAAAACTGTGAAAACTCCTTAGATCTGTGATTCGAATAAATCTTGAGTGAAAAGTCAGATATTTGGATATGAATTTAAGTGTATAGAGTCCTTTAAATTCCAGCACTAATAGCAGTATTAATAGCATTGCTGGCAGAGACTGTTAAACGCAAACAGACTAAAACAAAAGCTTTCTGTTATTGCATCAAGCTCATACAGCTGGGACTAGACCTAGTATTCACACTGACAGGGCTCTCTCTCTCATTGTGTGTGTGTGTGTGTGTGTGAAAATATATGTACACACTTTACTCACATAGAGAGGCACAAATGCAAACACATAACATGAGGAGTATGTATTGACAAGGAGCTTAACTGTATTCTCAGCTTCCACTCTACACACCCACCCACACATGAGCAATACCTCGGCCACACATACACAACCGCTCACACATTTGAAGAGGCTGTATTGATTATGATGAGTCTTTCATCCTTTCAGGTTATTAAATTATTGATCACAGACAAAGACTTTTAATGGAATCCAAATGTCATGGGGTGTTTGTGTGTGTGTGGATTTATACGTGCGCGTGTTTGTGTGTGTAAATATGCCGTGTGTGTGCACTTGTGTGCATATATGAATCTCAATTTTGTGTGTGTGTGTGTTGTGTTTGTGCACAGCAATCACTGTGTTTACATTGCCCTTACTCCATTATCTATGTCTTGACTGATCTTCTCTCAGGTCGGGACTGCACACACGCGCACGCACACACGCACACACGCGCACACGCGCACACACACACACACACACACACACACACACACACACACACACACACACACACACACACAGAAGGGTTTGGAAATGTGACAACATTGAACACCAGGGGAGCCAATCACCTCTTTTTAAACTCTTTTCTCTGTTATTCTGTTCTTTGGTAGTGTTCCTCTCTTTCAGTTTATCTCTTGCTCTTGTTCTCTCTCTCACTCTCTCCTCCCCCTCTGTGTCTCTCTCTCTCTCTCTCTCACAAACAGAGAGAGAGAGAGAGTGAGAGATTCATTGGCCCTATGTATTATCGCTTGCTGAGCTTCTCTTCTTGTCTTGTCTGTTGTCTTGCTGGTTTCCCTATTGGTCAGGCCTCTCACTATCACAACAAAACAACTCTGAGATAACAATGTCAGTCCAGGTAGGAAAAATCACTCGCATATCAGACCAATGGACAGGCTGTGAGAACATTAAATAAAAACGTCCAAGGGAAAAAGGGAACACTCACCTCAATGAATGGATGGAGAAAAGCTAGGATTTCCTATTTTAAAAAAGCAGGAGGCCCACATGGACCAAAGGATGATAATTTATTCTCAGCAGCGTTTCATTATATTCACATCCGACCAAGTTAGTTCAGGTGTAAAGGAATAAGCAGGCCTCAAGCTATTCTTAGATCAGGCAAAAGGCAAGACAGCTGCATGCTGCTTAATTTGCTATAGCTGGGTGGACGCACTTCCCTCTGAGGGGCGGAAAACTGAATCAAATATGCAATGAAGAACTTCAAATACTGCATTTTACTGCATTGGTACTTCTTTATAAGTACAGTACCCTTAATTACATTCTATATTTGTCATCGGTGTAATTTAGGTTTCAGCCTGCAGGTCAAATCGTATCAGTTCCATGACAAAAAGCACAGAAGTCGCCATACTTGTACGCAGTGTGTTCACTTTAAAGGTCTAGTGCTGTGTTTTCTTTTAAAATATGCTTGATTTACAATAGACATTTTGGGAAATATAAAGTTAGCCTCTTTTGTCAGATAAGAATATTTATATCTATATTTATCTATATTATCATATAATAATTGTTTATTTATTTATTGTCGCTAACAGAGATCAATACAGAGACAACAGGTCCCATGTGTAATACTTCTAGATGTAATTATCTACAACAGTGGTTGGCAAATGGCAGCCTGTGGCCGATAATATCTGTCCCGCCAGATCATTTTGTTAATCTGAATATTTTTATTTGCCCATATTGGAGT
Organism: Hippoglossus hippoglossus; assembly: GCF_009819705.1. Lineage (NCBI taxonomy): Eukaryota > Metazoa > Chordata > Actinopteri > Pleuronectiformes > Pleuronectidae > Hippoglossus > Hippoglossus hippoglossus. The sequence goes on from NC_047160.1 coordinate 1,223,911, forward strand.
GACACAGACATTCACAGAGGTGCTGATGGCCATCATGGCAGCAACATTCATAGAATTACTTACTCTTAGCAAGTTGTCTTTAAAGTAAAAGCACAACATTCATTTTGTTGCTGTAATGTTATTTAATGAGCTGAAATACAGAGTTTTTATATAGGAAAATGTTCTAACTTCACTCTGCATAATTAACTGTTTAACACAATGTCCAGCATGGAAGTAATAAAAAGTGCCATTATATTGTAGAACAGTTTGAGGAGGCCTCACTAAAAACGAGGAATTACTCTGGAGTAGGCTCCAGATTATTACCACTGGACAAGTAAACAATCCCAGCACTACAGTAGTGTTATTAATTATAACAGCAATAGCGGCACCAAGTAATAGTAGTAACAATAATAACAAATTACAGTAAATAATCTACGTTTATAATAATAATAATCATAATAATATAGTAGTTGTGGCAGATCTTGCAGCTTTGGAGTCTTTGTCTCGCTCCTTGTTCAACTGGAGGCTCTTTAGGTGTTAGTTAGGGGGGAGTGAAGGGTTAAAAGATGTTATGCTGATAAAAATGATTTATGATTAAACCAGTCAATTAAACAATGTCTGTAGAGTACCAGGCAGATGCATTGGTATTGCAATGCATATACACTCTTCCAGGCAAGAACTGCACTGAAAGCAACCAATAAATTCCAGTCAGGCACTTTGCAGCCTGTGCATACAATGGACACCACTGTGTATGTCCTTAGACTTTATGTAGCAATATCAAGCTACATAAATCTTATAGCCTGTCAGTTCTTATAGAATTAACAGCCAAATAAAGCAGCAGGGAAGCATGTATAAACAACATTACCAAAAAAACTGAAAAAATGTAGTTGTCCTGACCTCCTCTGTCCAGTGAGTTACATCCTGTGTGAATATTATCTGTGCGGTGCAAATACTACAATCTGCTCTAAATCTAATTTCTCAGCTTTTTCCTTTTCAAGGCAAACACTTAACCAGTACACCCAGCCTTTTTGGATTCACTGTTCTCCAAGTTTTCAAACACTGATGTGAATAAGCTTTGTAGTCACAACAGTAATTATCAAGAACAGCAGAACAATGGTGAACACTTACTGATGGTAGAAAGGAATATACAAATTACAGCCCCTACCATCACTAAGGCATATGAGATAAGTGGGACTGTTTAATTCTGTTTAATTAATGTGTCAGGTCTCCTACCATGGCACACGCAGTTCTGTGGAAACTGCTTGACGCAAAACTAATGGAAATTCAAACAATTTCCGCACTTAAACACTACACGTGAACAACCTTTTTTTTACATTTATTAAACATTAAATTGGAGAGAAAAGAACATTTGATTTTCAATAACAGTGTTGCTTTACAGCAGGAGAAGTGTTTACGTTGTCCTATAATAGCGGTGTCTACATGTGCATGCAAGCTTGTGGCACTGCCGACTAAGCTGCTGTGGATACAAGCCCAGTGAAATAAACTCTGCTGCTGAAAACACAAACTATTGTTATGGTCCATTGTTGGAGCTATCTCCACGGACGCTGTTGTTTGTCTGTCATCCTTTAGCCGATCCTCCACTCCGCTGCTCTTTTTCATCTCTCCCTGTCTGTCTGGTGCTTTTTGTGATGTCAGAGCTCGCCATGCCTCCTAGTGTGCAGTTTGATTTTGATACAGAAACAATTCTAGGGGAAAGCAAGTAAATAAACCCGTGATATACATTATCTGCACTCAATTTCACTTCCCTGTCTGTCCCTCTCTGTTTTGATTACATTCACACACTGGACAAAACACTGTGAGACATAAAGCGTATGCCTCAGCTTTCCACATAGCATAGTAAAATGAAATCCAGAGAGGAGGAGGAGGTAGGAGAGTGGGAAAGATAGAGAGGCTCTTAGGTGAATTGTTTTGTGGAATTAATGTTGAGGATAAATAAAGAGAAATCTGAGGTGTCTGTGAGCTGTGATGAGCTCCATCACTCCACTGCCTTAATGAAATCACCAAGCTCTTCATATTTCACTCAGCTACACAATCTGATTAAGACCTCTTCCAAATATGGACACACACACATAAACACACTCAGCTAGCACACGCACACATACACATTCACACATCAAATATAGAGACATATGGCCTGGAAAGAGGAATGAAGGGGAGGGAGGAAGAGGAGGAGGAATGAGGCTCAGAGGAGAGGAACTGAGTGATGGGCTGATCTCCCAGGGAAACACATATGGACCTATCATGCAAACACAACCTTCATACCAGCTCGCTGTCTACCATGCCTGCATGACGTTAAAGAAAAAGAAAATCGCTGTAACAAAAGTCAGTTTGAATGCTGCTATTATGATCAAGCAGAAAATAACAATAACATAATATTTTGGTCATGTAAAGACCAAACTGTCTCTAAGAAATGGGAGAACATTGTGGTTCACGTGGTAATGAACAGATTTTGTGGCAGCTTGACACAGACCCTCCTATCTGTGAGAGAAATAATGGACATGTGGCCTATCAATGAGGCCCATCTTCCACCTGCCACGAACACAGCCATGACTGATACAAAAACAAAGTCGAACCCTTTTGAACCATGTCCGGAACATGATTCCGTTGCTTCTGACTGATTGATTGGTGATTCATCATGGTTGTAGGAAATAAAAAAAAAGAAGGAAAAAAAAAAGGAAGAAAGATGAAATCTAGAATTGAACTCAATCAGTCACTAAGTAGAACTTACTCAAATACACGTTTTTATTTTTTCACTGATTAAAGTCAAAATAATTGTAATATCTAATATTTGGTGATTAGTTTCTCTGTTTCATTTAATTTATCAAATAAAAACACAAAACTTTGGTAGTCCCTGCATTTCAAATGTGAACATTACTATTTAAATGTTGCCAACACAAAGCACAACAATAAAGAAAGGCTTGGTTACCGCTCTTGTAATGTGTCTTTAACAGGATTGTTTAGATTATTGGAATACGGTGCAATGGGTTATTCATTGGTAATAATATTGATGCAGAGATGTACAGTATGTACAGGCTGCAGAGGATGCACAAAAAGAAGAGAGCAGAAGTCAACATCTGTTGTGAATCTAGATTCTCTTCTACACCCCCTTCCTTTACACCTGCATCATAGACGACAGCAGGGGGTGGAGTGTGTGTTTGGAAAACCTCACTCCTCTGGAGTCCTGGGAAATAATTCAGTAAACTGCAAAATGTAAGCTCATCACCTGATGTTAGATGTTATTGTATAAAGGCTAGAAGCAGATAAATGTTTTCATAAAGAGTGTCTTTTCATTTGAGACGTTTGTCAGATTTTGTCAGACTCAGTTGGTGCTATATTCTGAAAGGACAGGAACATTTTCATATCAATACACAGCAATATAAATCACTTAGTTTTAAGCCGGAGACAAGTGCTTTCCAATGGTATTGTTAATTTGTTGGCTTGGCCAGCCAGAAACTCATTACCTGTTTTCAAGTTGAATCCATCCAGTCCAGTCTAGCTGCACAGCAAATTCCACAGTGCCATTAAAACAACATTCAAACTCATCACAGCGCTGTAGGGAGGGTGGGGGCATGATCTTCTGAATGCTGAGGATTTTAGGAGAATTCTGACTTCATATCTGAAAAAAAATACCTTGATCAGCCCCAAGGGTTGTTTAAAAGACAACAAAAAAGCTGGGTAGCTGCTGACATCCTGCAAGTTACCTTCCTCAGAATCTGTCCCTGACACATGAGATGAGGCTACACTGACTCAGATTGCTGTTAGAAAAATGAAATGCTGACAATTCTGACAGACTGTCACCCTATGAACACATGAAACTTAAAAACGACCCCTAAGACATCATTCATCTTAAAATATCAAATCCCCTTTTCATGTACTCAGTTGCAGCACAGACCTCAAACATGTATTTGTTTGATATGATAATGTTTTTTTTTTCATTTGAATATCTATTTCGGCTTGTTCCAAAGCTGCAGTTATAGGGAAAAAAATCTAAACAGAATTATAGAAGTGACAGTAGAGGTGCAGTCATTTGTTCATCAGTACTAGAAAAAGACCATTTTAATACTTGCACATTGTTGGTGGAGGTTGTGAATGTCACCAAAGAAATTAAGATAAATAATTCAAACTTCAATATCGAACAAGTTACTTGTACAATATTACAATTTAAAGTAAATATCTTGAATTGGAATAAAAAATGTCAATACTGTTTTTTATGGCAGTTCATAAATAGTTGCTATACCAATCAATCAATCAATTAATGAATCAATCAAAAAAGAACCATCGGCAGTTAAAGATGATCCCCACAATGATCATCACAATTCATGAATGTTTTACGATCAGCTGCCACCACGATCCATGATCACGATCCACCATCACGCTCACGATCCATGATCACGATCCACCATCACGCTCACGATCCATGATCACGATCCACCATCACGCTCACGATCCATGATCACGATCCACCATCACGATCCATGATATATGATACACCTTGCTCACAATCATGATCCACCATCATGAAACCATCCTGATCATAATCCACGATCATGATCTTCTATCCACTCAGTGAGGATATGACCCCGTGTCATATCTCAGAAACAAATGACCAGTATTTTATTCAACTGACAATAAAACAACTGTCGATATTCATGCTCTCTTAACCCTTTGGCTTTTGAAAGCTCCATGACACGTACTCCAGCACCTGTGAAATGTCTCCTTTCCAGAAACAACAAAACAAGTATTTAGGCTATGAAGTATCAATAAATCAATCCATCAAGTTTTATTTGTATAGCCCATATTCACAAATTACAATTTAGAGCTTAAAAATTATTACATTTAACCTTCCATGGAAATACACCCTTGAGGAAGATTGCATTCATATTTGTACTTATCTTATGTTGAATCAATACAAACAATTAATCAATCAATCAAGTCAGGAGACACTACTGTAAAAAAAAAATGTTTATCCTGTGAAAACAAGATGTCTTAAAATATACTTTGTGCACAGAAGATAATATCATCTCTCATCTTCGGGGCTTCCCAGGTTGGACTCTTGAAAGACTTTCAATTGTCATCATCTTGTTTCTCCATTCAACACTTTTATCTAACAAGGTCTAATATAATTTATATCCTCTAGGTGGCGCTAGCAGGGCTTCAGACCTTTACCCTTGTTTATTTATTATTATTGATATCCTATTATGAACCGTAATGCATTTTGTGGGTATCAGTCAATTCCATTTCATTGCTTTTTGCAGAGTGGGGCCGAATTAGAACTGGGGAGAGATAGATGGGAGAGGTAAGGGGATGAGTGGGGCTGATGGGGGTGTACAGCTCCATTAAAACAACAGTTAAAGTTGTGGTGACTACAGAGCAGAGAGGAGACAGGTCTGACCAAGAATTATTAGTCAGCAACACACTACTCAGCACGAGAGACAGGGCCAGGGTCCTTTTGTACTACGCTCCAGTACATGTGCCAACGTGCTCTGTCCCTGTGCCAAGACACAGTGTTAGCTGTTATTGGCAATCACCTGGGCCTATGGCTTTTTTCCAGCCCTTTTTTGACAACTTGTTTCAATGTAATGATGAAGTTTATACCTGTAGTGATGGACCATGACTGTGGTGGCAGCTGATCATGGACTATGATTACAAGACTGCTTGATATACAATATGCCTACTCACATATTCTACCATTACTGGCAATAACTCCTCCATTTCAATTGTCATTGCTGCTTCATCTCTATCAGACAATTTCTTATGTACAAATACATAAGAAACAAACCTTTCCATTATGTTTATAACAGTTTTTTCTAATCTATGATGTAAATATTAGAATTTCTTTGATGTGTTCAGCTATTCGTGGCATCTATTGCACTTCTGCCCGTCCTGGGAGAGGGATCCCTCCCATGTGGCTCTCTCTGAGGTTTCTATGTTTTTCCTCTGTTAATAGGTTTTCATTTAGTAGTTTTTTCCTACACTCGTTGAGGGTTAAGGACAGAGGATGTCACGCCTTGTTAGGCCCTATGAGACAAAATGTAATTTGTGAATATGGGCTATAAATAAATAAAATTTGATTGATTGATTGACCTGCAAAGACAAACCTCTGCCCAGGATGGGATGCAAACTGAAATCTGACTGACTGGTAGAATTAATATCAATATGTGGTATGTGCATTTGAAATTTCAAATGAGTGGGCTTTTCCTGGTCCCCAACCTTACATCAATTACATATTAATAGCTAGTTAAAACATAACCTTGCAACTTTCCATCATTTCCTCCTTATATCACTTTTCTATCCGTCTATCTCTTAGGGCTCAAACACAGTGGGCCATCAGCTCTTAATGATCACAGAGAAAACCTACTGCTGTGCACTTCAACTACTGCTATATTGTTCTGATACTGTAATGAGACTGAACTAGCAGTGTGTGCTATCATTGTCTAATGGTAAGACTTAAGGGCTGAGATGAAGATTCAATTACTGTGGCCTGTTGTTGTTCACAGCCCATGGCTACGCACACACAGTCACACACTTACACTCACACAAAAGCACAGATCTATATACTGTCACAAGATTGCCCACACACACTTCATACAATGCCCATAGTTCATTGATTCAGTGGAATTTGAATGCTCTCAACACAGAGATAAACAAGTGCGTACGCACACACTCACAACACACTCAACAACAAAGTCATTTGAGAACCCTGAAGGAGCAATATCCCAAATCTGCCAAAGAGAAAAGAATGATAATTCTATCGAGAGTCAATCTTGGGGCGTTTTGTGATTATGGTTATTTATTTGAAGCTGCATGGTACAAGTCAGCGTCGGAATGAACGCAAATATCGATCTCTTTAGGATATGAAAACACCTGCAGGCCTCACATCATTCCTCGCAGTCTCTCTCCGCAACACTCAGTCATTGGCTCCATCTCAACTTCTCTCAACCCCTCCTCCCCTCACCACCACTTAAGTTTCACTTTCTCTTTACCACCTTCTCATATTCTTTTGTAGATAGGTCATCTGAAGAAAGAAAGAACATTTGCTGTTTGTGTTTGGAAAGCACTTTGTTTGGTGAATGGTTCACTGCAACTTTTTGAACTTCTAGGGACTTCGGTCCCTTTATTGTGCCATATGTTTGTACTAACACTGAGAATCCATTCCAAAACATCTCAATATTTTCTTGGCCTTCTGACCAGATTGCCATTTTCAAATCTCTATTCAACATTTGTAGTCCCCAGATTTCTGGTAATCCCACGTACCAGAGGATAACCTCACTGCAGTTTACTTTGTGTATCACTCATCAAGTAGAATAAAAAAATCATCTCAAATGCTTGCATTGTGCATGTGTCAGTGTGGTGTGACAAAGCCTAATTTATGGACAACATTTGGATTTGGAGGGAATTAGAGTGTATGTGGGCTGAGAGAGAAATGTACTGTTGCAACATGCTTTGTGACAAGAAATGATTTTTTAAGTCAACACTCACCTCTGCATCTAGTTGAGAGAAACTTTGCAGCCTGTTGTCATGAGATAACAGAGCTGCAACCTAGACTACCCACTTTGTAAAAGATTTGAGAAAAGGACAAGTTCACAGTTCAAAGTGTTTATTGTCATATATACAATGAAATTCTTTCTATGCCTTCCACTCTGATTACTGTGTTCTTTAAGAGTAAAAATCAAAGTAAGAAAATATAAAAATATATATATGTACAATAAAGAATCCGTGCAATGTGAAAGAATTTGGATTATGGAGTGTACCTTGTGCCAGCACCAGCTGCCTTGGTGGAGGAGTTGAATGCCATGGCCCCTGTTTTTGGAGTGTCACAGTTACAGACTGACAACCCTTGGTTGAGCCTAGGAGCCAGGCCAAAGGTCTCACTCAGCCAAACCCTACATACAGCCACAGCAAGATTGCAGGCAGGCCTGGGAACAATAAAAGGAGTCTCTGTGTCCCCAGTTGGCCCAAGTAGTCAACCGTACCCATGCTTCACTGCCTCACCTGATGCTTTCCAACTATCTAGGGGCTCCCAGTCCAACAACAGTCAAACTGCCAGTGAAAACTGGCAAATGGAGCAGTGGCAGGACTGCCTGGTTTTGGTATTAATTTGCCAGCAGAGACGAGCAACAGCCGTAACTGTCACTGGACTTTTGAGTTTCGATTTAAATAACTTGATAATTTTTTTTAAATGTAATTCAAAGGGTCATGAATGCTGATTTAAAACATCAAATCCCTCTTTTACCAGCTATTGGGTTTTATTGCTAACCATCTGGTAATATGAACATTAATTGTTTAACTTGAACTTCTGACACTTTAAAAAATATCGGCATTATATTAACCAACACAGTTTGCCTTTTATAACTTCCGATGTTTTCCCTCTTGACTTCAGTGGCCACTGCTCAATAACATACGTTAAGGACACAACATTCCAAACATCCAAACCACATATCAGTGTCAAGAAAAATTCCAATCACTTAAATACAGTGATATTGGGTTTCCATTAGTCAATAAGGTTATTTTACAAAAGCATTTAATGTAACTTCTGATGACCAAGCACCTTTTGAGTCAAAAATGGAAATTGCAAAAATGTTTCATGAAACATATACTGTAATAGCACAAATACATATTTTGCAGTATCACTGATTGCCAATGTTTTCATCAACAGGTTAGGAAACCTGTGTGTGATTTAAAATGTTGAATCATTATTACACAATTCTACTTCATCCTTCATCCCAAGTTAAATTTTCAAAGGTTGACCTCTATCTCAGTTAGAAAGACTACATTTGAAAAAGCCATTGTAAACATTCTTTCATTTGATTATATATTTGAAGATAAGGATTTCTACCAAATGACTATAATCATAAGGCTTCAAGTGCCAATAAATCTGACACTCAGGTTTTTTTGTTAAAGCATTTCACTAATTCTGAAGTGTTAAATGCTCTTTTTACAATTGATCTCAAAATGACCAATGAGGATGGTTAGTTAGAGCCAAAGATTGTATTAAAAGCAGCTACATTTTTAGCTAATGAGCTAAAATACATTTCAATCAGTTACAAAAACTTAAGAGACTGCAGCTATATGATATAAATACATGGAGACCGAGAGAGAGAAAGAGAAAGAGAGAGATGTTAATGTATGTTAAGTTGTGCCACATTAACCACTTCTATTCACAGTTTTTGTAAATACATTGGGCGAAACATAACACTTCCAGTTACGTTTACATGACTACTCATAATAAAAAAAGTAATTGGAATGTCACCTTTGTTTCTTATAAGCTGTCCCTAGCAAATTTATTAACTTAGAAGCAAACTGGCATTTTTTTTGTAGCCATAATCAATCAATCAAATCAGTCAGATTTTATGTTCTATTTTGATGTCCTTGTCCTTTTTGTTGTTGAACTTTTCACCTTCTGCCTATAATGGCCCGGTTTAGCTCCATTCTTATTAAGGCAGGGGTGGGGTACATGTAGCCTCTGGGCCACATCTGTCCAACAAGAAGCTTTCACAAAACCATAATGTTTTGAAGGCAAGTTTTGCACTTAGCGAGTGAATAGCTGACTTGACTTCTTCCCCGGAGTCCCTTTGCCTTATCGTCCGCAGATCCAGGGCCGCGGCTGTGGCCACATCGTGGATTATGATCTGTGGATCGCGTATCAGAGATCGTAATGGCGGATCCTGTATCGTGTTGGCATCTGATAGTGGTGGTGGACCACGATCGAGGTGGCAGCTGATGGTGGATTCGAATGGCGGCAGTGGACAATGACTGTGGACTATAGTGGCATCCGATCTTGATGGTGGATCATGATCGTGGTGGCTGCTGACCATAGACTATGATTACAACAAGACTGCTTGATACATAGTATTTCTCCTCAGACAAAAAGTTTGATATTATTGAGAAATTTCTGTCTTTTCAAGTCATGCATGGCTCTACCATGGATGAGGATTTGGTTAAACATCCAAAGATTAGGTAGTAGAGTCATCATCACTTCTGGACACCTCGTAAAAAGAGAAGCAGTCCCAGCCATCACATTAGAGTGGTTCGCGTGATACGTGTTCAATAATTTAGTATGGCCTATGAATGACGTAATAACAATTTAAATGGCCCTTGATTAGAATAATGTTCCCCTAAAAAAGCTCTATCTGCTCTGATTAGTCACCTCCCACAGGCCTGAGCAGGAACTTCACTGTATCCCTGGTCAGCTCTGTCAGAGTCAGAAGTGAGATTAGCACTATGATCCGTTTCATGGTAATGTAAATCTCCCCAATAACCACTCCTAAACTAAAACTTCACCACCAGGCATGTGGGGGAAAACGAGCTTTACTGGCAGTGAATCATTTTCTGATATTTTTATTTTATCGTTTTTTTCTTCAAAATAGTATGTAACTAAGTTCAACTTAATAACAAAGGCTTAAATGTTTACAAGGGCTGTGAAAAACATAAATATGATATTTAAACACAGTACACATGTGGTTGCAACAGGCCTAGCAGTGTGTTCCCTCTTCATTTATTTAAAACACTGACTATAAAATCTTCACTGCAGATAAATCTGGTAGAAGGAACACAGGGTGTTTTGAGGAGGACTCATTAATGTCATAGGAACAATCTGAAGAAGCTCTGGAGCATTAACACAGGCCAAGCAGCAGCTCATGCCAAATAAATTGCTCACACATTGTAAGTAACTTTTGATAAGTAGTATCACTGGCAGATCTATATTTTTTTCGGGAATCGATACACCAACACTAGCTTACTGACCTGTATTTATTAAACACCAAACATTAAAATGCCGCCATTTCTAATAAGAATAGACAAAAAGTCTGTGACAATTTTTTTTTACATGTTCACTGAGCAGCAGCATGAACAATAGAACAAGCGGATTCAGATCATAAAATGCAGTGCTGCGGTGAATGTGTGTCAGTCACACAAACCTCCACAAAGCAAAGACAGTCAATATTGTTGTCCCTTTGTAGGTTTTCACCCTTACTACAGACATGAAAACTCTGAGTTTAACTGATACCATCTGCTTGGCTACGCAGGGAGTGAGAGGAGAGAGTGTGTGTGATGTCACCGTAATGAGAGGTAAACCTGGTAGATTTTCATACAGTATCAAAGGATCATCAGTGATCTCAACCTCTCTGACGAGTTGACCAATAATGATACAGCTTCATGGTCTGAGAAAGTAAGCTGGTGGATGCTAAGTTAGCAACAATGTTGCCAAGCAAAGAATCCCTACATTTTGAGCATTACGTAATTAAGAACATAACCAGGACAATGGGTCAGATTGGGCGTCCTTGTACCAACATAGCTACCACGAGTTGAGCTATAACCTCCACAAGAAGCAACATTACAAAGATTTCCCATTATACAACCTAGTACTAGTTATTTAGCTGATTTGAAATGAGACTTATGAATGACACATTTTTCTCTTGACCGTTCCTCCTAGGAAGCATAGGTCCTTTACTCCTGGCTGTGGATACACTAGACAATTTTCCACATTAGGTTGATGGCATTTCCAACAACTATTTCCAATGGCTTAGGTGCAAAAAGAACAGTAAAACACCAAATGAATTGGCAAAAGCTTAGATCCAAAATTGTAAGTCAGGTCATGGGAAAGTCGGTAAGTATCCTTCAGCTCCCGATTTGAAGTGGCTCCTGCTTTATATTGGCAATCTGTGGCAGTCATGTTTTGCCATCATAATGGGGACCAATGCCAAAATGATTTATTATATAATTGTAATATAAAATATTATTATAGTGAATCCAGCAGTTCCTCACTTCTTTGAATGATGGGAGGAAACAACACCTTCATGCATCTTCATGTTACTGGAGCTGGCAGTAGTAAGAAAACAACAGCATCAGACAGCTAGGAAAGGTCCTCAGCTAAACAGATCCCTTCTTGATATCAAAAGGGCAGCCCTGCAGGTTTTGTGCTCTCAAGTCAAAATCATGTTTTCTTGTCTACATTGGTCTCATTAATGGCTTGTCTGGAATTGAATTGATCTGTCACAGTATTGTAGAACTCTTATCCCTGTACACTGTCCCTTGGACTTTTCTCCAAAGTATCCACACAGATGAACCCCAAAGTTATTTTAAGAAAAACAATGTGGTGTCGTCGGTTTTATTAGTGTTCACGACTTCTTTTAGTGTCACACTGAAGCCACTATTTCAAATGTGGCAAGTCTCAAATAAAATCAATTTGCTTCTTAACACTTTTGTATTCAACATTGTGGCCTCTATGGTGGGTACTGCTGATTTAGGCTTTATAGCATCACCTTTATGTCAATGAGCTTAACTATTCTTTATTAAACTCATCCAATTCACTCTGAAATAGTCCAACTTTGCCCAGTCCAGTGAAAACATATTGAGTCAAGTATCTAGCAAGTTCATTCATGTCTAGTCTTGTTGAGTCCAAGACAACAGAACCTCAAAGACTTGCACAAAATAAAAGCAGTGGAATATAGATCAATAAAGCAATAGCAAGCTAGTTATACCAATAAAAAAAGACAGGGCAGACAAAAAAGACAGGAGGAGGAGGACGGCAGTGTCTGATGAACAAAAGTCTGTTTGTGCTACACTAAGTTCAGGAGTCAAGTATGCAATATGTAGTGGACATGAGTGATAAAATAAAAGCAATCATCAGCATGGAAAGAAGTGTTTATGAATTATTTACAGGTTGGAGGGATTTACAGTATACGCCAGCTGACTTAGCTAAGGACCCGCTTCCTCTTCTCTCCATCTCATTATTTACTCATCCCTTCTTCCACTCTGTTTGACCCACACCCCTTTACACACACTCTGCCTGTCGCTTTCATCTTTTTATGGTCTCTTTATGCCGAGCCTAATAATTTTTGTCTGTCTCCTCTTCATCTCTTGCTTATCTTTCATCCGTTTTGTCCTAGATTTTTTCCACTAATCCCTTCTCTTCATCCAGTCTTTCGTTATTCCCTTCATCTTCTTCTTCTCTTCTTTCCTCCTTCCCCACCATCATTCTCTTTGAGAGGTTGTTCTCTTGGTCAGTTCACATTAATCTCAATTTTAGTTGGTTTACAACATCTCTCTGATTTTTTGCCACATTAGCTGATTTTGAATGGACAGTCCCAGTAACACAGCCCACCATAAATAAAGTCAAGAGGGCTGGTAATAGCTAGCGCAAACACGATGTCAACATGTTTTAGTTTGACAATAACAATATCTATCACACAGCAGTTGAATCCTGAGCAGATATTTACGGTCTGGTCATAAATTATAATAACCTTGGAGGTGGGTAAGCTAAGCAGATGTGTATTTGCCAAACTGACCAGTTAGTCTTCATCCTTTCTGGAATTCATTTTTAAAAGTTGTTATACTGATATGACATGGGCTCATTGTTGTCCCTTGTGGCAGTGGGTGGAAACTGCTACAATACGCAGATGGGATTCATTCTTTATCATAAGTGTTTTCACACTGTATTTTTCGGTTTTAAGAGAGGAAATACCTGTGTGAGGATTTACTGGCTGCTTTAACAAACGCCTGGTTAACTCCCCACTTCTGATAAAAAGCAGGGCAGAGCTGCTTCCCTAAGCTTTCCCCCAAATGGCATTATTTATCTAATCCATAGTGTCCAAGGAAAACATTACCTGCGAAACAGCGGTTTTGGTGTTCCCCCTGTACATATTCAATTCAATTCAATTCAATTCAAAACAACTTTATTTGTCCCCGGAGGGCAATTCAAAAGGCACATAGAGCATGTCACTAGTAAAAACAAGAAAGAAACAATGATGACATCAGTGCATTGTGCAATGTCCGCGGACAGTTAAAAAACAGTGCAGTATACTAAAATTAAATAGTAAGTGTATTGTATATGAATGTAAAAGGATGGTGTACAGGATAACAGCTGTGAAAACAGATTGTAAGAATGTATACAAATACTGAATGATAAATACTGAATGATTAAAGTAATAGGAGTGCATTGAGGTAAGTAATACAGATATACAATTGTGTACAGTTAAAGTAAATAAGAATTTAAACAGGACCAGGAAGCAGCAGATGAATAAATACTGTAGTGTATGCAGAAATGACTGGGCCTAGTATGAAGGTAAGGGGACACTGCTGAACTGATGTTGCTGTTCAGTCCATTATGGGCTGTTTGCAATTGTGTTTTTGAACCTCTACAGCAGCACCACCTGCCATAGAGGCCACAATGTTGAATACAAACATGTTAAGATAGAACAGCAAATTGATGTCTTTGCTTTTCTTTGCGGCTAACATTTGGGAACATGACCAATTCACTGAGGAGAAGCTGCATGTGACAACAAGATAGACCCACTTACCTCTCTCTTTAAGTCTTATGGTTCCAACACCATCACACAGCCTATTCCTTTCACGGTTAAAGCAGCTTCACAGTTCTCTTCGGCTTGTTTTAATCTTATTAAACAGATAGTATTGTGATCCAATCTCACTTTTGTGAGTTTCGCACCTCATGTGATCACACTACGAATGAAACTATTCCACATAAAACACAAACTTGTTGTCAAACCATTTCAAAAACTATATTAGAATTTTAAGCATAGCCCTATTATAGGGCGCTAAAATTACCGCTAAAATTACTCTGAAGTGGTCATTTCTTGATTATTGAGCATAAGTTAAGGTTTATTTCTCAAAACCAGTTCAAGCCTGTTCATATGGGTGCAACTTTGTCCTCTACACCTCTGAAGCTTAATGAAAGTCCAGTCAGGAAGATGACCTCCCGAATCAAAGGCGCAGTTTCCCAACTGTAAGCTTCACCTGCTCATCTGTTATCATCCAAATCCCAACTTCACACACTTTATCCAAATGTCCCACTCTTCCTGTTTTTAGTGCTTTAAAGGGGACATAGCATGCAAATTCCACTTTGTTAGTGCTTCTACAGGTTAATGTGGGTATCTGGCATGTCTACCAACCCAAAAACTCTGGGAAACTTGAACTTTGTTATGGTTCCTCTAAGTCAGAAATGTCATGCTTGAGTGACTCGATTGAGCTTCCTGGGTTTTGTGTCGTAACAAGGCACTGGAAGTCTCCCTACATGGCCTTGGCCCACCCCCGTCCCCCCCCGTCCCCCCACACTCGTTACGCCGGGTTTACACCGGACGCAGCAAGGCTGCGAGGCAGCGCAGCGCCGTTCCTAAGCACGCAGCCACCTGGCTGTTCACACGGGACGAGCATTTCTCCGCGCTGGTCAGCCCGCGATTCACTCACATGTGGCATTTGTCTGGATCATTGGGACTGGGAGGCTGCAGCAGTTGCTCGGGCGCGACCGCTCGCTCTCCCATGCGTGAGCTGGAATTTGTGTCAACGCCACACAGCCAGCAGTGTGGAAGACATCCGCAGTGTTCAGCTCTACTGTAACACTGGCACAAACACACAGAGCCCCCCCACTCGTTACGCCGGGGTACACCGGACGCGGAAGCGCCGCTGCGAGGCAGCGCAGCGCCGTTCTCAAGCGCGCAGCCGCCTGGCTGTTCACACGGGACGTGCATTTCTCCGCGCTGGTCAGCCCCATAGACTGTATATATAAGGTCAGCCCGCGATTCTGCTTTCTCCGCTTGTTGTTGTACCCGTTGAATGTCGGGGTTCGGGGGTAAATGATGGTCTTCATAGCCCCCCCCCCCCCCCCACCTCTCTTTCTCTCTCTGTCTGTCTGCTTGTGTGCTTGTCGTGGATGGGGAGAGGGGGACATTTGATTATGTGATTGGGAAAATTAAAACTCCAGGACAACAGAAGGGGAATACAAAGTATGGGATGCATATTTGATAATTTATATCATATAAAATATGTAATGTATATCGTTTAAAATCATGGGGGGAGAGGGGGGAGGGGGGAGCTGGCTCATTAGCATTTAAAGGAACAGGCACTCAAAACAGGTCACTCTGTGGAGGGCTGTTTTATACAGGGTAAAAAGGGTGCTGTTTTATATGATCCTTGTGGTATTTTGACCAAAGTATGTTACAGACATTTCATTAAGACCCCAAGGAACCATATCAACTTGTGGTAAAATGGGCATGCTATGTCCCCTTTAAGTTTGGTGTCACACCTCAACCACTTCACCACCTCAGTTCTGGATGCCTGAACCTCTCCTATCAATCCCTCTGATTAAACGTTTCTTTTCCATGACAGTATCCCGACCTTGAGCTCCATTCCTCATCACCACCACCAGGGTCCAGCATTCAGGGGAGCTTTTGTTCATGTTGCCAGCACCTTATTCATGATCTTCTTGCTGCCATGGTCTAACCAACTTTGTCCTTTTCACAATAACTTTAATGTCACTTAAAAATGTCTCCTGATTGAAATATAGTTAGACAAAGTATATCACATTTCTCCTGTATTAACTTCACTACACTGGCTTCCTGTTAAATTTAGAATAGAATTTAAAATTCTCCTCCTCACCTACAAAGCCCTTAATATATGTCACCATCATATCTAAAAAAGCTCATAGTACCATATCATTAACAACTCTAAAAGCAGAGTAGGATCCATGCAGAGCTTTCAGCTATCAAGCTCCTCTCCTGTGGAATCATCTCCCACTTTCAGTTCGGGAGGCAGACACCATCTGTACGTTTAAGAGTAGGCTTAAAACCTTCCTTTTTGATAAAGCTTATAGTTAGAGCTGGTCCAGGCTTGTCTTAGACCTGCTCTTAGTTAGGCTGCTATAGGTCTAGAAGGTCGGGGGACACATGACACATGGAGCTTCTCTTTCCTCTTCTCTTTCCTCTTCTCTTTCCTCTTCTCTTTCCTCTTCTCCCTCTTTATCACATGACTTGACCTCTTCCCCAGAGTCCTTGTGCTTTATCGTTCGCAGATCCAGGACCGCAGCTGTGGCCACATCCTGGTTTGTGATGGTGGATCGTGATCATGGATATTAAGTGTGGATTGTGTATCGTGACTGTGGATCATGATCGTGGCAGCGGGGGACTATGACTAGATTGTAAAGATATAGAATATGCCTCATCACACATACTAGTGACAACACCATTGTAATGACTCCTCCCTTCATCTCTGTCAGACTTTTTCTTTTGTATAAATAGTTTAAACATTGATACACCATAGATACTGTCTTTTCTCATCAATGTTGTAAATGTAATTGTAAATTGCACTTCTGTCCCTCGTGGGAGAGAGATATCTTACATCTCTGAGGTTTCTACATCTTCCCCCCAGTTAATAGGGTGTTTTTTGGTAGTTTTTCCTCACTCATGGAAAAACGAGGGTTCAGGGCAGAGGACTTCACACATTGGTTAGCCTCATGAGATAAATTGTTATTTGTGAATATGGGCTATACAAAGGAAATTTAATTGATTGATGGACTTCAATTTTTAGATGAGTTTGAAAAACTGGCTCATTAGTTTGAATACGTTTTTATATAGCTAACCTTTCTACTGATTTGATATAAGTTTCTATGTTGTTAACAACTGTGAACTTGTTTCAAAATGCCAATTAGATGAAATGTTGTGAAAATTTCAGTCTTGAAACAAGTGTGAGTGCTTCTCTAAAATGGCTGACTTACATCCCAAGCAAACAAAGATAATAAATAGCAGAGTATGTTGTCTGCTCTAAGCCACCTGCCACATTGATGCCTTCACACTGCCTCATGATTTAAGACTGGGAGAGAACATACCAGGTGCTCCCCTGTGGGGAAAAACTCTGCCATGAGAATGGAATAGCATCAAAGGAATCAGTGAGCTTTGGATTAAATAATGCATCCTGCATGTAACTTTAAATATCTGCAGTATGGTAGGCATTTAGATTCAGAATTTAGATTCAGGAAAACTTTATTGTCCTTCACGGTGTGTGGGAACCTAGTCTTTGATGTGACACGGTGCACAGGTTACAGATACAGAATAATAGGATAAAACAGTGCCATAGTGAGGAAAGAGTTGTTGGAAGATGGGGCAATAAGCTGTTTTTACCCTGACTGTTTTTGCTTGTTTCTTGATTTGCTTATTTCCCTCCACTAAGGTTATGTTTTCACCTGTGTTTGTATGTTTGCCTGTGTGTTGGTAGGATTATGCAAACACTACCAGATTTATATCCACCACCTTCATGGAGGGATTGGGCTGTGGGAGAACCTATTCCATTAAGGTGCATATGAATTAGACAGCAAGTCCAGGATTTGTTTTCACTTTCTGTAACCATGTTTTCTGAGAAATAAATCATTTAGGTTGTCAGACAACGTTTTGACCTCCACCAAGATGGCTTTCATCAGCATTTGTTTGTGTGTTTGTTAGTTAGTAGAATTTTGCAAAATTTAAATGATTTTAATCTAATTTCATCCAATCCAATTTTTCTTTCACGTTTTTAAAAACATGGCAAGATAGAGCAATATATTTAGCAGAGGTATGCACTCAGCAAGCACCCTTCTAGTTTCTTTACTAGACAATCGTGTTTAGGATTGCTCAGCCCTGGCAGAGTTATGTGCTATTCTACTTACCTATGTTACCATGCAACAAATTAAACTAGCCATTCAATTGCTGTGGTGCTAGACTTTGTTCATAAATGTAAATACAAATCCATGCTCACATTCATGCCTCTACCTGCAACATGATCAACTGCAGTTCCTCAACAACAGATTCAATTGAGATTAAATGTTTAAAGTTTGCAACTATAAACATCTCTGTTCCATAAATATATTGTCCAGTGTTTCCTTTAGGGAGAAAGTCAGATATCAAAAGGAGGAACTTTATATTTTGATTAGTTTTTTGTCTCATAATAGCTGATCAATGAACCAGGCAGCAGCCAACACAAACGATGAACAGCAACCAACTGTTTTTCGCATCCTGGTCCTAAAGACGATTGGGATTAATCTAAAGAAGTACAAACAGCAGAATAATATTGGGGGAAGTCAGTCCATTCTCTGGTGCTGACACAGCACTCTGGAAAAAGGTCTGTTTATGTGTGTCTAATAGGTTAGATGAGGCTGTGCTCCTCACTTTTCACAAGTCTCTGTTGTCGCACTGACATGTAGCCACAACACAAGTTTGTTTACTTTGTCACTCATTTCCTCTGATAGCCTATCAGCTGCCGTCAGTCAAACAGAGACACCCAAGTTGTCTCTCCAGCTGACGTTAAAAGAAGCATCTTATCTTTCCCCAAAGACTTCCTCCTTAAAAAAGAAAAAAACTATTAACCATGCAATCATCTGGGAGACTAGAGTGTATTATTTTTTGTCTGTATAGAAACAGAATATATAGTATGTATTAATCAGTGTGACAACCCTGGCACCCTCCGCTTTGTCCAATGACGTGTGTGTGTGTGTGTGTGTGTGTGTGTGTGTGTGTGTGTGTGTGTGTGTGTGTGTGTGTGTGTGTGTGTGTGTGTGTGTGTGTGTGTGTGTGTGTGTGCGCGTGCCTGTGTGTGTGTTGCAGGTCCTTGGGTGGGTAAATCTGAGATGCCATTGTAGACTGGACAAAACCTGGCCAGTGTTCCCAGGTTGTTAAAGTCTGCTTGCCCAGTTGCCATGTGACAAACCTGTAACCACACATTACGCATTTTGTTTTTGCATTGCCTCAGATTAGCTACTACATTCATATATTTTCATATACTGATACTGACATACATGTCATCGCCCTACTTTTTAAGTGTGGTGTGCTTCTGCCTTGTTACAAGATGATCATTAATGTGAGTCATAACATTATCTCACCCCCAGCCACAGCCTACTTTTAAAAGTATTTATTTTAGCACCACAGCTTGTTTCAATTGCACTATTTTAGGTCACATTTACAACTACATCATATCTACTTGTTACACTTATTTATAGGTTACAGTAAGTCACACTAACACCTACATGTTGATGTATTGTTAGTCAAGTCAATTCTATTTATATACATGGGGCCAAACATAGCAGACGTTTGGTCAGAACACTTTTAATACATTCCCCAATGAGCAAGCACTTGGAGACAGTGGTAAGAAAAAACCTTCCTGTTAAAAGGCTGAAACTTAACCAGAAAGTGTCACATGGTGGGGTTAGGGTTAGCTGGAGGCCTCCACTGGTTGGAACAGCAAGGGGGGGGGGGGGGGGGGGGGGGGGGGGGGGGGGGGGGGGGGGGGGAGAACAGAGAAAGAGAACAAAGAGAATGGCACAATGCAAGTTTCATGTAAAGATGTTAATAAACATAAAAAAAATTGTATTGATGAAACTAATGATAAGATTAAAATTTATAGTAGATGGATAATGGCAGTGTGCGGATGCTTGAAATATAGAGCTTACTGACATTGTAATGTCCATACTGTCAGAGAGCATTCAATTTATTGTTTATCTTTAAATTTCTAAAGTTGTTGTGACACTGACCCCCATTCACACAAGGAATATGGGTTGATCAGAAAGTTATCAGTCACACCCAAATGTTATATATATATTCAAGATACAAGATACAAGATACTTTGTTAAATTAGACAGAAATACTTAAACAACTACAATTTTGAAGTAGCCTATATTCTTCTTTATTGCATTGTAAAATGATCACCATAAAGCCCATTCATAACAAAGTGTCAGTGGACAAATTATATGGCCTCTATCCACAGCCATTGTGATTACTTGACTTTTGTCCAAAACAGAGTATATCAGCAAGGTTGTTAACATCAATTTGAAATTCTCATAAATGGTACACATGCCTCAAAACTATGTACTAAGATGCTTTTCAAAACTGATTTTCTGAAGTTCAGCTCAGTTAATCTGTACTGCTCTCCCTCAGAAAGGAATGGACTAATCACATTTGTCTTGTGCCTGTAATTGTAAAGTATCTCATCTAAATTTGATCTGGATACCAAATACTTGGCTTTGGGCCTCTTTTACGTTTGTAGTGTTCCAATAAGGAAGTCTGCATTAGTTAGAATCAATGTTTTAATCACCCACCTACACTGTGTTCCTTGTACCTTTGTTGATTGGAAGTGGATGATTTCAGTGCCTGTTTTCAACACATAGTGGAACAATGTATGTATTCAGCCAGTTTGTAAAGGGCCCTAATCCAATGCTGTTATTGCATCGCAGTGCACTTGAGTAAAAGCAACACTAGTTTGAGAAGACAACCCGTCAGTAGTCTTCTCTTTTTTATTACTCCAGGATACTAGTGCTCTGAACTCATAATACCTGGCAGAGCATATAAAAGCCCAGCTTGTTGGAAGAAAGCTTTTCAAGAAAGCTTTGGACATGGTGGAAGACACATTATTCCCCTTTTATCTATAGACACGGTTCTAGTTCAATCATTGCCTGGATCTGTTTTTGTACACAGAGATAAATCTCATGATCTCACTCTGGGTTAACACATTCATGTTAGTACAAGGTTGAACTTCGTATAAGAACTGTCACATTTTCAAAATCAAGATCCAACATATTCAGACTAACACATCACATTTTCAAAATGATTTCAAACGCCAAATGCTACCCACACAGTCTTATGGTGTCAGAGACAGTGTGTTTCACTTCAGTACCCTGGTTACCATTTCACATGTGGTGGCATATCTGCATCATGTTTCTTGAGATTGTGTCAAGTTTATTCCCTGACTCTGTTCTCTCATTGTCCTGAAACAATGCCAATGGGCCACTTATCCATGACTATACAGTAAATCTCATCATTTCATTGGTGGTGAGGTTGGTGAGGTGTCTGGAGGACTATGGTGAAAAGTAGTCAGTCAGACTGCCACTTTTGAGTCAAACTAATGGCCAAACAGCCAAATGGCTGCTGGTAAATTTGCCATTTAAAGTGTAGAGCCCAAAATACTTCCATATAATGTATTGCTTTTCAACAGATGAAAGTGAGGCAAACCAATGCAAACACTATATTGTAGTTATGGACTCTAAATTCTATCAGGTCATTACAGTTTAAAGAGGTCATATTTTCTTCATTTGAATGACAAGTTGACTTTGGAATAAAAAGCGACATCCCTACGGCACATTCAAAGCTCATCATTTGGCAACACAATGCATTTGCCAGTCAGCAATGATAGAAAGTGACTAAGTGCATGTACTTAGGTAATCTATTTGAGTAGGGTACTTAACTCTGGGTATTTATATCTTATGCTACTTTATATTTATGCTCCAGCACAATTTAAAGGAAAATAGTATTATTCTTTTCCCACTTCATATATCAGACAGCTTTAGTTAATGGTTACTTTGCAATGATTGAAAATAAAAAGCCTATGACATGATATGAAACTTGATTTACTACATCACACAGTTATATTGCCCCTTTTTGCTGTTTTCACTAACTTTGTAGTGAGATCAGCATCATTTATGTCACAGATTAACTCAAATGCAGACTCAAGACACAGTGGAAAAAGTATTTTATTTCAAAACAAAGGGTGGCAGGTGGGGATTTGATGATGGGGCGTAATCTGGGCGGAGGCTTGGCAGAGGGGATCTCAAAGCAGAGAGCCGGCTGACAGGGCTTGGTGGACTGGGGAGGCGGGCAGAGGGGTTGGTGATCGTGCAGAGGGAGTACAGGTGTAAGATAAGACTGGCAGGCAGGCAAACAAACAGGCAAGGCAGGTTGATTCTTTTGTGCTAGAGCTTGACACGTGGTGCATAAAAAAATGTGGATTGCACATTGATCTGACAGTGACTGGTTGATGGTATAGTGATGGCTTGATGACAGGTGTGCAGAGAGAAAGACAAAGAAAGTGAGAGACTGCCTGTGCTGCTCTTTATTCCTGGTTTCCCGATGTTCTCCTGTGTTTTGATATTTCTTTTTCTTTGCTGTGTTTCCCTCAGTCGTAACCTTGTCTCCAGTCCAGGATCCGATAAACCCTATATTTTGACAGTTAATATTTTAAACCTTTGTCAGTCTCTCAAGCGGAAAATGAGAACATGAGCAAAACCAAAACAAACCAAGACCACTTCCCTAGACTAACCAATATGTCCCACAGAATGTCATTTACCATGTTTTAGAAGGTGGCTCAACATATCAACTTTATTTTGTATTCTATTGTCCTTTTTATATTTCTTTATTCTCTTGTCTACCTCATTCTGACCCAAACTATCAGGACACTACCTGTCCTACTCTCCCACTGAAGATCTCTTCAGCCCTAAAGTAAAATGGGGACCAACGTAGAGTTTAATTGTGGAACATCAGCATGTTAATCTTGTCATTGTTACCATTTTAGAATGATGATGGATGCTTGTAGGTTCAAGAGCCACAGTGCCGAGTTGCCAACCTGTCTGTAGATTGTTCACTGTTGTTTTAACACTGTGCATCATACGTTCATATAAATTCACCAGCGATCCTGGATCCTGAGACAAAGCAGAGAAGAGAAGTATTTCAAAATCGCAGCACCTGATTGAATGGAAAGTCTTGCCTAAAAATACTGTTGAGGGAAGATAATGTGAAACAAATCCTGGTGTGACATCAGCCAATAACAACTGACTGCCTTCTGACTGTGCATGGTGAAGTCTATCCACCAACATTAGA
The DNA here is from genome assembly GCF_009819705.1 of Hippoglossus hippoglossus. Classification (NCBI taxonomy): domain Eukaryota; kingdom Metazoa; phylum Chordata; class Actinopteri; order Pleuronectiformes; family Pleuronectidae; genus Hippoglossus; species Hippoglossus hippoglossus. Next base: position 1,247,310 of record NC_047160.1, read on the forward strand.
TCCAGGATGAGCAATCACATATAATATTTCCCAGAAAAAGATGAAAAGGCTTTGGCTGTTTTAAGTCCGCATCCATCTGCATCATAGAAATTAAAGTTGTGCCACAGCTGCATTTTCACTCTGAATTTTCTTCACTTGTTTTACGGGAAGAATGAAAAAAGATTTTGAGATTGAATACAAGTAGTTCAATGAGAATTTTCTTTGCATGCAGCTCGGATGTCAGGCACGTAGCCAGTCAGTCAGCCAAACAGTGTTATTAAGTTTTCTGCAATGCTTCAGTTCTTCATACAACCATAATAAAGGATCTGCTTTATGGATTCTCGTCAGGATGCAAAGCCATATCCATATTACAGTTCCAATTCAGCTCATTAATTTTGGGGCATTATAATAGTTACTGATAGTGTGTGTATAATTGTGTGTGTGTGTGGGGGTGTGTGTCTGTGTGTCAGACTGACTATCCCGTTTTCTTTCAGTATACAGCTTCAGTTGTGTTTAGTTGTGATCAGCTTGCACAGAATAGCTTTGTGTTGTTTGCTATATCAATATGTAATTAGAAGCTAGGAGCCACTGCAGTCTAGACTGGGTGTGTGTGTGTGTGTGTGTGTGTGTGTGTGTGTGTGTGTGTGTGTGTGTGTGTGTGTGTGTGTGTGTGCACATGTGTGCGTGCATGTGTGCAATGCCATGAAGTTCCTTTATGTGCCATCATTATACTTATGAGGTACAGACAACAGCCCTGCAGCCACTGGAGTGCGTAAACACACACACATCAGATGCACATATGCATGCAAGCACGCGCTCACGCCCAAACGGACGGTTTGCTGGTTAATGGAGCTCTACTCTTCTTTAATGAGCGTTGTAGTCGTTCTTCTCCCCGCTGTCCCCCTCATTACATCTCTACACTCCCCTCTTCTTCTTTCTATTTCTCTGTTCTTTTCAACCTACACCAGCTTTATTCTTTTCTTCATTCAATGTCTTTATTTCATGTAATCATGTTCATCTATTAATATAATCTACTCTTACAGTCTTTTTCTCTCCTGCTTTCCCTTTTTCCTGACTCTTTCATTCATCCCTGTTTTCCTTCTTTCTCTTTTCTTCTATCATTCCCTTCTTTTTTCTTCTTATTTAATTCTTCAACAGAACAATTTCAAAGCAACATATTTACACTGCAGCTACCATGGCATTTTAAATTAATCTACATAATTTCAATCAAGATAGAACAGTAGAGAAATATGTAGGAAATAAAGAGAATATGAATATTTATTAAGAAGCAATGTAAATTTAAAGAAAGATGATTTGCTACCTGATTATGACGCATTAAAACAGCAGAGGGAGAGAGACAGCAGGGGGAAAAAAGTTAACTTTCATGAAGAATTTAGAAGTCAGCTATCAGGGAAAAAGGCCAGTGATGAAGAGGGGGACGTATGTCATGGATGTAGATAAACATGGGGGGGAAAAGGTCATTACAATGTAGGGGATAGTTGGCCAACAATGCAGGGGAAATGATGATGCAGGGAAAATAGTCATTAATGATGCAGGGGCTAATGCTAGCAATGATGATTCGAGGGAAAAGGTAAATGATGATGCAGGGGAAAGAATCAGAAGAGGAGGCGATAAGGACAAAAACAACAATCATAGAGACAATTAGTGACACCACCATACATCATGAAGGACTTCACCTCCATGAAAACAAGGTTGTAGCAACTATTCATGCTTTTCACAGTTAACATGTCTCCCAGTCAATCATCTCCTGTATCACCAAAAAACCTGCCGTGTTTTTTACAGATTTACTTTTGTGGGAAGAGACCTTTGAGTTCACTGCCCTTTACTTTTGGTGAAAATGGACTGGACTGAGCAGATTTGGGGGTTAAGGGGTGGCTGTGGCTGAGGGGTAGAGTGGTCGTCATCCAACCTAAAGGTCGGCAGTTCGATCCCCAGTCTTCCCCATCTGCATGCCAAAGTGTCCTTGGGCAAGATGCTGAACCCTGAATTGCCCCTCATAGAACAACAAGTGCTGCTAATAGATTCACACTGTGTGAATGTGTGTGTGAATGGGTGAATGTAAAACTGTACTGTAAAGAGCTTTGAGTGGTCATCAAGACTAGAAAAGCGCTATATAAATACAAAACCATTCAAGGGGGAAACAAAACAGACTCTACTGATTGGACTGAACTCTGTGTCAACACTTTTTGAAATATTGTTTGCTGTACAAACTTAGATGGTTACAGATAAATAATATAAAATGTAGGCTTATTTAGGCCACATGTGACTTTGTGCTTTTTTTGGCACTTTTAGTATTACCACAGTCACATGTCCATCCTTGTGGGACTTGCTTACTATCAAAAAACTCATAAAAGCTAAAGGTGACAATTCACAGCAGATAAATGCTCTGTATTTGCTGGGAATGATTCAAAGGACAGTCATTAACCAGGTGACATGTAAAATGTGATCTTTATTTTGCTACATAATCTGGATGCCACTCAGTCATGTCCTATGCATTTCATTTGTTAGTTTGTTACGTGCTGTCTGTCCTTGTTGCGATCGGATCTCATTTCAGCAGGACCAATGACACTGGTTTCAAGTAATTGGCGATTTATTCATATTTTCCACCTTATCGTAACCAACATGAGTTATCCATTAAAATAGCATATACACCCCACTGAGTGTGACTGACATTCAGTCAGTGTGAGCCAGACCACCCCCTTGCTCATCCAAGCCATAATCTAAAAGCAGTGCTGAAGGTCACAGATGGCTCAAATAATCAATTTCAGTACAGGCACTGTAGGTTTAGTTAAACATGTGACTGCTGTTTTATACTTTGTGGTAAGTTGGTGTTTAAAATAGTGTAGTCCTGTTTAGGTGGGACAGTGAACACTTTTTAACCTTGTATGAAATGGGCAATTAAAATATATTTTAAAAAATTGGTTTAACGAAGAATAGTTCTCAAACTAAATCTCACTTGCTTTTTTATTCAGTGTTCAACGTTGTCACACATCAATCTGGCATTCTATTATCCCTCTACTTTTAAATAGGCTATAATCTTTCTCTCTTGCTTTCTTACTTACGGTGGGCTATACTCGATAACCCCACATCCTGACACTAAGATGACCAGTGCTCCTCTCAGGCATTTGTAATTTAAGTGGGACAGGTTTGGATCAAAGTACTGCCATCCTGCATGTGAATTTATTTTAACAGTTATCTACACACAGCTATGTCTTTTTCCATAGAAATACAAGGACAGTTCTTCTCCTAGTAGTTGCCAGCTTCTGTTTTTGATTAATTCTAGCCAGACTGACTCAATACTGCTTTTTCTTAAAAGGTCAGCTGCCCCAGCCTGACTGTAAGGTTACCCAGTTCAATCAGTGGCTGTAGTCAATAAGCTACTTGTGCTTCAAGGCATTTAATATGTTATGTTTGACATTAACTACCATTACCAGTGTGCTCGTGCAGGGTTGTTTTTTAAATTTACTCCGTTATAAAGTATGATATAGGGACATGCAAGTAGGAATAATACGTGTCATTCCCTTGATTTGTTGATACATGCTTAATTGCAAAATTTTTGTTTTTCGGCTTTTGTTTTTCATATATGATTTGCATTCCAAAGTTTGTAATGTATTTTAGAATAGGAAAGTACATATATTTCTACATTACATCACATTCTTTCAGATTTTACTTAATAAAACATGAAAATTATAATGATGTATTTATGAGGTTCAATGACCCCAATATTCCAGTTAATATTCAATTGTTATGCTCATGCTCTTATTACAATGTCAAAATCATTTTCTCTCAAAATACATAAATACTTATTAAAGTAGTAGTTAATAGTTCAGTATTTACAACTTTTTTGAAAGGACTAATTGACTGGAGCACACTGATTAAAGTATTTATAATAACACAAGTTACATGTCAACTGCTACTGTATCTGTCATTGGTTCCACTGGCAATGGGATTAAGGTTTGATTGGAATACAGATACAACAGGTTGGTGATGTCATAGTGGTAAGATTAAATTATTGCTTTGGAGAAAGCACGACTAACAACATTTTAAAGGAAATCAGTCCAACATTGCATCACATATTACATCACTATAACAATATCAGAAGCAACACACACAGAAAGGCTCACTGAACAGCAAAACTATGCGAGAACAACTGCTTACATAGTTTCTATAACTACTCAATGCTTTATTTTCTTGTCCAAAAAAACCCTGCAACCTGGAAGTTTGTTTGCAACCTTCTATTCTTTTGCTATATTTCCGTGAGATTCTACAGCCATATCAGCAGCTCTGTGAGACTATAACCTAATCTCTGTGAGTTGAGTAGCCTACTCACAAAAGTCATTTTTCATGTTCAACATCTCCATTTCCTTTAATTTATTTATAAGGACAACTCATACTAATCAACACTACTATCAATGTGTCAGTTTTATTCTTGAACAGAGTTGGAACTACTGAACAACATTTCCTTCTCTAGAGCGATGCTGGTTGCATAGAAACCCAGAAACCCAAAATATTTATGAATTGTATTTTTACACTCCACCCTGTGTGTCTTAACCCTTGTGTTGTTCCTGGGTCGAATTGACCCAGAGTGTGTGTGTGTCTGTGTGTGTGTGTGTGCGTGCGTGCGTGAGTGCGTGCGTGTGATCATACACAAGCCCTGGCCGGTCAGGGTTAGGGTTAGGGTGACCCAAGGATTGTCATTATCCAATTCTCCTGGGGTAATTGAGACCAATGGATTGTCATTCTCGATTGTCATGGGAGGGGTCATTTAGACCCCAGAGAGGGCGCTGTGGTGCTCTGTGGGGTCATTTAGACCCACACCTGATTCCAATTGAAATCAAGGGGGGGTACATTAGACCCACATATGAGTGTCAGTGTGCCACTCTCTCACGGACCATGGCACGATGTCGCGTCAGGAGCGTTTCACCAGAGAACAGGTTCTCCAACAGCTATTCTCCCAGCAACCATCCTCTGAACCCGAAGAGGAAAGAGCCAGACCGAGAAGCAGACAGACAAGGAGATGGAGAAGCAGACAGAGAAGCAGACAGAAAAGCAGACCGAGAAGAAGACAGAGAGGACGGAGACGGAGACAGAGACGGAGACAACGGCGATAGCGAAGAAGACGAAGACGACGGCGGTGACTACGAAGACGACGACGACTACGAAGACGACGACGGTGACGAAGACTACGACCCAGTGGGTGATGCTTCTGCAGATTCTTCATCCTTGGAAGAAGAAGAAGAAGAAGGAGGACAAGACCACGGCGATACCACCACCACCACCACCACCGGACTCGTGGAAAGAGAGACCTTCCCCTCAAGAAACGGGGAAATAACATGGTCCTCGAGGGCGTACAGCCAAGAGGAGGGCCACTGCTCCTCCTCCTCCTCCTCCTCCTCCTCCTCCTCCTCCTCCTCCTCCTCCTCCTCCTCTGCTGCGGCTCAAAGCCGGGTCCCCCGGGGCCCCACGATCCACGCAACGTCCCGCACCGGTGACCTAGCCTCGACGTTCCACCTGTTCATCACACCGACGGTAGAGAACATCATCCTGGAGATGACGAATCGGGAGGGTCGTCGAAAATACGGTGACGAATGGAAAGGGATGGACGAGACCGACCTGCGCGCCTACGTAGGGCTGCTGATCTTAGCAGGCGTGTACAGGTCCCGGGGCGAGGCCGCCGCCAGCCTGTGGGACGCAGAGAGCGGCCGGGCGATATTTCGTGCCACGATGCCCCTAAAACTCTTCCACATGTACTCCAGACTGCTGCGCTTCGACGACCGCGAGACGAGACGAGCCACGGACAAATTGGCGGCCGTGCGAGAGGTCTGGGATGCGTGGGTGTCGCGGCTACCGCACCTCTACAACCCGGGGCCCGAAGTGACCGTGGACGAGCAACTGGTTCCGTTCAGAGGTTAGTCTTTTTTTTTTTAATATTATTATTATGTTATGTTAAGTTATGTTATGTTATGTTAGTTATGTTATGTTATGTTATGTTATGTTATGTTATGTTATGTTATGTAGATAGCGGCTGCTAGTCCTCGTCCTCATCTCATCTCCTCTCATCTCTTCTCCTCCTGTTTTTCTCCCTAGGCCGGTGTCCGTTCCGTAAGTACATGCCCAGCAAGCCGGCGAAATACGGGATCAAGTCGTGGGTGGCCTGCGATGCGAAATCAAGCTACGCTTGGAAGATGCAAGTGTACACCGGAAAGCCGAGCGGCGGACACCCAGAACGGAACCAGGGGTTTGCGGGTAGTGCTCGATGTAACGGAGGGAGTGCACGGTCGTAACGTCACGTGCGACAATTACTTCACCTCCTACGAACTCGCGCGGCAGCTCCTGGAGAGGAAGCTCACCGTGTTCGGCACTGTTCGGAAGAACAAGCCCGAGCTCCCGACCGGGCTGCTCGCGGTCAAGGGAAGAGAGGTGTTCTCATCCAAGTTCGCATTCACGCCCACTGCCACTCTTGTGTCCTACATCCCAAAGAAAAACAGGAATGTGGTGCTCCTGAGCACACGGCACCTTGAGGCCGACATCAGCGACCGCGAGGACGGGAAACCGGTCATCGTCCTGGACTACAACCACAAAAAAGGTGGCGTGGACAACCTAGACAAGGTGATCGGAACGTACAGCTGCAGGAGGATGACCGCGCGCTGGCCCCTGGTCGTCTTTCACAACATTCTCGACGTCTCTTCCTACAATGCCTCTGTGATATGGAGAGATCAACCCACACTGGATGCCGGGCAAGCGGAACAAGCGGAGGGTGTTCCTAGAGCAGCTGGGAAAGGCTCTCGTGACTCCGTTCATCGCACGAAGGGAGCGCATCCCCCGCACGGACGCGTCCGCCGCGGTTGTGAAGGCTGTAAAAGCCGCCGCCGCTGCCGCACAGAGAGCTGTTGACTACGACGCTCGACCCGAGTGTCCGGCCTCCTCCATAGCCCTAGCAGCAGCCCCGCTCGGGGCGAGTAAGAGGAAGAGGTGTCAGATATGCCCCAGGAAAAAGGACTGTAAAACTCACACCATGTGCCGCGGGTGTAACAAATACATCTGCAAGGGCTGCTCACTTGTCTATTGCGCTACGTGTGCGTCCTAATATGGGGTGGGCTATGTGAGGGGGCCAACAGCCGGGGGAAGCAGGGACAACACAAGGGTTATAGTTACATACCGTAAAAATATATTTTTTTTAAATGTTAAAATTGTTAACACTTACTGTTTAGTTGTGTTCAATATTCTTTGATATCATAAGAATAGGAATGTGCAATCTGTTTCTTTAACACTTGATTTTCAAGAGCGACATAATCTATTCATTGCCAGATCTGTGATTCATTTAAATAATAAGAAATGCCCAGATGAAACTTTGGAGTATCAGCAATTTAGACAATCACCTGAGGTTTCTGAGAGGTGAGTGACAAAATATCTTGTTTTGACTGCTATTCACTACCTGCACAATGTAGTGTGGCGAACTTCCACTTTCTGCGCTGCCAGTCGGTTCACTTCCTGTCGATCCGACTGTTACTCTCACGTCCAACTTGATCTCCACACAATGTTTTTGTTATGCTACAATCTTTTTTTCACTCTCACAGTTAGCTTTGTATATATCCTAAATAGTATCTACCATTCATATTTTGTATATGAGTTCATTGTTAGCTTTTTTGATTGTTTTTAGTCTGCCAGTTAGCCTAGGTATGAAAATCCTGTTTATGGGAGAGGTCAGCTCTACAGAGATTCTCTCAGTCCCGTTTGCTTTTCATTGGCAAAAATGGGAAGTATACATTCGAAGGGTAGGGTTCACTGTCACCAATCGGTCTAGAGCAGTGGTCGCCAACCTTTTCTAGCCCAAGATCACTTTTTATTCCAAACGTGAGCTGAGTATCTTCCAAAAGAAACACTTTGGAGGGTCACATTCATTATTTATGCAATTTCTGTTAAAGGCTCAATGTACGAGTATAAATATACACATGGAACGGCCCTTACAGAACCTGTTTCAAAGTAAAAGCGTTCCACTTTCTGAATCCATTCATTTGATCTAACTGGGTATCCGACTTGACTTGTATTCAAGGAAATGCAGTAGATAAACCAGCAGTAGCGAACATACTTTCAGTGTGAACAACGGACACACAGCTGATCTGCGGCGCAGCCTGTGAGTCCAGAGAGTTATGGGGATCGACAGTGAAGACTGTCGAGATCGACGTGATTGACTGGTTGGTGTGTGGCAGGCATTTTCTACCAGAGAATAAGATTAAGACTCCGAATGGACTTCATCGTCTTAGAAAAGGGGCCTTGCCTGTGTTAACCACGCTATTTACAGACACTAAAAATTATAAAAAATGCTAACAATGAACTCTATATACAAAATATGAACGGTAGATACTATTGAGGATATATAGAAAGCTAATTGTGAGAGTGAAAAAAAGATTGAAGCTGAAGAAAACACTATGTGGAGATCAAGTTGGACATGAGAGTAACAGTCTGGCGTTGACAAGAAGTGAACCGACTGGCAGTGTGGAAAGTGGAAGTACGTCACACTACATTGTGCAGGTAGTGAATTGTTAACTGCAGAAAAGGCTAATTGAATTGATCTAGTTACACTCATGTTAGTTTATGCTGTTGAAACTGTGTTGCCGCTATTCCTGGCCAGGTCTCCCTTGTATAAAGGATTTTTTAATCTCGTTAAATAAAAGCTAATAATAATAATAATAATAATAATAATAATAATAATAAAATAACGGCTACATGTGAGAAAAGAAGTACCATTGCACATGCCATTTAGAGGTTGCAATGGCTACCAATGTACTGCACCTGCACTTGGCCATCTTTACCTGACAAATATAGCAGCCAGATGCCAAGTCGTGTAAACACAGGTACAATTAGGACCCAGTGAGCAATTTTGAGATATAGCCCCCTGTTTGTGTCTTCGTGTCAGCTTTGTCACAGCTTGAATGTTCTGCAATTACTGACTGAGTATGAAGAGCGGGAATGTTCTAAGGCTTATTCAATCACAAAGTCAATGCCATTCGGCCCTCTGGCATAGATTCATACAGGTTTTACCCAAAGTGAATGCCGATATGCTGCTCACTTATGGTTTTGAACCTGGAATCTAGACAAAACTCCTTTACTGTTTGTGTGACACCCCAAACCATTTATGTGTTAAATACATTGATGTACTTGTTCAGATTAAAGGTTCAATATCCAAATGTAAAGTATGGCTGCAAGCTGAATACGATAATTTGGATATAACATACTTGCCATGTTGGCAAGCAGGACTTGGACACCTCAAGGATTTAAACCCGGGACCTTTGTACCCTGAGAAGGCCACTAACTGACTGAACCAATGGGTAGACATGCTTTTTCAGCCACCTATAAAGGCAATGGTATCACAATACTGTGTATTTGTGTCTATTTACACTTAAAATGCTTACAACAGGGGGGGAAAGTGGTTAAGTGGTTAGCACTGTTATTAATGTTCTCTCCATGATTAGTTTTAACTAACCAACTTCTCCCCACAGTTTAGCCCTTCGATATACTGGCGACCTGTTCGGGGTGTACCCCGCCTCTTGCCTATATCAGCTGGGACTGGCTCCAGCCCTGCCGTGACCCTAAAAGCATAAGCTATATTATGAATAGACTGACATCAAAATGTTGGTGCTAAAATTCTAAAAAAGCCTTTCTAGGGTTGGATACGGTCAAATAATTTGATGAAGTTGGATAAAGTATTCAAAAGATCAAAATAAATAAAACTGTGCACACAGTGCTACTTACAGTCAGGCTCATCGTTTGACATAGCAACAAACCATTTGAAACATGTGATATTAAGTATTAATGTAAATAAATAAAGTAGTGAAGAATGAAAGAAAAACAGTAAGAAATAAAGAAAGAAAGAGTTTTGAAATGCTGGTCCATGATCCAACATGCTGGCACCATAAATTATGATTGTATTCAGGAAACTGTAGCAGTTCTTGTTGCCACTATGGGTTACTCAGCACACCTTTATTATGAGTACAAAATAAATCAATAATGACTTGCACTGCTTCTGCCCGGCTACTATCTTTGCAGGACTACTCACCTAAGCAGGTCTTGTGCAACAAAGTAGCGGAGCAGCGTGTCTATCTCCCTGGCTCTCGTCCAGCACACTTCTGCATTAAAAAGAGCTGTACTGATCAGCTCAAATGGTGCTGATCTCCTGGGCCACCTCCACACCTCTCTCCTGCAGCTAGACATCAACACGCCCCCTCTCACAAAAACTAACTACTTCTTTTTACTTGTTCTGACATGGGATTTGAGCCTTAGTTTTGAGAAAATCTATACAGGCCCCACCTTCAATTTCACCTTTCTAGATGGATGGATGGATGGATGGATGATGGATGATGGATGATGGATGATGGATGATGGATGATGGTAGCTAGGATTAACAAACTCCTATAATGTCAGGGGACTTCATTAAACACTAAATACCCAAATTAATCTATTTTAATTCATGAAAGGAGGCAAAAGAAGACCTCAGTTTTAGCCTGATATTGCTTCTAAAGGGGTTGTCTAAAATTTCACAACAAGGACCAATGTTTCTGCTGAGTAACTGTGATCTTTATCAGGCACAACAGTTCAGCAAAATTGCTCTTCATCTGTTGCCAAATTTATTGGCTTGCCACAATTCAAAGGCTTATCCATCCAAAGATCCTTTCTTTCACATCTGATGAAGATCAGATCAAATATATGTAAAATCATTTATTCTTGGCAAAATTTAGAATGCAGCTAAATTATTTGGCTAAAATGAATGATTCTGTGAGTCATCTTGATGCCACTTTTAAAAAAGAGCTTTGGTGATGTATGAGAACTGTCAAGAATTTTAGGAAAAATTACAAATATTGTTTAAAACTGATAGTGGTGCTAGATAACTATTGTGTGAGTCATTACATCCAGTTTTACTCCTGTGTAAATGTCCAGAGTAAAGGTGAAGATTTGACCAAAAGCCAAAACGTGGCATAAACCTGAAACCTTTGAGCCTTTGACCAATGAAAACATTTCATCATCAACCAGTTCATCAACTTTCAAAGTATTCTTTCCATTTAAATATACTTTCTTGTGTCACTAAAAAAACAGTGACATGTTGTAATGTCTTCACTCTAAAATCCTTCCGTTATAACTTTTCAAATTATAGTCTGTAAATATACTGTTTGAAGGATATGATCTAAGAGGCCATCAAACAATTTCCAGGTGGGTTTTTCTCTTTAAAGCTATAAGGTCTCAAACTTAATATATCTCAACTTTGAACAATCTATGTTGTGATTTAGTGCTATGCAAATAAAACTGATTTAAATAAAAGATGTTCTTTCAAAGTCATCGCAAGGGTAGACAACATCTTTGGAGTCAAGGACCCATAATCTGTTCAAACAGATATTGCATAAAATACTCAACTGGTTCTGCAGAAGGAGCTGGAACTGACAAAGTCATTTAGCATCTAATCACACATTTTACTACATGAGCTGTAAAGAGTGAGTAGTTAGAGATGGCTGTTTTTAAATAAGTTTGACTACATTGTCAAACAGTGTCTGCTTGTAATCCAGTACATGCTTGCGCCATTGAAGAAAAAGACCTCCACTTTAGATTTCCAACACCTTTCGATCTCCATGCCAACGTCAGACCCTTTTGGTAGTGCAATTGAATTCAGGAGACCAGACAGAGCGGCATTTAAGTGAGTAGTACCTTTTTCAATAGGACGTGTTGCTGCAGTGAACAGATCGACATTGAAACTATGGTGATATATAATATAATTTCACTGCCCATTCTGCTGTGAACTGTGTGCAGTACACAGAGAAAATAGGCAAGACCTCAAATCTCGAGAAGAGCAGCACCGCTCACGCTGCTGAATAGCGCCTGAACCACGTTGCTCACACAGGCAGTGTGGACGCTCTGATCTGATAACATGGACGCAGAAATGAAAAGCCAGGCGTTCCGTGACCCACACACCAGTATGACCCGAGTGTAAGAGTAAGCACTCAGAAAAGTAAAAAAAATCACAACCCAAGCCAGGAATTGTGATGTAGTCATTAACTCAGGAAAAAACTTTTGCTTTTATTTTCAATTGACTTGACTACTGTAATGCTGTGTCAAGGTTACAGGTCTCTGAAAATCAATCAGACAGCTGTAAGTGATTCAAAATGCTGCTGCCCGATTCCTTACTAACACCAAGAACATGGATTGTATCCCTACAGTTCACAAGCTTCATGTCTGTCAAATAATTGTTTTTTTTAATTATTTTTTTACGCACCACATATGTGAAACAAACTCCCACAATTCTTAACTCTTAACTATAAATTGATGCTGAAAACTGCTGTCGGCCACAGCATTTTACACACAATGATTCATTTCTTACACTGCACTGTTACCTTTACTCTTTTATTTCTTATTATATAATTTCTTTATTTCTTTTTCTAATTCTCCATTAGATTTTTTAAATGTCCTTTATGTTTCTTTTTGTATTCTCTTATGTTGCTTTTATTTGTCACATTACCTTTATATATCCTATGCAAAGCACTTTGAATTGCCTTGTAGTTGAAATGCACTATACAAATAAACTTGCCTTGCTTCACCAGTACATTGTGTTGAGTCGTTAATACTGGAATTTACCATTTTATAACAAAGTACATGGATTGCATGCTGATCTTCACAATATTTTTGTCCTTCTGCATAGTGCAGTTGAGGCTTATCTTTATCAGACCACAACAGTATACAATATTAATACATTTTGTTGAGGTGGAGTATATTTGCCATGCAGCAGGCAGTCATCCAGGAGATGTTATTAAGCTTTCTGCATTGCCTCAGTTATCGTAAAACAATAATAAAGGATTGACTTTATAGATTATAGTCCAGATGCAGACCTCATATCCATATTATGTTTGCAGTTCAGTTCCTTGGTTGACTGGTTGGTTGAATGATTGGCTACTTGGCTGTTTGCCTGTAATAAGCTGCAGATCAGCAGTATTGAGTTAGTTGAATCTGGTAGAATCTATTAGTTCTGGAGAATTTCAAGTGAATGTGCAAATAGAGCCGACACTATCAGCAAGATGCACACCTGGGCAGAGAGTAAGAGAGAGGAAGAGAGAGAAAGGGGAGAAAGGGGGAGAGAGAGTGGTGAGATGATGCCTAATGTGGTGTGTAATGCTGTTTTTCTGTCTGTGATTGGCTCCATTTAACCCTGAGTAACCCCCCTCCACTCTCACTCCACCTCTTCGCCAGCCAGCTGGATGACTGACTGAGCTGCTGTCAACCTATAGGAAGCACAGATTGTATATGTACTTCTGCTTTTATCTCTACCTGCTTTTGGAAGGAAATTCATCTTTATCTCCTCTGACAGTCGCTCTTACCTGGCCGTGCTGTCTCAGCCCCATCGACTATGAATCAGCAGAAACCAGACCCCATCACTGGTCACACAGAGGGAGATTTGGATAATAGAAATGGTGAAGGATGGAGAGGGAGAAATATGAATAACTTGTAGAAATTGGAAGAAAACCAGATCATCACACAGACCAATAATGTTGGGAAACTGACACATATTTTGATATGCCATATCTTCCAGCATCCACATCTGACATAATTATTTTGTAACTATCACGACCATCAAAAATTTAGACACTGGAGAAATATTGCTGTGTGGCACCATGAGCACAAAATAATACTGTGATAAGGTAGATTTCTCCCTCCCAAAGGAAGTGAAGCCGACACTGTCAGCTGTCACATTCGCAAAGGATTAATATCCCTGGGAATGTTGGTGATTAAACATTAGTCATGCTAAATTAATCATTCTTTACAAAATTGTTGAGAAAAAAAGGGATTTTATTTAACGTTGAGGATGGGCTTGCATCCAAAGGGCAGGAAACCTGGTACCATGTCTTGATAGCATTTACATTAAGTTCTACCTGCTGAAAAAAACAAATATACATAAATAAAAAAAATAGAAGTAGATTTGTGTCGGTGACTACATACCTTTACACTTCCCTTTTAAACCTGAGGTGTTCTCTACAGTTACGTAATGTGTGCCTTACCCACTGAATGCTTATTTCTAGAGTTTTATGACACACAGAATCAACGACTAGTGGCTACTATGATGGACTCGATTCAGCCCTCGTGGTGGCTCAGGAGATAAAGGTGGGTCGTCCACTAACTGAATGGTTGGTGGTTAGATCCTCCAGTGCCTGATGACTTTGATCTGTGATAGAAATAGAAATGCTGTGTATAGAAACGCCCTATGTGTGAACAGGTAAATGTGACTCGTAGTGTAGAGGACTTTACATGGTTAAGACTAGAAAATTGCTTTAAAGGGCCCATATTGTGTAAAATACATTTTCTGGGCTTTTACTATTCGTAGTTACTTGAAGGGGGTCAGTAGGGACCCTCAAAGTATGAAAACAGTCACTCCGCGGACTTTTTCACACAGTCCATTCTAAGAAGTATGTTATCGAAACGTCTCGTTTCGTACTTCCTCCCCCGTATGAGTCATATGGGTTCGCACTCTCCTCTCAGCCCCACCCAGCCGGTATCAGTCCAGCATCTGAATGAGCCCGGTGATAGAGAGGGAAGGCTAACTAGCCATTGCTTACACTTTTGCTTATAACTAGGGTTGGTAATCCTGGAAAAGCCAACAAGAGCCCACAAAACACATGAACATGCATTGCCTGACAACAGCTAAGAGCTTACTTTTCATGACTTGATCACTATCGTCTGGCCATCATTTCATTCAGTTCTAATGAAATGATTGAAAGTTGTTACAGTCCAATGAGGGCTACAGACACTGTCTGTTTTCTTATTTATTCAGACAGCTTTATTTATCGATGAATATTGGGACATGAAGAGGATGATGCAAATAAAGACAATCCATGGTCCTTCCCCTGCTCTCCTCTGGTAAAGTGGAGGACTACTGGCTGAAGTGACTACAAGACCTGTGTTGAACCTGTTGTGGAAACGCCAGAGAAGCCAGCCTCGTTGTGTGTGGGTCCACAAGACCATCCAGAGGTGCACACATGTAGCTTGGGAAATGTCACAGTCTTTTCCAGAAGTTGCATCTGGGTGACTGCTGCTTTCAGTGCTACCAGTGATCAGTTTGATCATCCCCTAGCTCGGGTCGGTGCCAGGGCCTGAGACTGCTGAATTTCATTCTCAGTGCTGATTGGCTTTGGCAACATCACGTCATATGTAATCTCATCACACACAAAAAATAGGGTCGCATTTGGAGTGAACGCACCCTCGAGGTGGATGTTCATCCTATAAATATGGTCACCCTGAATGAAATGCACTGACATGCAGAAGAGATCCATTCTCCAAAAGTGGTTTGGCAGATCCGATTGCATTTCAGTCTCAGTACCTTTGTGTGCATTTATACCTTGTTTTTTTTCTTATCCTGATAGGATCAATTAAACTACTCGTGTTCTTTGAGTCAATAAGTTTCAATATTAACAATGGTGGGTCATGACTCATGAATAAGTATAATGGTATAAGATTTACCAAGGGGAACAGTCTAACTTAATTGGTATTTTAAAATCATAGCTTTTATGATCCCACCATTTTCAGTAGGGAAGGTAACGAGTCATGAATTTCAGAGAACAAACTGTAAAATGAATATATGATGTTTTGGAGGGGACCCCTCAGAGACAGATGACAGACAGATGTGTTTAGACAATGTGTAATATACATTCTTGTATATTCTCCCTGACAGCAACATGCTGCAGTTTATTTGCACATTGCCAGATTTTAAGAGCTAATATATTTTTTCTCTGTCTTCTTCCCTTTCTTTCTCTATTTCTATTACTGTCACTCTGTTTTCTCCCTTTAATTGCGAGCTTCTCCCCCACTCTCTCACTCCTTCCACCCCACCCTCCCTCTTCCGAGTAGGGCCCTATAACCAGCAGTGATTTGATTACTGTGTGTAGCTACGGTCTTTCTTTGTTATCAGCCTTCATAAATGTTTAAGGAGCATTAAGGAGACGCAAACAGAGCAGACGGACAGAGGGGATATCTTAATGCTTAAATGACCATTACCCTTCTCCATTTACAGATTAAAAGCTTTACTTTGTTTCCTCTGCCTACTACTCATCCTTCCCCTGCTCACCACTGCCGCTCCCTCTGCATTTGCCCTTCGGGGCTCCGGCGAATCACTTTTGTTTAGGTAGATGATGGCAGTGAAGAAAAGATAAGAGAGGAGAGGAGTAGAAGAGGAGGGACAAAAGGGTGTAAGGGAGTGGAGGAAAAACATTAAAACTGGTCTTGGTAACAAGTGTGATTAAATCATCTTACTGAAGGTCATGATTTATACAATGGGTGTGATGCAGTATGGCTGAAAGATTTGACAGGTGTAAGCAGAGTCTAAAATGATTTGAACAAAGTACATATTAGGATAAATATATTATAAGTGCTTGCCATTCATGAAACTGTTGGGTTTTGTTCTGCTAGTGAAGTGCCCGTTCTAAACATGTCTGTATCGGGCTGCCCTGTGCACATAGCGAGGACGGCGCAGGAGTCCCAGGGGTTTAATGATCGCGAGGCAGTTTGGAGTGAAGTGGCAGACGAGATCTCAGCAGTGCAGAGAAGCAGCCATTGAGTGGGCTGCGGCAGGAAAATAAGTCCAAACGGGTCGGGGGAACTCAGATGTTGTGAGAGCCAAGGGTCCAGTCGGGGCACAGCCGGAACAGGAAGCAGCAACCAGCCACTGTTCGGCCATCAGGTCACCAGGTCACCAGCAGCTGAGCCTGAGCAGGTGAAGCGGCTGCTAGCGCCAGCCACAAGGTGCCATGGCGACGGGACCAAGCGAGGTCAGGAACAGACCAGGCCACAACCAGGAGGGACAGTCCTGAGATTACGATGAGATGAGGGTCCAGTCGGGATAGGATCTGAGTGGAAAAATCCTCAGGTTGGTGTGTACACCAGCGATGAGGGGAGGCTAACAGCTGATCGGCAGCTAACAGCCAACAGATGATCTTCAGAGATGGTGAGTACGACGACTACACAGACAGCACAGAGTTACTAAAAGTTAAGCCAGGAGCGGATATGGAGCAAATCTCTTAGCAGTCAATTAGCAGTGGATCTAGTAGCAATGAGAAGGATAGTTTGCACAAAAAACATGAATAAGCTGTGGACTGCGAAGCGGCGACATACACACCAGCTTCCTAGCCGCCATGACACTCACTTTTTCTCTAGTTACCTCCAAGCAACATGTTGAAATCGGCCAACAAGGCCACTCACAGAGGCATAGCTCTGCCAAGGTCCAACAGTCCCTTTAGGAAACCAAATTTAAATTCATTGCAACTGGATTTTTTTACATACTCATATATTTTTAATATTCATATAGTTTTAATCAAGATCCATGAATTATTCTCTGAGAAATGAATGGAAATTTGGAAAAATTCCCAATCTCGCAAAGTTAAAGAGAGTGAAATAAAATTCCTCGATCCGACAATTGATCTGGATCCGGACCAAAGTTTATTGGATTCTTTGCGGACTCATACCACGTCCTTCCACCAAGTTTGGTGATAATCCGATCAGTAGTTTTGATGTCATCTTGCTAACTAACAGACAGACTGTTAGTTTGCAAGATATATATAGCAAAAAAAAATAGAGGCTTCTCGGCGGACTTAATAACTTTTTGGGTACAATACAATGACATTAGAATTTGAGTTGTCACCTTTATCACACCTGCTTAACTGTCAGCTAAAAGGTGATATGTGGCAAGTTGGACTGTAAGTTGCCAAAACCACCACCATACATTATTAGGATGGTGAATGGTGGATGTAATCAAATCAAAAGAATAGAGGTGGATTTGAGATAAATAGAATCTGAGGCCTGAATACAATCAGCATCACTGGTAAGAGATGAGCCGCAGAGGCTGAAAATACTCCTCAGCGGCTCAATGGCAGTGCTGGAGGAGATGCAGAACACACGCATACACACACACACACTAACAACACACTGACATGTATTTTGCTTGTGTTCATGTGCGGGTGCCCTCTCTTTCTATGACACACACACACACACACACACACACACACACACACACACACACACACACACACACACACACACACACACACACCAACAAGCAGCAGTTTGTTGAGGAGCAGCCAATTGGTCCTGATTTTTGCCAGTGGGGAAGAAACTCGTCTGATTATTACACACTGTCTGTGTGTGACTCTCTATTTTCTCTCAGGTATTACTCTCTTTGTGAGGACTTTCCATGTTTTACAATGACAAATGATTAGCCTGACGTTCAAACACTTGTTTGGACTTAATCTATGACATATAAATAAATGCTCACTTTTTACTTTTAATCACAATTTGCTGCAACACAGAAGGGATTGAACCAAAACTGTCTTTATGAAAGCTTTGTATTTGCTCTTCCAAACCCCTAGGGCTCTATTTTTGTGAATCAATGGTGCACAGCACGAGAGCACAGGGTGTGTCAAGTGATACGTGGTAATTTCTGTGGCCTGAGGTGCACAGTGTAACTGCAGCAGAGTAGCAAACAGCATGCAAGATTTATCAGAATATATTAACAGCTGGTATGACCAATCAACCCCTTTTCTTTCCAGTCAAGGCTGAACATTATCAGAGGAGAGTGGAGCCAACTGATGGAGCTGGAAACCAATGTCCTTGTGCAGAAGGATGTGCAGTGTTGCCATTTTAATTGAATTATTTTTTCATGAGACAGACCATTTAGTTACTGTGTTGCTGTAGACGTTAGAGAACCACGTCTAAATGTAGCAGATGGGAATTAATAGAGGATGAGGTCACTGTCTCTGGACTCCATGTATTGCGGAACATAATGACAGAGTTCAGTGGATGAACACAATTCACACCACAGACACATGGCTTGCAGGGGTTGTCGAGCTGTGATTGCTCAGTGTGGGGGGTTTCTCTCTGGGAGTTCCAGCTTAAGCCATTACTAGAGCTGGAGCTGGTGACTTGAATTGTAAATGCTCAGGAACCACAATCGTCCTCCATAACACCAATGTCCGCTTCAGAGGATTGGAGGAAAAGACCTCCACCTAAAAAGAGCCCTGTCCAGCCCCTTTGCTTTTGTCTCTTCCATAATATACACTCACGGGTATACTTACTGGTATTTCGCTTCATACATGAAGTGAAATACCCCCAGCCACACATTTAAAAACAGACCACATCTCTAAAACAAAGGAACACATTAAAAGGAAGTGCTGATGCATTTATGAGTGCAACACGACTGAAGGTACTTCAGGGATAGGGTAGTGAGTGTGATTATTGGACGGCCCTTGCAAGTATAGCAATACTTCCACACATCTCCACACAAGTGTTTGAGCGTGTGTGTGGTTGTTTTCTTTCGTGCCAACATCAAATGAGTTTTTGGATATCAGTGTGTTTTCATCAGTCTCACACTGACAGGCTCCATTAAAACACCCTTGGACTCATTCTCATCCCAGTTTGACAGGAGTAATTCTCATGGCAGGCAGAATGACAAGCAGACAGGAGTTAACACATAACCAGTTTAAATGTTTAAATTTTTTTATTGAATTTGATTTATTTACAGCATCAGGCCAATATGAACATGCAGGTAGAAGCTACAGGACAAATAATTTGCACCGTTAGACTAAACCTGCAAAAACAGCTCAGTTGTGTTTTCTTAGTTTCGGTAATGAAAGTATTGAGGCTTAGATCTTGCTGCATCAGGCCATTTGTGTGGGCTGCAATCTGTCCTGTACTTAAAACTACTGCCTGAAGGAAAATCAATCTGTCTGTAAAGTCAATTCAAATTACAGCGATCCCTGTATGTAGTACGTGTGCATCATTATGTATGTGCATGCTTATTACCGTGGCCATATGTTCGAGCAAACACCCTCCCGAGCGAGTGTGAATATCACTCTGCCACTTGGAGACTTGATCAACGCAGACTTCTGCAGATGCACAGAAATGTTTACTTTTCGTCGTCCATCTGTATGCACAGCATGCAGCCGAACATGTTCAAAGCAACAGTGCGCGTTATAAATCTCATTACCCCACCAGTGTCATTGTTGTTCATTCACATCCCTGTATCTCAAAATCCTCTGCTTTTCAGGGTACAGCTGATGTTTTAACACAATGAAGGTTTATGAGAGTTCAGAGCAGCTTCTCCAATGACTGACTAATCATCTTTTACTTCAGCTCATGTCAACGCATTAACAATCACGACAATTTGGAAATACAAGCTTTTGTTCAAACTGTCGAACACTTAATTAAGAAATAAAATAACAAGCAAGAAAATAATGGTTACATGGAAAATGTTTTTAACCTTTTTAATTGATGTTGCTTGCCAATATCATCTATCATAAAAAGCAAAAGTTACATTAAAATCTTGATAACAAATTATCCCTATTTACTTAAGTATCTTGGCTACAAAATAGGCTACAGATACAAAACAGACTGATTATTACATTCAATTTGATTCAGTGAACCTCTCAGCAAAATGTTCACTTTACATATGTAGCAGACACAACAATGTTAGCATTTATTGTAAATGCTCCACTGTGTTAACCAGCTGCTCTGTTTGTCTGCTCCTTACTCCTGAGCAGGTCACGGACAGTGGCTTTATCAGAGCTTTCATTGAAATCAACACCGATGAGAGGGGACAACAACAGTAAAGCATAGAAAAAAACAAAATGAAATCAAACCAAATAGAATTTTGTTAAGTTAAAATAACAGACATCTGTTAGCTCTGAATTGAAACAATTGCTAATTGTTGAGTGCTCATTTTTAGCTTTATTATTGTGTTTACATTTAAATTAGATTAACAGACAGGTTTTAAATTGTAGCCCATATTAAAAATACACTGACTTTTTGGGAACCCTCAATAGGAACTCATGGAATGAAACTACTGCAGGGGTGCATCTGACCAGCAGTCCTGACAAGGACTAAAAGATAAGGGAACATCACATGAGGCCACAGACAGCTACATGTTACCTCACAATTATGATCCTCACTAACACAAGACTGAAATTCAGTCCCTTTATTTTGTGATCAACCTCCAAAAAAGTTTAAGAGATACTGCACACATAAATGTGTTCAATTTATGGGTTGAACGTGGTCAATGGCACAGCAGTGTGTGTGTGTGTGTGTGTGTGTGTGTGTGTGTGTGTGTGTGTGTGTCATAGAAAGAGAGGGCACCCGCACATGAACACAAGCAAAATACATGTCAGTGTGTTGTTAGTGTGTGTGTGTGTGTGTGTATGCGTGTGTTCTGCATCTCCTCCAGCACTGCCATTGAGCCGCTGAGGAGTATTTTCAGCCTCTGCGGCTCATCTCTTACCAGTGATGCTGATTGTATTCAGGCCTCGGATTCTATTTATCTCAAATCCACCTCTATTCTTTTGATTTGATTACATCCACCATTCACCATCCTAATAATGTATGGTGGTGGTTTTGGCAACTTACAGTCCAACTTGCCACATATCACCTTTTAGTTGTGTTCGTGAGTGTCTCAGCCCTGCCTGCAAGGAGGAGTGAAGTTACACTTTAAAAGTGACACTTTCAACTCAAATTTATTGTGCTGGATTACAGACACAACACCACAATAAAACAACATGCAAATCTACAGAATTCTTTAAGGAATAATCAGAGAGGAACAGTCAAGGTAAGGAAATGTCGGCTTTACATGTATTTTATTCTTCACAACACAGCAGAGGCATGAAGTGTTTCATGTCCCCCCAAGGGCACATTCAGCAGGACAAAATGTCAACAAATGAACATAAATAGAGATACTTCATGCAGAGCCACATATTACCCCTTAGAGATACATAGTTTTTCACCACCACAGTTTAAAACCAATCAACCACCAATCTCTATTGGCTGGGGTTAATTTGCTTCTATCCGTTTTTTTATACAGTCCGACAGGCAGAAAGCACAGCACCAAAGGAGCATTGGATGGATCACATAGTAGCTCTGCGTTTACTGTATGTGCCTCCCTCACTCTTACTGTACACTGACATGCTTTAGACAGGAAGCAGGAAGAGGAAGCTGGGGAGTGACAGGAGCGTTTCAGCCATAGTCAATGTTCTTTAAATGGAGTACATTTATCTCCACCTGCTCGTCCCCTAGGTTGAGGGTTTAGTTGGAATTACCAAAAGGAAAGGTTTACATTTGACAGAACGAAAGAGAAAGAGACACCCATCCATTTTCACACAGAGGGATGACAGAGTAGAGCACAGTTCCCTTCAAGTGACAGCTCAATCCGTGCGGCTGTCTTCCCTTTGGAGAGACAACTTTTCATCAGACTGTGCTGATCACGAAAGCCAGTCTCATTTCTGAGTCTGTGACTGTGTGTGTGTGTGACCGTGTGTGTGTGTGACCGTGTGTGTGTGTGTGTGTGTATGAGAATGTTTAATCATCTCAATCTCCATGACGATGATCTCCCAGTCAGCCAGGCACCTGCCAGGATAAGAGGTGGAGGAGGAGAGAGGAGGGGGCTCAGTCGGTTAGTCAGTCAAGTGTGGGGGTGGGGGGTGGGTATCAAAATGGCTTCCACATCCTCAAGGATGTATTGAAAAGAATTAGACTTCCAACGATCATTCAGCTCAATTTACCTTTGGAGCTCACACCAGGTGCAGCTGCCTAGGTGAGACCGGGGTAACCATGGCAATGCATGCCAACGGTGATGCGCTTGTGCATCTGTGTCAGCTGGAAAAAAACATTCAAAGACAAAAACCCACCGAAGAAACACATCTGAAACTTCCATTCAGACCTAATGAGGGAACTTAGTCTTCAAAGACTCCAGGAAATCCCAGGAGTCCATTAAAGATACATAGGAATTGAGGAAATTCCAGGAAATCCCAAAAAGTTAATTCACTGCATATTTAATTGTACAATAACAATCTCAGTCAGTGTACAAGAATGAGACAGTTTTACAACTGAATGCGAAATCAACAGAATTAATATTATCATATGGGTCTGGGAATTAAGCTAAATTAAACAAAACAATGCTAATAAACTCAAATTACAAAAGACTCTACACGAG
Source organism: Hippoglossus hippoglossus (assembly GCF_009819705.1). Classification (NCBI taxonomy): domain Eukaryota; kingdom Metazoa; phylum Chordata; class Actinopteri; order Pleuronectiformes; family Pleuronectidae; genus Hippoglossus; species Hippoglossus hippoglossus. The sequence goes on from NC_047160.1 coordinate 1,270,303, forward strand.
TCCCCTGTTACACACATTTTAACAGCTTAACAAATAACAAAGTGCAGCAGTGATCGACAGACTGCTGCTTCAAACAGATCCCAGGAGTTTGAAGAGAAATAGGGGTTTTGTGCTTGTTGAGGGGTTTCTGACCATTGCTGGATGAAGTGATACATCATGTAGAGGTTCGTCAATCGTCAATGGAATCTTAATAGTTCAACTAGTGTTTGCTATTGACCTTATAACAATGTCTGATCTGAAACAATGATATTGATCTTTTAAAGGGTTCGTTCACCCTAGTTCCACAAATAAACAACTAATAAATGAATTGCTTGCCTCTTCTGTGCGATAGAGTATTAGGACCAGTGCTAAGAAAATACAATATTTTCTGTAACATTAGAACCAAAAAGTTGTGATTTCATGAGGAATAACTGACATTCCAGTGAGGAATTAATCAGGAACAATCTAATAATTGATGAATCATTAATGATTAGTCTCTAAATTACTTAGGGTCACAATGATGAAAAACAGAATGGGAGATATTATATTTGAGACTAATTTTGTCATTATGGTTAGTATAGAAAACAATGTGGATGTAAATATGGTAAATGGTCTGTATTTATATGGCACTTTTCTTGTCTTGATGACAATATCTCTACTCGACAGTTTTCACCCATTCACACACACATTCTACATCTGTGTGCAGCACTTTCTCTATCACACATCACTCATACACTATTGACACAACCTTCAGTTGGTTTAGACTTTAAACTTCAGCATGCAGAATGGGGACACGGGGATCAAACCGCTGACCTTCTGTTTAGTGGTTGACAGACAGAGAGTAACTGATGACATAGTAATGAGTGATGAAAGACTCGTCACTAGTTTGTACCGCTCAGCAGCTGATCCAAAGTTAATCATGAGCTTATCATGATGGTAGTCTTTACTTTGTTTCAGAGATAGTTTATTCATTAATATAGTACATCCCAATCTGTTCTCTATCAGCTTATCATTCAGGGACTGATTCTTTTGTGTGTATCTTATTGTAGAGTGCTACCAAGAAAAATCACATGAATATGAAACACATTGCTGTTGCTTATTCAAATGTCAGTTTTCACATCCACAATTAGAATTGTATTCTCCTCTATTGTATTGAGATGGAGACAATTATCTGCTGATAACCTTCGCATCACCTCTGGGCGTGTGTGTGTTTGCAGGTTTCCCCTCACTCTCCCGTCCATTGTTAGATGACAACCTGATAAATGAATGAAAATCTAAACGTACAATGTGTAAAAAACATTTGTGAACAATTTGGGGTACTCACAGATGTGTCTTAGAGCCATTGATGAGATATGCTTGATCTGTGCATGACCTTGCCATGGTAACTGCAGTTTTTTGGAGCTGACTGATGGACTAAACATCTGGACCACACGTATTTGAATTCAATATTGGAATGAACTAAATTATTAATCTGGAGGCATTTGTGTGAGTCATGAATTTGTGTTTGATCACGTCACACACATTGATGCTGCAGAGTCTGGTCTTGTGAGGGTTATTGCTGGACTTTTTTGTTTGCTTGTTTGTCTGTTATTCTGCAGAAAAAAATGAAAACAATGTTAATTTATCATTTATACTGATTGAAAATGTCTGTAAAAAATACAGTTAAAGAAAAGATTTGTACTGTTGCAAAAATACAAATCAATTCACAGAATGCCCAGATGTCCCAGTTTTCCAGCATCTGGAGTCAATCTCACAACTCCACACGGAAATGTTACTTATCTGTGCTTATTGATTTTGATTGGTGCACATGTTTAACTTTAATCATCTGTGAATAATTATAAAATATTAATTCATTTACAAATGAAGTTTTTTTAAATAAACATTTTCCGATCTGTGAAGTTAAACATTTTATATTTGAAAGTATGATACTTATTTAGTTCGTGATGTGTCAATTTGTACAATTGTTGTAAATACTTTAAATTTTGGGGGGCATTTGTGTGGAGTTAAACATTCAATTTGGTTGCATATATTTGTGATTGGTATTATAATTTATTTATATACATTTCTTGGATATGTAGATTATGTAATACACATTGAGTCTATTTGTCTTTAATATTTCTTTATCCCATTGAATAGATTCAGCAGGGATCCGAGAAGCAGAGAGAAGTCAAGGGCAAAAGCTGCAGGAATTTCAGTTTGGTGACTGTGACTTTGTGCTTGTGCATCTTTGTTTATCTCCGTGGATGACTGAGAAATGGAACAAGTGTGTGCGTGTGAATTAGAAATTGAAAATGAGGGACGGAGCCTTTGCGTGAGTGTGTGAGTGTGTGTGTGTCTTTCAGCGCCGATGCGTCAGGACCTACAGAGTGTGAAATGGAGCAGGGAGGACTTCAGCCGCGACACACTGCAACACATCTCTCTGTCTCTATCTTTTGCTCTCTCACCCATCCCACCACCCTCTACCCCCTCTTCCCTCTGCCTTCATTTTTCTGTCCTTCCCTGCTTTTTACCATTTCAATTTCCAATCCCTTCTTCCTCTTCTGGCGCTTTTGCTCCTTGCTCCCCCTTCTTTGACTCACTTTTCATCTTTTCCACTTCCTCAATATCTCTTTGTCGCTGCTTTATTCTGCCGCTTTATCTCTCAGGATAAAGCTCTCCCTACTGTGGAGTTTGTTTTTCCCCCTGCTCGCTCTTTATCTTACGTCTGGATGCCGTGTATGTGCAGAATCATAGAGAGGGAGACATAGAAAGAGAGAGAAAAGAGAGAGACAGCATCCCCATGTCAGGCCAATGATGGATTAGAATACTAAAATACCAGAGAGAGAGAAAGCAGACACACTTAGATGCTTAAATCTAACACGGAGTGTGTGAGTGTGTGTGCATGCATGACCTTCCGTGCATGTAAATCTACTGCATCGTAATAGAACAATAAAAAAAATACTTCTTTCAAAGCACACATACACAAACATTTTCTATTCCTCTCTCACCCTGAAGGCTCTCTCTCTCTCTCTCTCTCTCTCTCTCTCTCTCTCTCTCTCTCTCTCTCTCTGAGTTGATTTAACGCATGGCTTCTCTGCTTGTTTATTTCCGTACATATTAATGTAAATCACTACTGTCCACTCCCTCCTTTCTCTCTTGCTCCACTGTCTCCCTTTATGCCTTTGTCCATCCCTCTTGTCGTCCTGCCAGTATGTGCCGGCCCCGACAACAAACAGCTGAGACAACAATTAAGATGAACAATGGTGCCCGGTGAAGGGCCTGCCCTCCCCTGCTGATCTCAATTAACCCCAACTATTGGGTGGTGGTTGAGTCTGAGAGAACTGCTCATTGCCTTTTGAAGTAATTTACTATACATGATATGCCCGCTTTTGTCATATTAAGATGATTATTTCCTTGTAACACACAGAGCTCAGCAGGCGATGGTATAATTACAGATTCCTACTGTGTTTTCAGCAGGGCACTGTCCACTTCATACGTAGTTCACTCAGCCAGCCACTCCCCACAAGGACACATGGAGCTTAGCAGAGCAGGGAGTCGAGCGTGAACATAACATACCAACTAATACAACTTTCACGCCCCCCTTTCTGCTCAATCCTCCATTTCAAGTATTTGCTTCTTGTGGAAACTGTTGAGTTTCTCACTTTAATACTGAGATAATGGTATAAACCTCACCCTCAACCATGTAAAGTGTGGGAGAAGAACCCCAATGTCTTCAAGCTCTGTACATTGCAAATGTCGCATCTATATACTGTATATCAATATGTCAATCAATAGCACACTGGATAGTAATAGTCACTTATAACTGTTTTTCTAAATGTTTCTTCATCGGCCCTCAACTATTTCTACACTGCTGCTTTTACGGTAACGTTATGTTTCACCCTAAGTCACCTGTCACTGTTTTACAATATCAGCAACAGTCCTCATGAGAATCTCATACCAGATATCTCAAATCAATGTGGTTAATTGAGGTTGTTGGGAGTGACAGTCTGGGAGGTACAGCTGTGCTTTCAGTTTAGTGGTTCGTTACACGACTGGTTACATTTTAAATGAAGCCTTGAAAGGTAATTCAAACAATTCCTGCAGGTGTCCCAACTGACTGACAAACCCTCTGTGTGAACAAAGACAGTGTGAACAGACATACGGACAGACACACAGATGGAAGAGCGGCACAGACTCCAGAATTAAAACCCATGGAAATTACTCCAGTTAAAGTAGATGGTGAAAGCAAAGCAGCGTACAAGTTCAACACATTAGTCGGCTACAGGGATGGGAAAACGTTTTGAACAATATTTAATCTCTATCGGAGGAAGAACATCACAGATGTGTTCAGCTGATGGGTCGGTCAAAAACTTCTAATAAAATTGAATTCAATAAAAATATTTCATGATAAAAATGTTTTATCTCTAACTGTTTATTCTATGCTATGATGCTGAAAAGCAATGTGATATCAAACTGTAAAGTCAAACAAAACTGGAAAAATGGAGGTGGGAGTATATCTGCAGAGACATTGCCTTTTGATTATTAGTAAACCAAGTGTAAAGTCGAATTATGTCACAGAACTGGTAGAATTATTTCTTTCTAGTTTAAGGACACGGGCGATGTTCCATTACTTGTCTTCTTCTATTCGACACAACCCATCATAGACTACTCTCTCTGCCCACTAGTTCTCATATTGAAACAACACTTCATAAATATATATTTCATAATATATCATTTCATTTAAAGATTCTGTAATTTTGCAAAACAGCTGCACACTGTAGTTTTACCAAACAAACTAATAGGAGGAAACAGTGCAGTTGTTGGAGACGGCAACTGATCCACATTCGATGCTCTAGTATTTGTGGTAGCAGGATGGTGTGTGTGTGTGTGTGTGTGTGTGTGTGTGTGTGTGTGTGTGTGTGTGTGTGTGTGTGTGCATGTGTTTATGGGGGGGGGCACTGAGTAATATAATATATGACAGCATGTATGTTAATGAAAATAAAAGAACATGTGGCCCAGTTACCTTTGTGTTTTTTGAACAACACTGAAGGTTTGTGGTTTTGGATACATACAAAATACGTGTTAACAAGATAGTTTGAGTCTTTTCATGGGCTTTATTGACATTAAGATGAATATAGAATTTGTCTTTCAAACATTTCTTTAAAGCGGAATTTGACAACGAATGATTTAAGTCTGATGATCTGATGGTGGTAATTCTTTAACCTTTGTAAAACTGTCATGACCTGTGTCTCCCTGATGAATACCCGTGTCGCTGAATGCAAACACTTGATGTGTCAGAGTCATTACAATGAATGAATGTTTCATTCTAATCAGGATCCTCTGTCAGATCACAGTGCTTGATTGCTGTTTATGACACTTAACACTGAAGCAAACTGCTGCTCACAGAACATCAGTATTTACTGCAGAGTGTGAGAGAGCCCACAGAGCTTCACTCTGTCTCTTATCACTGGTTCTCTGATCGACACAGGTTTTGTCTGAGGAGTGTGTTAAGACAGAAAGACCTTTGAGATGTGTGTGTTTCTCAGCAGAGTCTAAGAGAAACAGAGGTTAAGGTATACTGCAGACCTGTCACCTCTCTCTCTTTCTCTGTCCTCATCCTTTCATTTCTTTTGTAGTGTTTTTCCTCAGTGGCCTCCCAAAGCAGACCTCTTTTTCCTCTTCACTGTTCCTTCTCCTGACTGCGTCCTTTTTGTCTTTCTCCACATCTCTCCTACTTCAATTTCCTATGGTTTCTCCCCTCTTGGTTCCCACTACTCCTTGTATTTCTTCTGTCCTTTTCTTTTACCTTTCCTACATCCTCTTTCCACTCTTCCACCTCACCACTGCTTCCAAAGTCCTTTTTCTTATCTCATCTTCTGTTTTCTTTCTCTTTTCCCTTTTCCTTCTATCTCATCTACATTTTTTCTGAATTCTTGCCTGCTTTTTATCATTTGTTCCATCCTCACATCTCTTTTCACTCTCCCTCTTTCTTATTCTTCTGTCTTGCTTCCGCATTTCATTTTTCTTCCCTCTCCCTCATATTAGTTTCCTCGTTATTCTTCTCTTCTTTCACCCCATTCCCTTTTCTTCAATTCCTCCTTTCCCTTTTCTCTATTTTCTCCTCACATCACAATTTCTTCTCTTTTGCTTTCAGTTCCCTGTCTCCAGTTTTCTCTTCCCTCTCTCCTCTTCCTTCCCTCTGTGTCCTTGCCCTCCACCACCATTGGCTCCCCTGCAGATGGGAGTTAATTGTACACGTTCCCCAGAAATGGGAAGGAATGAGGCAAAAATTAGTGTCAGCAAAAGATTTATAAGACACAGAAAATCAAGAGCTGGCGATTCCTTCTGCTGTGCTTTTGCTCCGGGGTCCCTTCTGTTCTCTCTATACTGCACTATTTCTATCATTGCCTGATACCCCCCAACCTACCCACTTCTACCAACCCGCCACCCCTACCAACACACACACCCCTCCCCCCAAGGAGTCTGTCAGATGATAAAGAGATGTTGTCAGGGACTGATTATGAGCCCCCAACTATAAACAAGTAAAACATCAAACACACAAAGACCACACAGGGACTTGGCCTTGTTTTTCCCCCCTAATTTCTCCTCCATACATCTCTCTCCCACTCGTTCTCTCTAACTCGCTTCATTTTGTCTCTTTGTTGGCGTCAGAAGTAGCACGTGTCTTTTGCCTGCTGGGGAGCTATTTGATTTGTTCTGCCATTTTAGAGCTCATATAGTTTCTAGTGTGTTGTTTTTATTATGAAGGCTTTATTCATATTGGTGCCTGTGGCAGCTTGGGCCCTGGTCCTGAGTCACCAGGGAGGTAGAGAAGGACAGGGACAGAGCAATGAAGCAAGAAAGAGCTGCATAGACTGAATATATGGCAGGCAGTATGTTTGCAAATGTGTGTGTGTGTGTGTGACCATCTATATGTCATGTGTGGCTGTGAGAATGATGACATGCAAGACTTAAATTAGAACAAAAAGCTTGAACCAATTTTCTTTGCAATCTCTCTGCCTGATCCCAGTACCAGTGTGCACAAACACACATCACACACTTGGCACTTGGTGTTCATTAAACAATAAGAGACAAGTGTGTAATTTGTCAGTCACCATGGCTGTAGAGTAGGGACAGCGGCAGGGAGAGAGTATCACTCCATTCATCACCATGATAAAGTTTGACTGATGCATCGTAAATCAGCCTCCGTTCCCTGTTCTATTGTTGTTACGATGACCCATATACAGGTAAGTCAAACCCAGGGGTACAAATCATCATCCATCAATAGGTCAAAATAAATAAATATATAAATCATTTCCTTGAAAAAAAAACAAAAAAACAAGGTCTGACTGCAGCTGCGGGGCATTTCTACATTAGTGATAGATTCACATCCAAGCACAAAAACACCCGGTCTGCACCAGTCACATCATTTCTTTAGTGACTCTTCACTCATTATGCTCCATACTCTGCTGGACTGTAAAGAATGGATGTGGGTGTAGCTGACTGACAAGGTTAGTTAGCAAAGAGTTTGGGGATGTGAAATTATTACCTCTGCAAATTACGCAAAAACGACTGAACAGATTTCCAAGAAATGTGGGGAGAGGGGCTAACAAGCAATTAAGGAATCGTTGTCATTTTTTGACCAGTTGCCCAGGGATTTTAATGACAGAAAAAAATCTGGCATTTTGTTCGAGAACAATTATGAGTGTGTGAAATGCCTTAAAATAACATTGTTAACATTCAATAGATAATGATAGCTGCATCTCAAGTCAACATATTTACAAACCACCTGTAACATAAAAAGTAGCAATTTAATAGATAAAAAGATAAAAACAGAATTTTCAATGAAAGTCTGCAGCATCATAGTAGTGTGTAGTAGTGGACAGGCAAATTATAGATTCAATACATTTAAGTGTATGAGTTTAAGATGTTCCCTTTTTGTAGATTCCCCATTACAACAAACATACTGGATCTATTGTTTTTTATTTTTTCTGGGTATTCAGCTATTTCACATTTGAATCTGCATCATGGGTAATATATTATGAGAAAGGAGTAGTAATCACACTTTAGGCTACTTCTGCTACTCTATTGTAATGTCTAGAAACTGTATGGTTTGATGTGACATATATTTACCTAACTTCCACCTTCCCCAAACATCTTGGCAAATCACATCTATAAATTACAGGACATTCAAATCATCAGTTTTTGGGACATCTGTTTGGAGTTGCTGTTTGTATGACAGAGCAAGAATGTAGCCTATGAGCCAGGATTCATCACACTGACACACCTTAGCTAACATTGCCAGTATTAACTTGCCAATAACTGAGCAAGCCTTTCGAGTTGAAGCAATATTTCTGGACCTACGTGTGGAACAGCAGCGTGATGCTCATCGGTTGATGGCAGCTTGTGAAGGCCCTGCCACGGCAAGGTCTCTTGTGCTCTCAGGACATGAATACACCACAGCAGCTGCAGTCAGACCATGTCGACCAAAGTGCTATTGTCAAAGGAGGGAAGGAAGGAATGAGGGCAGGAGTGAAGAAGTGAGGGGATGCTACTGACAAAAGGTGAAGTCCATTTCTTCACTGTTTCTTATAATTTTACAGCAATTAGTCCAGGACTGTTGGAGGGTCCGTTACATGTGAGTGTGTGTGTGTGTGTGTGTGTGTGTGTGTGTGTGTGTGTGTGTGTGTGTGTGTGTGTGTGTGTGTGTGTGTGTGTGTGTGTGTGTGTGTGTTCTCGCTATCCCTCGCTCTACCCCCAGCTGAACGAGGAAGAGAGGAGCAGAAGGAGCAGTAGTATGGGTTTAGCAGGGCCGGTGTTGAGGGAAGCAGCCACCCCAGTCCCAGAGGAGCCCAGGTTGGAGACAGTGGCCCTCTCTGAGTACAGCGGGATGACGTCAAACTGGTCACCATCATCACCTTCCTCCTCTATCTGTGTCAGATCCTCTTCTTCCTCGCTCTCCACCACCTGGCAAGGAGGAGACTGTAAGTCAAAGCTGGTGGGGACGTCACATTTTACAGTGCTTAAAAAAATGCTATTACAATGTTCACCCAAACGCAAAATGGTAAAGATCTAGTTTGATTCCTCTAATATGTGTGGGTAGATATGTGTGTCAGGTACACACATTTCATTTGGTAAAACTGTATTTGTTTTCGATAATTTTAGATCAAATTTAAAGTTTTAAAATGTAATTTTATGATAATCCCGATGCCAGTGAATTAAAATGAAAATTAATATGAAACTTAAAGTGATCAGAAAGAATGTGTTCTCAATATATTCAATTTGACATGAAATTGTATTAGTTTTATTACAGAATTTTGTCTTATTTCTGTATTGTATTCACTGCATTTATGTGCGCTTCTCTGTCACACACACTCAACTGACTGATGCTGAGGCAGGGATCAAACCAGAGGACTTAAAAAGAAGAAACAAGCCCAGCATCAACCAGTTCATCCTTAATTATTGCATTCTTGTTGCATATCATATCCCTCTTACATTGCTCTTGCTTCCTGTCCTTCTACAAACTGTCAGAATGGCAGAAATGATGCATTTTCGAACAAAGATGTTGTTGTATGGCTGCAGCCTTGGGCCTTTATATGGGCTTGTGGGGCTTTTTGAGGTATGGTATGAGGCATGTCCAGCTTTTATGCATGAAACCACAGATACAAACTTCTTGCAGTTTACCAATATGATTGTAGGACTACTTTTATCTTGCTGTTTTAAGTGTCCGCTTCTATCACTCCTGCTGATAGAGGGGAACACTTCTGTCCTGTGGTTTTCCAGTGATACTTGGAGCGAAGAACTAATATTGTTATGAATGTCCATGTGGACTGCAACCTTCCCACCACCTTGTGTTAGAGCTCAGAACAATGAATACCCTGCCTGATGGCTTTACCCTGGCGAAGCATATTTCGGCCATAATATACCCATGCACAGTATTCTGCCATTACGCCACCAATAGTAGACATTCTTTCCATGCACCTGTCTTAACGCTGCTGCTGGTCTCTGATCTGCAGTCCCAAACAATCCAAGCCGTCCCAGCTTCCCAACCACCCACCTCCCTAATGTCCATGATGGACAACATTTCTGTGGTCTTGCATGCTCCCCTGACTGGCCTCAATGCACTCTGGTACTGTTAATAGTCTTCCTGTAGGATCTAGCAGCTGAGGAGAGTGAGCTGAAGGAGAGGACAGCAGGCTCCGGCACTCCTGTGTTGGACCTGGATACTGCAACACCATGGGAGGGCATCCAAATGGCAACAGATGATCCAGGCATTTGCAGTGGAACCAGGCCCAAGGCTGAGGTGTATAGTTCCACACCAAACCAGCCATTGAATCTTCGTCTGAATTTGACTGAGTCTGTCTAATTTCAGCACTGACCATCTCCATTTGCATTTGATGTGTTGATCCGATAAGTTTCATGAGGCTACAGTAGCAAGCTGTGGTTGGCTGCATGTACGTCACTCACAAAGTAGCTCTGACTGGCTAATTAACCTCTCTAGAGCTCCAGAGAGAAGCAAGTAAGAGACGTAAAACAATTTTGAGGTGGTTTTTGGTGAAAATAAATCTTCTTATGAATATCAAAACTTCAAATAAAACATAGCTAAAGTTTAAAATATGGGACCTTTAAATGTGTTGTGTGTTCATTTGTAAACACTTTGATCAACAGAAGTCTTTGTTTGAAACTTTTATAGCTATTGATGAATATGATACACTGCTAAGTTACGCCCAGCTGTTCATCCTCAATTTAGGCAGCAGCATCTGGAGGAGCCCAAGGCCCATGCTAGGATCTTGTGTGCAAATAGTTATTTTACTGATAATAATATTCTGTTCTATCATTCCATTGAAATACTGCCTCTGATACTTGCTTGCTTTATGCAGTTTATATTTTTTGACTGGCTTTAACTTTTCATCATCTAGTGTGACAGCTGCAGAAGCCGTAAACAAGGCAGTTATCCAGTTTTCCTTCAGGGTGCAGAAATTAATTATAGTTATGTTAGTCTCCCCTTTGTAAGGATTTGAAAATTATTTAGTTCATTAGTTGTGAAAAGGATTCCAGTCAGTATTATGTACAGTCTTTGACAATAATTTAAGATGGAATGTTAAAAATATTCAGCCTGACCAACAGAGTGAGCCTCCTCTGATTAACTTCAACTTTCATCCAGTTTGCACAGCTATTCTTAGTCACTATCTTTTATTAACAGTCTTGTGACTTTTTCTTTGATCTACTACTATTATAACTTATTGGTGGGGGACTTAAAAAGCCTGAAGACATTTTTAATTAATGTTAAAGATAACTTGGCTAAAGAGTATACAGAACATTTATAAATATGGTTACAGTTATGAAAAGTCCTTCACTCCACCTTCCTGCCAACTATTTCGCGACAGATCATATTATATGTAATTATTCAAATTCTGATAAGAGAAAGAGAGAACCAACAACGAGCTCAGTGCATAGCTTGTGATACCAGAAAAGAGAGCCGTCAAAAAAGCTGTGGAGACCAAGTTGAGCAAATAAAGGCTCTTATGCCTATTAGTAGCTGTAGCAGAGGCAATGGTATGGAGCTACAATCATGCCAAAACCTAACAAACAAACAAAACATGTTTTTACTAATTTCCTACCATTCAATTAGGAACACAGTGTCGTGCAAATACGTCACACACTAATGCATTTTATTTCCCAAACACAAAATGCACCTGTCAAACAAATATACTACATATTTCTAATAAATGAAACAAATAGCCTTCCGCATTTCATACAAGTACAAAATATATATCCCATTAAGACAAAAACAGATATTCTACAAGTATGACACAAAATATATTAAATGACTTTTGTCATGATTTTTCCGCCGTTGTGTCATGATGAGGATTTTCTCACAGATGTACTAAGTAATTCACCATCCAGGCAACAACAGCAGGTTGTGTCATACTTGTAGAATATCTTTTTTTGTATTTGGAGTGAATACAGTTTTGTACATGTAAGATTCATTTTTTTTATACATGTAGGACATGTTGTACTGATGAAAAGTAGATGATGAATCTTTTCTGAAAACTTTTATTATTTTGAACACAAAAAAATGAACAGGAAAAGAAAAAGAGAAAGTCTTGTGAAGAAAAAATACAGCCACTTTTATATACCACCTGGGCCATTTACAACCTGAAGTGGGTTAGATTGCCAGATCACTGGTTTTGGAAAACTACAAAAATTGTTGGATGCAGCCACCTCAGTTTGTTATGATGTGGGACATGAGTGTGCACTGTTATATGATTGACCTCTTCGAAAAATACCTTGTTATTGGTAGAATTATGCTTCTCTAGGCTGAACCTTGGTGAATGCACAGAGGCATGTCAAATATGTTCACAGGGCTTTTTTTTTTATAATTGTAGTTGCTACGTTTATTTTCCTCTCACTTTTCAACCCCGCCTCCTGATGGGAATTGGTTGGAGGTGTGATTGCTTGTGTAACAAGAGGCCATTGTTATTTTAATACTCAAAATAATTTATTTTTGATGTCTTCTTTTCGTTGATGTGTTCAGCTACTTGCAATCTCTACTGCACTTGTGTCCGTCCTGGGAGAGGGATCCCTCTCATGTGGCTCTCTCTGAGGCTTCTATGTTTTTTACCCTGTTAAAATGTTTTTTTGGTAGTTTTTTCCGTACTCTTGTTGAGGGTTAAGGGCAGAGGATGCCACACCTTGTTAAAGCCCTAGAAAACTAATTGTGATTTGTGAATATGGGCTGTACGAATACAATTTGATTGATTGATTAATTGATTTGATGCATACCTGACATTGTTTGAGTATGTCTGCAAATAAGAAAATTAAGGAACGCAAAATGACATCCCACCTTACTACACATTCTCTGCAGAAATGTAACGTTTAAAACAAAGAGTGCTCATCTCTGCCTCTGAATGTGACGGGTTTTTTCCCACTGCTGGAGAGGATGCTTAGCTTTTTGAAGTGAAACCTTTCAAATTCTGGAAAAATCACTTTAGAGAAACAAGCAAAAGCTCCTCGGAAGAAACAAGCAGCTGAGTGACAGACAGATCAGGAGATGTGGAGCAGGTGAGTAAAAGAAGAAAAGGTGGGATGGAGGGATTGAGGAAAGGACAAGAGGAACAAAGTAGGGAGAGTAGAGGGGGATTTTGGGTGGAAGAGAAAGAGGTGGGAGACATATGGGCATGAATAAATTCATACTAATGAAGCTTGACTGATGCACTGCTTCCAACCAGCACCTCATCTAATCCATTCAGTGGGAGAGAGACACAGACGGACACAGAGCGTGAGAGAGAGATAGAGAGAGCGAGAGGAGGAGGGCAACTGAGGAGGAGAGAGTTGGAATCCCCTCTTGTCTGGAGGCCAAGATTATCTCGGGCACTGAGGCATGCTGGGAGCCACGGAGCCACAGCCATACCAGTCTGGCCAAGGTTACAGTAGCCAGGTCCACAATTGGATTGGGCAATATTTAATGGTCAATGTTGGACAAGGGCAGCCTATGCAGCTAGCATATGTTGACAGCCCTTTTCTGCATCTCTGTGTGTCTGTCAGTGTCTGTACGTTACTGAGCTGGCAGACTCACATGATCTAACAGGACAGAATTCAAAACTCTTCGGGGCCAAGATGTGTTTGTGTGCTACAGACGTGTGAAGCCTGATTGGTCGGGAGAGACGAAATTAAAGACGCAGTCTGGACAGTTTGAACATTTATTTGATCACTGTTTAGTTCTGACCCTGATCCCCATATGAATGATACTGAAACAGACACACAAAAATAGATCAATCTGAGCACAAACACAAAACAAACCCTATCACTGCCAAGTAGGACGGACATACAATTCCTAAAACTTAGATGATAAAATATTGTTCTTGTCCATGGCCTTTAGAACAAAATGATAGCCCTTTTCAGATGGGAATAACATTACAGTTGAGGAATTTAATGTTCAATGCGTTCCTTGTAAGGATGGATCATGATTTTCAAATTCTTGAATAGTCTTTGAATAATGAAAACCTAATAGTAATTATTTGGCTATCATATAACATATTGTCTCTATTACTAGTGCCTGTTAATAAGTAATATATTACTACCTCCATTAGGTGATGGTAATGTAAATAAAAGCGGTTTGCCAACTGCCAATAAACAGCAAAAGAAAAGAAGAACACAGAGATTTGTGGATGACTTGTTCATTGCTGTGAATCATTTGGATAATTCCAATGTTATGCGTCCATCAACTCCGAATTGTAATTTATCCAATACTTTGGTTTATGACCAAAAAATGTGTTTAGTGGTATTATATTTTACACCCATAACATTTATGACATCTGTGTTTAGCTTTGATCCTGTTGGATCACACACTCTCAGTAGAGTCTTTTGAAGGTTTGACAAAGTGCTTTGATAACAGCCACACAGCTGCTCATTTGATCTTTGAAACACACCATTGTGTTCAAATGTTGAGAGGTTTGACCTCCTCGGCATGACAACCAAAAGTGATAGCCTATGTGACCAATCAAAAGTATAACTGAATGCATAACGGAAAATAAATGCATTTAATTCCTTCAAACTTACAGCTTCCCTTAGTGCATGCTCCATATTCCAGTTTGCATACATAATAATGATGAGTCTTGTTTAAAATGCATGCATTGGTGCATTATCTCTTGAATTATACAGCAGTGGTTACCACAGCTCCATATCAATCTGCTATTACTATACAATATTCAAAGTGCTTCCTGTAGCTTCTTCACAGTAAAAGCCTTCCAGTTTCCTTGAAACTATGAATTGATATTACACACTCATTCCATATTAATATTGATATACTACAATCTTCATGTCAGTTATTTTATAGCAATATATCTAAGGCCTTTATAATAAATCCTTGAAAGTAAACTAACCCTAATATTGGGTTACAGCATGTTAATTAATTTATGTAATAAATAAAAGTGTTCCTTAAAGCATTGAATAGAGGACATTTTATTTTTCTATTTGATCCCAATAGAGTCTGAACTTTACAAACCCGAATTGCATTGATTCTGTGTTGCTGAATTCCTTCTTTGAGACTTATTCTGTGTATCTTCATATTGTACGGTCTAATTGGCATCTTTTAGCCACAATCGCAACTTGGCTGTAGAGACTATGTTGGACTGTCTGTAGGTCCACCACTGGGATCCAGACTGAACTATTCCACCATCTATTGGATAGATGTCAGATAGAGACATTTATGATCCCCAGAAAAAGACCGTTTTTAAAAAATGGTGAAAACGATTTTTTTGAAAAATAATTAGCAATTGCAGCCCTTTTCTTATCGCAAAGGGTCTGATGGTGGTGCGTTCACTGATGTACTTGCAAAACCTTTGCAACTTTCACCAAGATATATAGGGGTGATGTTTGTGACTAAAGTGTACTCACGACGTTGTTGTGTTCAGGCAGGTGGTTGTTGCTCAGCAGCTCGTCCTCCTGATCCAATGGGGAGGGCCTGGGAGCAGGAGGGGGGGTGACATCTGCGGGCAGGGAGCCAGGGCTCCCCATCCAACTGATAGAATTACCTGCATAGAGACACAGCATCGTCACTGCCAGTGTGTGTGTGTGTGTGTGTGTGTGTGTGTGTGTGTGTGTGTGTGTGTGTGTGTGTGTGTGTGTGTGTGTGTGTGTGTGTGTGTGTGTGTGTGTGCGTGCTCAGCTGGACTGCTGTGAAGCTGGGTGGGTGTGAACCTTCATATCTATTTGGCAGCTTTATTGTTCGAGCTGTCGGCAGTTTGATGAATCACAGAGCTTTATGGGAAGTGCATTGATGCATCGATCCAGACTTTAGTGTTTGGACATAACAGGCTCAGTGTGTATTGACAGCTTGATTGACAGCTGCTGTGACTGAGTGGCAGCCAGAGGTCTTTAGCCTCTAGCGTTTCACGTCACACCTCTTGAGCCCTGTAGAAGCCTCCTGCTACAGACACAGCCTGTAAAACCCTGTTCATACAGTTTTAATACGCCACCTGGCATTGGAGTGCATCTCCAAATGTGTCTTGAGTGATTACTTTTGATCGGATCTCACTGGCTCTAAAGACGTCCATCATTTTAGATTGCAAAGACCAAATGGAATTTAGTTTTTAATCACAAGGAAGTAGAAGAAATGAAAAAAACTGACTTTTTCTAAAAATTTTCAGGCAAATAGCCCCAACACCCTTGTACTGGAACTCTTTGGGCTTTCACCAATTTTTAAATGATGTTTAGGCAAAGCAAGCGTATTCAATTTGAGAATGCAAACGAGTAAATTCACCGGTTGAGTAAGTGGTCTTTCAATGTGCTCCAGAGTACATTCATTGACATCCTGCTAGAAGAGTGTGGATATAGACAGACCAGACCTCCTGTGGTCTGTGTGATCAGATCTCAATGCATCCTCAATGCATTGTGGGCACATTCACACCTGAACTTAAGAGCTGTCCACTTGGGATCAGATGACCCAGGACACATGTTAATTCCAGTTATGAAAAAGGGTCTGAGACTCTTGTGAATGCTTATGCTGTATAGCCGATATATAAGAGGTAGAGATCAGTTCAAGCTGTGAACATCGCTGCAGGAGCCAACTACCCAGACAGATTCAGCAGACATCATGGCAAAGTCTTTCTTTTCTCAATTATTCCCTTTGAGCTGTTCTTCAAAGTATCATTAATGGTGACACATTCATTCTGATTTCATAATTCTGGTGCTGAGATACATTTTTAAAAACAGGCTTCATAAGAACAATAACTTAGAAAACAATAGTTTACTTGACTTCAAATGGGACTTTCTATATTTTCAACAATCCCCCAATTCTTAATCTAAATTGCTTTTTATGATTTAAGATATAAATGGCATGTGGAGGATCATGAGACAGTAATGCATACCATCATTAAACTACAAGAACAATTTAGTGTTGTGGACACATCTGATCGACAGAATTCTCCAAAGACTGTTTAATGTGGTTTACTGTACACTGAGGTTTGCACTGTTACTCGCTCCTGTAAGGAGCTGTGGGGTTACCATGGCAACAACGGCAGTGGGAGGGGTTAAAAGCAAATGTTTTGATTAGACCAGGAAGTTCTCTGTAGCCGGTGAAAGTGATGTGAATTATCGCACATCGAGAGGTGCAGCAAACGAGAAAGTTCCCGACTATTAGTATATTTTTCATACAAAAAGCACAAAATAAAATGAGGGTTTATAGAAAACATGGGAAATGTTAAAGTATCGAACCAGAAGCTTAAAATTATATGATTTTGAGGAAAATGATCGGACGCGATCAGAGTAGGGATGGGACGCTCTATACCAACGTTTCGAAGCTGTGTCAAGATTCCGAAGCACAGTTGTTTTGAAACACTGCTCTGAAATGTGGTTCAAAATGGTCATGACAAGTGACCATAAGCGTTGCTTCGGTCACACCGTACTCACAAGCATTATTGGCTGAAAAGAAGTCACGTGAGAAGAGATGCGTAAATACAGACGTGATCCATATCTTACCTTGTCACGAAATGATCAAATTCTTGTAGATCATGGAAATTTGGGCATAATTAATCGTGCATCGTACAGAGGGCAAAATGATCATACATATATACGCTAATCATCGTACATCTGGTGTACAGGGCTGGAGTGAGGGTGTGGTTAGCAGGACATGGTCAGCCTCTTAGTGCAGGTTTTGGTTCAAGTGTCTGTACAGGCACAATGACACCAAATCTGAGAACCATACTATGATGACAACACTGCAGGGAGGCAGCACATTCACTTTACTGTAAGAAGTAGGCAGATTAAAGATCAATTACAACGCATTAATATTGAAATTTAGAGGCTTGGTGGAGCATTGTAGCACAGTGGTTAGCAGTGGTTAGCAGATTGTATTGTGGTTATAATATTCTGTTGTCTCTCACCTTACTATTTAAAGTGCCTTGAGGTAATGTATGGTAAGATATACAGTATATATGCCACTATACTTAATAAAATGTAATTCAATTAAATAGCACTGTTGCCTCCCAACACAAGGTTTGGGGTTTGATCTCCCAGTTCAGCCACAGGATCCCCCATTAAAGGACAATGTAAGACTAGTTTTCAGGGTCCCCCTACTGTGATTCTTATTTTTATCAATGTCGCATATAAAAGTCACAATGTGAGCCTCCCCTTCAACAGTAGCAGACATGAACATTTGATGACGAGCTGAAAGGAAAAAACGTCAGAAGCCAAAGAACCATGTCAACTGGAAGGTCTATGGATACCCAGGGAGAACTCAACTATAGTAGAGCAGTTCAGATCCATCTCACCTCTTAGCAAAGAGGGAAATATGCTTTTCAGTATAAAAAACGGTCCCTGGGGCTCAATTAAAATGTGTATCAATCAGCTCTGGTTATCTTTCTTCTCTGGAAAAATTAGGAAAATAGACTTCTTTTTTTCAAAGTGTTTTTATGAGCTTTTATGGCATTCATTTGATAGGACAGAAAGAGAGTTTAGTGGTGGGGGCAGAGAGAATGGGGGACGACACGCAGCAAAGGGCCGCAGGCTGGAATCGAACCTCATGGGGCGGCAGCTCTACCAGGGGGGCTTATTATTTCTACATTTAAGTTATATTGCAATTACATCTCTTCAACTCGGTGCAAGGGGCAGTGACAGCTCTCTCTCACCATACAGCACACAGATGTTGTCCTTAGTGAGATTGGCGGGGGTAAAAAAACACTCAAAAGTGCAGTTACACTTTATTAAAGATGATGCTGACAACGTTCATTGCCTCAAGTGGAGTACAACTTTTGCAATCAAGAACAGAAACAAGAGCAGCCTCTAGTCCATCACATTCAGAGACAGTTTACAAATGCCTAGCTTCATTTGGTTCATCTGTCATTGCCCTACACGTTATGTTTGTTAGCAACTGGAAGCCATATACAGAGCAAAGAAATTAAGTTAAACTAAATTATACACATATGAGTTATATTCAGTGTAATCATTAGTTAACCGATTGTTGTGGGCTCCTTCACAATTGTAAACTGTCATTCTGAAATTCACAGTTTCGGATCACTGAGAGCAACGGCCCATTTTACTGATTTATGGGCAGGCAAACTACCCCACAGTAAAAGTCTGTAATAGTGATTTGTCCAAAACCTTGCTTTTTTCTTTTCTTTTTTAAAGATTTTCAACAATCACATTTAAGTCTCTTTATTCAAATTTATATTATTGCACTTTCATACTCAAATGTAATTTTATATACAAGAAAATGAGGCTCTTAGCTCATTCCTGGGAAAGGATCAGTATCAAGCCTGATAACTCCAGGGCCATGGTATTGAAGAGACAGAAAGCAGTTTCTGTTATTTTAAGATGGGTTAGTCCATCACTGTGAAACCAGTCCAGAGTCTCTGCAAGATCTTTGATTGTAGCCTGAGGGGTGCAGCAGAAATCCAGGCAACCATCATAGAGCTTGAGATTGGCCTCATCACAATGGACTGGCCTACCAGGTAAGTTTAAGGCTTGGATTTACCAATCTGGTTTCTGCTGGTGTATGAGGTAATCGTGTCGACAGTGGAGACACTGAAGAGAAATAGCAGAAGATACCTCAGCAAATGATTGGATCTGCCGTGCAGCACTGTTTGGGAGCAACAAACTTCATCTCCATCTCCCACTCAGCAGTCTCTATGAAGGGTTCTGAGTTTCTCACACACTGGGACTCCGGGACCAGAACTTTCACATTTTGGTGCGAACAGGCATTATGGTGCAAACTGGCAAGAAAATGGAAATGCTGGACATAGCAGAGTACTCTCTGAGACACAGACCTTTGGTGGGCATGGTGGCTAGTGAACAAGCAGTGTTGGGAGCCTTCCCACAAGCTTGCATTGATAAGGTGGTAAGGACAGTAGCTATCTAACCCTGAATGAGATGTGGTAAAGTGTTGAGATCAGCAGTTAGCCTGCTCACGTCTGTGTGCAAGTGGGAGCCGCAAGTGGACTTGGAGAGGAGGGTAAGTTTATGACCAAATCATGACAACTTTGGTTTTGTAAGTCGTCTTCAACCTCTTCACAACAGGTGCCTCTTTTGGATCTTGTAGTTTCTTGGGAGGACTGTATGGAAGAGGCAAATGAAAGGAAGAAGTGGGGTGCAGAACTGCACACTATGTAAGGTCTACACTTACTGGAACTGCAAAGGAGAAAGTCATCAAGTCTATCTGTAGACAAGGCTCCAGATGTCTTTGGATTAGCTGCACTGAACCAAGGACCAATGTTCCTGGGACCATGGGCGTCGCCTGGCTTTGGCATTCAGGGCTGTAGCCCCGGACGCTTTTCCTTTAGCCCTGAATAATTTTCAGTCGCCACTTTCACTGGTACATCACTTTGAAACTGAACATAAACCAGTGGTGACTACACATGTGGGACGTGGAAGGTTTTGCTTTTAATTTCAGATTCCGTGTTATCAGATTAGAATGTCCACACTGTATGTGCGAACAACTGTTGTTGTTGTTGTGAATGTGTCCGAGCAGAGAATCTCCAGCTGCGTTGTTTAAATGTGAAAAACAAACACCGGGCAGAGTTTAACTGATATCACCGGGACTGCAAAAGCAGAAAGCCATCAAGACCAACATGGAAGCAGATAGATGGGTCTTCAGATGGTTTTGGGTCAGTGGTGATTTGTGGGCCCAAGTTACTGGGCTACAAGCCAGGGTCTGATCAACTCTAGCTGGGTGAGTGTATGATGTTGAAAGACCTAAAACATCCAATAACCTCGTGAATGAGGATTTGCCTCAATGCATTGTAGGATATATCTCTGATTCAATCAACCTACTACCCATTTTGGATTAAAGTGTACTTCAAGTACCACAGTAGACACCTCAAAGTAATTTAATTATAAATTGCCTTCAAACCCATGAGACCCATTACTACCCAGCTTCAGGTGTTTCATGTATCGGTTATTTTGTAATAATTTATTTATATGCATATTTATTTGGGAAAATACTTGCTTGGCGAGGCACTCCTAACAGTTCTGCAGCCACAAAGCCACACACAAAGTTGCAAACAGCAAACCTCCTTACAATTCAGAGCATATGGGATAGTCGGTCTTGCGGAGACCTGGCCATCTGGCCATAATGACTGGCCCTTTGTCAAAGTTACTCGGATCATAACACCTGCCCCTTTCTCCCAGTCAACCCATTGACCACAAGAACCAACCGTTCACTTAATGTCTAATATTTACCAGACCATAAAATGTCAATGTTATTTGCTCAATCTTTAGGGGTCATATTTTTGGCTTATTGTTGTAGTTAATGTTAAAAATGTTGGCAGAAATAACAAATGTCTTCACTTGAGTTTTACACAACGTTTGCTAATCATTAAGAAGCCTGAGAAAAGGCAAGATTTGCCTTGTGTCCATTTCAGGTGATAAGGAAAATCCAGGTCCAGGGTCCTGAGGCAGTTGACTGCTTTTTTCAGTTGGTTAAACAAAAAATATTATTAACTGTCTGAAATTTGATCAAAATCATCTGATAAGAAATACTCTGCTGAGACAAGTATATGAAACATGTGTATAGACTTTAGACAGACTCACGCAGGCAGGTGTTTTGGGTGAACATACGCTGCAGTCTCAGACAGTCCTGCCACTGGTTACCACTGCCTTCACAGTTGCACCACAGTGACACGTCAGCAGAGCTGTTACTGATGTAGTTGGGTGTCATGATGGTACCTGTAGGTGATAAGGGGCAAAATTAGTCAAAGGAACTACTTTCATTTCAACAATTCTTTATCATAGTAAATCCAAAATAGAAATAAAGCAGCTGGAGACAAATGATGCCATGGCCAAAAAGGCTGCCAGCCTTAAACGGCTTCTCCACTGTTTTTAACTTTGAGCAATTTGGGCACAAATCAGAAAAGGTTTCTGTAGTTTTGGTTTTACCTCCAGCAAAGCTTATCTGCAGAAAAAACATGATGTCGACTTCACTGAAGGGCCTGAAACAACATTTTCAAACTTAAACATGGGGTTTTCTGCTGATGCATTCTTGATGCAATTATAGAATCATACAGCCAAGATATTTGAAAATGAGCTTTTACCACTTAAACTTAAAAAACATTCCAACATTTTGAGAAATACACTGGTTTGCTTGGTTTCCAAGGTCAAATAAAAAATGGAAAGGCTTATTTCCTAGATTTTAGCATTACTTTAAATGTACCAGATTTTGTACCTGTAGTCCCTGAACTTAAAAATAATTTAAGATTGAAACTACACTGTTTTTACATAATTTATAAACATGCAGAACAATAATACCATGAAAGTTACATGTTTTTTAGACACAAGAGTGTATTTTTCTACCTTAAAGACCTGTCATCAGGAATACACATATATTCATAAATCAACAAATTGTGGTTTTCAATAAATGTTAATTAATAAGTTTTGTGTCCTGATCATTTCCCTTCAGATGCTGTCTAGTTCAGGCACTTTCCCTAACCATAAGCCCAATTTTGAGTGCCTTAGTAAAAAACATTTCTAAGGTTTAATAATGCTTTGGTTGCTACAAGTGCATGTTGTACTAAATACATATCAATTCACACTACTAATATGTTAGTGTAAAAGTTTTGCAAGTCGTTGGATAAAATTCTTTCAAATTTAGCAAAAATGTTAGCCAGTCAGCATTATGTTTCCTCCAACATTTTTTTCCAATTGCAAATCAGTAGAATAAACAATTTGTAGAAGAATTGGTTGAATGGTTTCAATTCATATTAGTATGGTATACAACTAGTCGAGTTGAATTCTGTAGTGGAAAATAGAAAACTTCTCCCGATGTGTATTTTTTCAGTGCACTGCTTACACATTGTTTGTTTATCTCTCGCAGGATACCCTGGTGTGAATGTGTGGATTGTGCAGGTTGTGCCTTTAAAAAGCTGTGAGTCTAATAGAAAAGTCATCCATCATTGTCAGTATCTACAAATCTTGTCGGCTGTCATGGGTCTTCATTTTCTATCTTGCTGCTTCTCCTCCACTTCTGCTCTGTCTGATCAGCCCTTTCGCACACTTGCAACCCATTACTCTCCCATTCTGTTCTATCTTTCCTCCTATCCACTCAGCCACTTTTATGTTGAGATTGCATATTATCAAATCTTTTTTTAGTTAAAGAGTCTATTCAACAGGGTTGGTTCAGTTATTCTGGGCCACGGGTCAAGGGACTTTTAAAGAATTTGCTTCAATGATTAATCAAAAATCTATATTTGTGAAAACTTAAAATGGTCTTTATAGGTCACTTAAAAGCTTATCTGTTATATAATCAAACTTTTTAAATTGCTTGTTTGCTAACACAACAGTAGCTGTTGTAGATGCATCAATGATACAACCAAGATGTTCATTGTTTAGCTACGTAGTGCAGTAGCTACTATCAGAGATGGATTTAATATTGATATTTGGTAGATTGATAAGTATGAGTATGTGATGAGTATGAAGAGAGACAAACTTTGGTGGCCATTATTTCAACAAGTTCTATATAGTGAAGATGTTCATTTTTTTTGATACAGTCAAATCACAAATGGCTCACACTGGAAGTACCCTGACTTAACTTTGGATCTTGCGTTACTTGTGGGTTTTTCTGAAATCGTGACTTTTAGTAAAATATTTTTTTTTCTTTTTGTATTTGAAAACATTTCCTATTTGAAAATCCATACATAAGCTTTGGATATGGTATGTTTTACAGTTTTTTCTATTATAATCCATTGTTCAACTTCCCAAAGCACTTTCTGGGATATCACTGCACTCAGTGTGCCAAAACATTATCTCTTGGAAATGATTTGTCTTGAGGTAAAATGCAGCCCTCTACTTTATGTAATTCAACTACGAATCCCCCCCCCCGCATTCCGTACCGATGAGTCCAGCATATGCTCGGAGGCAGAGGCCTGCTGAGTCTTTCAGACAGCCGCTGGCTGTCAGAGGAGATGGCTGGCAGTTATTAAGGAAATCAGCCAGTCTGGACCTGGCAACAACACAAACAGCAACTCAACATCAAACACAAGAAATGGGCAGGACATTTGAGTGTGAGTGTATGTTGGGGTGTGTTTGCGTTCATGTAAATTTAGGTACAGTGGTTTTCAGTCCCATGTTTTTAGGTACAGTGGAAGCATTAGCACATTTTCAATTGTCAATATCACTTTTTTGCTTTATATTTTTGCTTTGGCCCCACTGTTCCCATGGCCTTGTTCCTTTACATAGGACTGTAGTGCACATTTCAGGATCAATACTATGTAGCCTTTTGTAGCTTGTTAAGTTTTCATGTATTTATATTGTGTAACATGGAGAAATGTTGGTTTCACAGTAGTGCAATATCTGAATATACTTGAAATGCAACCTGAGAAAAAGCTCTTTTGAGACATGGATACCAAAATAATAAATTCATATTTTGCTTATTTACATTCTTATTTATATGTATATTTATATATATACTATCAGTTGCTATGTTTTATGTGCTATTTATATATAGTATATATATATATATACTATATACACTACCGTTCAAAAGTTTGGGGTCACTTAGAAATGTCCTTATTTTTCAAAGAAAAGCACTGTTTTTTTCAATGAAGATAACATTAAATTAATCAGAAATACACTCTATACATTGTTGATGTGGTAAATGACTATTCTAGGTGGAAACGTCTGGTTTTTAATGAAATACCTACATAGGTGTATAGAGGCCCATTTCCAGCAACTATCACTCCAGTGTTCTAATGGTACATTGTGTTTGCTAATCGCCTTAGAAGACTAATGGATGATTAGAAAACCCTTGAACACCCTTGTGCAATGATGTTAGCACAGCTGAAAACTGTTTTGCTGGTGAGAGAAGCTATAAAACTGGCCTTCCTTTGAGC
The DNA here is from genome assembly GCF_009819705.1 of Hippoglossus hippoglossus. NCBI lineage: Eukaryota > Metazoa > Chordata > Actinopteri > Pleuronectiformes > Pleuronectidae > Hippoglossus > Hippoglossus hippoglossus. The sequence goes on from NC_047160.1 coordinate 1,295,082, forward strand.
TAGTTGAGTATCTGGAGCATCACATTTGTGGGTTCGATTATACTCTCAAAATGGCCAGAAAAAGAGAACTTTGATGTGAAACTCGCCAGTCTATTCTTGTTGTTAGAAATGAAGGCTATTCCATGCGAGAAATTGCGAAGAAACTGAAAATTTCCTACAACGGTGTGTACTACTCCCTTCAGAGAACAGCACAAAGGGCTCTAACCAGAGTAGAAAGAGAAGTGGGAGGCCCCGGTGCACAACTCAGCAAGAAGACAAGTATATGAGAGTCTCTAGTTGAGAAATAGACGCCTCACAGGTCCTCAACTGGCAGCTCCTTTAAATGGTACCCGCAAAACGCCAGTGTCAACGTCTACAGTGAAGAGGCGACTCCGGGATGCTGGCCTTCTAGGCAGAGTGGCAAAGAAAAAGCCATATCTGAGACCGGCCAATAAAAAGAAAAGATTGATATGGGCAAAAGAACACAGACATTGGACAGAGGAAGATTGGAAAAAAGTGTTATGGACAGACGAATCAAAGTTTGAGGTGTTTGGATCACACAGAAGAACATTTGTGAGATGCAGAACAGGTGAAAAGATGCTGGAAGAGTGCCTGACGCCATCTGTCAAGCATGGTGGAGGTAATGTGATGGTCTGGGGCTGCTTTGGTGCTGGTAAAGTGGGAGATTTGTACAAGGTAAAAGGGATTTTAAATAAGGAAGGCTATCACTCCATTTTGCAACGCCATGCCATACCCTGTGGACAGCGCTTGATTGGAGCCAATTTCCTCCTACAACAGGACAATGACCCAAAGCACACCTCCAAATTATGCAAGAACTATTTAGGGAAGAAGCAGGCAGCTGGTATGCTGTCTGTAATGGAGTGGCCAGCGCAGTCACCAGATCTCAACCCCATTGAGCTGTTGTGGGAGCAGCTTGACCGTATGGTACGCAAGAAGTGCCCATCAAGCCAATCCAACTTGTGGGAGGTGCTTCAGGAAGCGTGGGGGGAAATTTCTACAGATTACCTCAACAAATTAACAGCTGGAATGCCAAAGGTCTGCAATGCTGTGATTGCTGCAAATGGAGCATTCTTTGACGAAAGCAAAGTTTGAAGAACAAAATTAATATTTCAAATAAAAATCATTATTTCTAACCTTGTCAATGTCTTGACTATATTTTCTATTCATTTTGCAACTCATTTGATAAATAAAAGTGTGAGTTTTCATGGAAAACACAAAATTGTCTGGGTGACCCCAAACTTTTGAACGGTAGTGTATATATATATGTGATCAGTTCTGCAGAACATTTGAGTTGTCATAAAGACCTTTCAAATATTATAAGTTACCGATAATATAAGCCCCAAGCATAACGTCTCACCTGCAGAGGTCATCCCGGCGACATAAACTCTGCTGACGGAGGCAGTTAGGTTGCAGTCCCTCCATGTCCTGGTAGGAGCAGGAGGGTACAATGGTTTTCCTCCTCCTCTCACCACACAGTGTGTTAGTGCAGGGGCAGAAAAGGACACCCAGGCTGTACTCCTCAGGCACCCTCTCCAGGAAGCGCCGGAGGGCCCGGTGGCACTTGTGCTGGTTGCACCAGTTGGACCCAGGTACCCGCTTGGTGCAGGCCAGGACATACTCTGATCGCAGGGAGCCACACTTCTCGTACAAACCACAGTCCTGTGCCGCCTTCAGGCACTGGTTCTCACCATCCAGTTGCATGAAAGATGAGGCTGAGCAAGTGAGGAAAAGTTAAATTAGCAAAAACAAAAAATATTACAAAACCCACAATAACTGTGCCTGTATAAGTGAAAAAGGTCAATTTAGATTTTCATTACAGCTGGAAACATACAACTAAACTGAAACCTCCTTCAGAAGGAGAATCTGTGAAGGAGCCATCAGATGGCTCATTAAAGAGAATCACAAATCACAGAATCACAAATCCAGCACAACAATTCGACCATAATGCAAATGAACAGCCTCAGAACAAAGTAGACCTTTAATGTAGTCCACAGTTCCCAACACCAGCAGACTGTGTCTGCAAGGAGAAACTCTGAGGCCATAAAGTGAGACAGAAGAAAAGGGAAACAAATGCAAAGAGCAGAGTTCCCTCAGTCATTAGTTTCTATCATTTATTGATTGATACAAATTGATTAATAGAGCTGCTTTCTTGAGCTGGCATTATTTGTAAGCCGTGTAGAACGACTATAGAGCTGTCTGTCATTACACATACATGTATGACTGATGGAGGCTGATCAAATCATGTAATTATAAGACAGACCACATGAATGACTGTGTGTATGTGTGTGCAAATATCCCAGAGTGTGTTTTACCTGCCACTAAGGAGGCCATTTGTGTGTCATCGTAGGGAGATAGTTCCAGCTCATCCTCGCCTGGAGAAAAGGAACACATTGAAACAGTTATCAATTACAATGTGACCCACAGTTGCATGAGAGGAACAAATCTACGACAAACACAGAGGTAAAGACAGCAGAGGGAAACAAAAGAAACACCAATAAAGCTCCTCATGACCTCCATGCAAAGCACTGTAAGGAGGTCATCAGTGTAATTTGGAGTGAGACCAATAGATTAGAAATCATGAATAAAATCATAGCATTGAAACATTTTAACAGGAATGAAATGCTGTTATGTGATCATGCTTATCAAAGCCATGATGGTGCCATGAGCCATGAGGGTGGGATATTTGAAACTGTGGGTCACTCATGAAAATGTGTCCAGGTCAATCCCTCGGAGATTTGATAACCAAGGACAAACCAGCTCTGCACAATACAGATGAGAGTACGAGATGGAAAGAAAACAGGTGTCAGCCACATAAAAAAGGGTAAAAGGCTGAATGGTTTCTTTACAGTATCTTAAGATCTGTGAACAGAAATTCACAAACATTCAACAGTTAAAAATAGAAGTTTGAAGATTACTCTCTTAGAGTAGTAGATTACTGTCATTTCCCTTTCAGTGTCGTCACACAATGAGTCAAGATTACATTTATCGTGAAATAATGACACAAAGCGGAGTAAAGTAATAGTGATACAGTAAATATACACTATGATGGTGGGAGAAAACCATAAAGTGATGTGTGTAAACATGAGTCGTTTGTTCAGTATGTTCTAATCACCTAAATAATAAATAATTGACACGACATCAAACTGGCCTCCACCACCATGTTGTTGTGAGTATAAAGTACACTATTCTGTTATATTTGATTCCATCTTTAAATTCAGTAGTGCAGTGTATCTTCTGGAACTGTTGACTTCTCAAACGCTAATTAGGAGAACAAAGACCTCCCCCTGCATCCCCTGCAGTGCAGAGGGTCCCTGAAGTAAACGCTGTCTCTGCACATTTAGAAAATTAAACATCTTTGCATACATTCACAAGTCTTCCATTTTCTATTAGAAGCAAAGAGTAGGCACCAGTCCTGGACATCCTCTATATAGATACATATAAATCCACTGTGCATTATTTCATTTATTCAGTCAGACAATCCCTTTAAATGGCAACACAGCAACATGTACTGTTGATGATCAGGCTGTATTTTGCTTTAATTATACCCCCCCCCACAATAAGTGTGTTATTTCATATTGTGACACAAAATGTGTCTTTGTTGAAGAACAGGCCTCGGCCATTCAATCAGTTTATGTGCATTCTGTCATTCACAGTCTGGACCAGCTCTAGACATTTTTGTTGCCTTGGTGAGATTAGGATTTGTTTCCCTCTCCCACAACCAACACAATCACATTACCCTCCCAGTAGTGCCTCATCAACACTGTTTCTTTCTACAAAGGTACAATGGCTGGATATAATCCCAACAGTAGTCAACAAAGTCTCATTCCTTACATTCTAGGAAGAAGCAAGTGCCCTACTGCTATTTGCTGTTACTTGTGTAATTATGTAGATTTACTCAAATATTGTTGAGTAAAATTGAAGGCAGTGGTACTTCACTTCAGTATATCTGTTTATACAGTTTAAGCCAGCTCTGCCTCCATGCAGCTACAAAAGCATTATCTTTATTACTGCAATGTAACATAAGTCATACAGTACCTATTGTTTTTTCTTATTCTCTTCACTTGAGTCTTTGGACCTCTTTGTTGAAATATCTATGTAACATATACTTATAATAATTGAAGCATTCCAGCAACTGATCTAAGCTAAATTTACCAACAGTCAGTTAGCCTCATGTGTGAAGCACATTGTGGCCATTATCCCCACAGCGGTGCACAGTGTCAACGACAGTTAAGGGGTGCAAAATTATTGTAATTAAAAGGCTGTTTTTGTTGCTAATGTTGTTACTACAATAATTACGTTAATGGTATTCTTTCAGCACCCTGACTTTCCGAGCCCTAGGCCAAATAGGTGTTCTATGTCACCTATGGCCTGAGTCGGCCCTGCTCACTGCGATTGAGTGAGGGGACCGCAGTGAGCAGCAGCATTGCCGTGGCAATGGCTCTACAGATAACAAAGCCTTTCTTAACTTGCTTGATATTGTCTTCTCTCAACAAAACATCAGCTGTCATCATAAAAATGCTGGTAAGAAGGACCAAAGCTGACTCTTCGGTGAGTAGTTTAATGCATAGATATCTATGCATTATTTGCGTATGCCATCTTAATGCATGAGCTCTGTAGCTATGTTGTAAGTACTTAAGGTTCATCTGTAAATCCACCATGAGTCTATAGCAGGGGTGGGGAACCTTTTTTCTATCAAGGGCCATTTTAATTTATATAACATCCTTCGAGGGCCATACTAAATTATTGTTTATTATAAACACATATCACACCAGGGCTCCAGACTAACTTTTTACATTAGTTGCACTGGTACATATTTTTTTACTGCACGTTTTAGTACTGTTAAACCTTTTCATGACAGTTCCCATATACATTACATTGTTAATTTCTTAACTAGGGCTGGGTATCGCCACTGATTTCCCAAACCGATTCGTTTCTGATCCACAAGGTCTCGATTTGATTCTTGATTAAGTTAGGGATATTTAATTGTACAATACCATAATTGCTTCGATATGTGTAACTGGGAAAGGAAACCTCTAACTTGGTGCATTATTAAAAATATTAAGGCAGGCTTTTCATGATAACAAATTTTGTTGGAAGATATATTGTCCTAGAAAATATTGTGATAAATGATATTATTGTTATCACTTTCAAACTATTTTATACCACTGATATACTGATAATGTAATAGCATAATCATACAAGTACAACCTGTTAAAGGGCAATGAACATTTGAATTAGAAGAAAAAATATTAAAATATCATAAACCTAAATAAAATAAACCACACACAACTTTAACAATGTATAAAATGGACTCTCAGGCCCTGTTAACACAAATTGCTCTTGAATAAATATCAAACATTGAGCATAGAATGATATGGTTATGATTTACATGAGCATTTAGCTCTGTATTGTATTTGGTTAATATTCCAGAGTTTCCTTAAGGTGTGTTTGTGTCTGGGTCCGTATGTTTATACGTGTCCGTATACCTCTGATTGGTGTTGGTGCCTCTGCTCTGATCCTGAAGAAGCCACACTAATAATTTCGGTCCGTCATGGAAACCCTGTATTCACCCTTTTTTTGCCACTCTTCTTAAACTAATGTGACAAACCGCCTCGTTCACATTACAGAGTTCTCCTCTCTCATCTCTGCTTCACTGACCACGTGTCTGTGTGTGGGGTTGGGGCCAGACCTTCCCCAACCCTGGTTTATAGTAATGTTAGATAAGTATGTTAGCATGCTAACAATTGTACACCTTGAGCTCATGAGACTGTTATCTTTGCAGGTGCTATATTTGGTCATAAACCAAAGTCCTGTAAATTTTAAGTTAAAGGATACAAACAATTATAAGAAGTAGGATGCAGTGCTCGTTTTAAACCTACCTGTTTGGAATGGGTTGTTTGCAAATTTCCCCATTGTGGGACTAATAAAGGATTATCTTATCTTGCTTGGCCTCCTCAAACAGTTCTATAATATACTGTCGCTTTTTTATTGTTTGTTTGCTGGACGTTGTGTGCAGAGCTTTTTATAAACAGTGCAGAGTGAAGTTTTAAACTTTGTGTTTATCATACCTGGTTTGTCCACAGTGAAGATTTAATAGTCAATGTCTTTCATGTTATGAAACTGAATTTATATATTTGCTTGAATGATTTACTTATTTGCTATTATATTTACATACATCGCATGTTTGCTATTTCGGAGGTCTGTTAAGCAATTTTCAGAAGCAAGTTCACAACTTTTCAAAATAAAAGCTCTGTAATTTAGCTCGATCTAAAGTATTAGTAAACATGTTTTTACTTTGAAGACAAATTGCCAAACAGTAGGTGATTCTATGAATGTTGTAAATATATATATCAAAGCAATCTAGCAGACCAACCATTGCTATAGTTTATTAGAGGACTTAAAAACAGGTTCAACTGGGTCAGCGGTCAGACTCTTAAAGGGATAGTTGCCCGAAAAGTGAAAATGATATGCTACTCACCACTATGCCAATGAGGGGGTGGGTGAAGTGTTTGAGTCTCAGGGGTATATAATGTGTATAATATGAATGTCAGGGCTTGCTGACACTTGGATGACACCACATGAGCAGTACGGAGGCAGGTTGTGTTTTTTCAGTTTTTTGATCACGTCTGAAGAAGAGGTCACCATTGACTTCAATTGTATTAGATTCTGCTGCAACAAAGTTTACCCCTGAAACACCAAAAGTGTTTTGTGGACTCAAACACTTTCACCCACCTCTATCGGCATGGTGGTGGGTAGAGGATGAGTGAGTTTCCATTTTTCGGTGAACTAACCCTTTAAGGCACGTTGACCCCCCTACCCCACATGCACACACATTGACTGTTGCAGAGTGCTGGTCACTTCTTTATTAAATTTGTATTAATCTTAAACATTTTACGTCTCTCAATCACGTGTGAAGTCGGTTAGATGAACAGTGCGCGAGATACACTTTCCACCTAGAGTGAGACAAGTGGAATTAGTAGGTAGATTTATCCTCTTAGGTCCACTATGTCTGAACCAAATGTCATGTCAGTTGAGCCAATAGTTGTTTGAAAATGGAAAAAAAGTGTTAAGTAGCTTAAAAACAGCCCAGTTGTGCCTGGTTCAACCTTTCCTGACTGGACAAAGTGCGGGTGGACTCTACTATCACTGAGGTCAAATGAAGCACAGTGTGACTAAAGTGGGTGCAGGTAAGACCATATGTTTCACTTCTATCATCTACCTATATCTGTCAGCATCTATGATATGACACCAAAAAACCATTTAGTTGCTCAGGTAGGCTATTTAGGCAAATAAATCTTTTACTAATAAAAAAATTACATTTAATAATGATCTTTCTTCTAATATCACTGCAAAATATTATTGCTGCTTGTATCAAAATATGAGGGATAAAATTAGGAATAAGAAAGATGGGGGTAAGGCCAAAATCATCATCAGCTCATGTTGAGGGCGGCTTTTGTCCAATTGTGAAAACCATTAGCTGAGCCTTGATTGACCAGTGGACGAGCCGTTTTTCGTGCCAATTATTTAAACACATTCCAAAGTACAAACTCAATCAAGAATGTAATGGCATGTAAAGTGTTTATGTATGTAAATCCTATTCCAGGCGATATATATTTATGGTAATGACACGCTAGAGCAGCCTAGCAGCGTTAGGAACTGAAGAGTGTGTAATTACACTAATGCTCCGCTGACTAATAGGCCACAGGGGAGAAGGAGTCTGCTGGCTAGTGTTAGCTCACTTACTAATGCACACATCATACCAGCTCTCCAGATAGGCTTGTATTACTGTGTGTGTGTGTGTGTGTGTGTGTGTGTGTATGTGTGTGTGGAAGTCTACCATATGAGGCTTCTTTGGCAAGATGACATATTTATGGTTAAAGTTAATAATAGAAAATTGGGCAATTATGGATTTAGGGAGTTAATATATATCTATTGTTTATATTCATCTGTATTTTGGATTATTTGGAGTGTAGATGTAGCTGAATGAATGTAAGAAAAACAGATGAACATGCACCAACAGTATATGGTGTATGTTAAAACACCTGCTCCTGTTGTTTCTGTATAAGTCACCAGTCATGGAAAGTTATAGGTATATACTCTGCATATTAGTACTGTAAGTAGTGATGTTGATGTACTTGTAGTGCTATACTTTACACTTCACTCCACTAAGTTTCAGTGTAACAACACTTACTCTACTTAAGTGACAGCTATGACTAATCTTACGGATACAAAGTGTACATGCAAAGCAAAAGACTACCATATCCTAACCTAACTTCTGTGCATAGTGTGTTGAATGATGCGTAATAAACATTGCACCACAAAGTTGAAATATCCTAACAGGTTAGGGTTAGGGTTAGATTTATTTGCAATGAGACAAATAAGACCAGTTTTGTGTGTAGCCTGATATTTGCCATTGAGCTCCATTGTTGTCCAAAAACCTATTAGGAACACATCAGAAAGCCACACTGTTGCACGTGATGACATATTCCCTCCTTACCATTACCCCACACACTGCAACCAAACTTACCCAAACGCTGCTGTGTGTTAGCTGCATGTTCTTTACACCTCACAGGATCTTAGGTCGAAACAAAATTAGTTTCCATCTCTAGCTTCCTCTACAGAACCAGCTGAGGATTAAAGTGAATCCAAGATAGTCTCTATTTGAACGTTAAGACTCAAATGATTGTCCAGGTTGGTGTTGGCTTAAAAACCTTCCAACTACCTCCAGGACCCCTACACTGTTCAAAGATTTCAGGCCAGTTTAGGGACTTAACAATTGTGAATACTGTCAGTGTATCACTTTCAACTTCCAAACCTCTCAAATCTTTACAAAAAAAACAAACATTCAGGAATGTAGTGTCTAATAGTAATCTATATGTGCCTTTTCAGTCTGCTTTCAGAGTGTCATTCCACTAAGTGCACTAATCAAAGTGGTGAAAGATCTGCTCACATTGGATTCCTGAAGTCGGTTCAAACCTAGATGCCACATTATAGACTAATTTCATTGGTTCCCTTCGCATGTCAGATCAGACTTGTGGGTCTAACCTCTTTCCTATCATGCCCCTTCCCCTGGAACAAGCTAACTGCTGATATCAGTCTGTCTGACTGCATGTTCAAACTTTAAATCTTCATACAATAACAGTTATGCTTTAAATACTTTGAATACATGTACTGGGTCAGTTGTAATCACAATAAATATGTCAAACCTCAAACAGAAAGAACAGTCCATGGGGTCCTTTTGGCAAGGCTAATGTACATTTTCTGATAACACCTGAATCTGTCTGGCCCTTTGTTTGTTTATTCCCTCAAACACATGAGCATCCAGGCTGTGAGCTCTTCTCTCTCAGCCTGTTTTCTTCTCCCTGTCCTCTCTTATCAGTCAGGCTCTCTGTGCTGGACCATCTGCCATCCTGGGACCTGTCTCGCTCCCCTGGCTGTCCGTGTTTTGGAGCTTTGTCCTCCATAAGTCCAAGCCTCTTCCTGTTTGTTTTCCCCTTCTATGTATTTTCTTCTCCTGTGTGCTAACTATGGCTTGCCTCATGTGGTTGTAAGGGCTGTCCTCATTTTAGGTCTTCACATATGTTTATAATATAGAATTCTTTCCTAATGATTGTTCATACTATGAATTTATGTGCTTTATCTTATAGACACAACATCTATTGCATGTCTACCTCATCTACTGCTCATTCTGAGGTTTTTTCAATTGTTCCCCCATTTTGGGGGTTGGAGGTTATTCTTAGGAGGTTTCTTAAGAAGGAACACCATAAACATTTCTCACATAAAGTTTGTTATTAAGTTGAGGGTGTCAAGTTGTGCTGCAAAGATTATAAAGCCCCTTAAGGCACATTTGTGTTTGGTAATAATTGTCTGAGTAATGTTTGACTTGACTTTAGTTTACTTGCACCCACTCCCACATACACCATCCTGCTGCTGCCCCAAGCAAATGAGGATTCATCTATTGTATTGGTGTGGTGCTGTCTGAGCACACTGGAATGACGCTCCACAAATTCATATATATATTTTTAAGCATCATCCACATCAGCGTTTGTCAAGCAAAATGCAATGGAATGGTCAGGGTTATCACATTAATATCTGAATTATACTGATAGATTCACAAGGTCAACTCATGAACTGAGTGACACTCAAAAAAAAAGAAAAAACCTTAACGTTACAAGTAGCTGCTAGTAGCCTTTGAGTGGCACAATGAATATCATCATTTTTTCCTACCTGGCTAAGATCAACTACACATTATATGAAACGTCAATGGTAAATGGTCTGTATTTATATGACAGTTTCTAATCTTGATGACCACTCAAAGTTCTTTACAGTAGCCATTCAAACATCATTCATACACTGCCGGCACAGCTGTCAGGAGCAATTTGGAGTTCGGTATCTTGCCCAAGGACACTTCAGCATGCAGAATGGGGGACACCGAGATTGAAACCAGCGACCTTCTAATTTGAGGACGACGCACTCTACCTTCTGCGCCACAGCCATTAATTTAATTTATTATTCACTCTTCTGACAGTTTTTTTAATGAATTTACAAAGAAACAACAGAGGTTAGCTTAGTGACATTTTCATAACCTATCCTGTTAGATAAACTTCACCTGTGCTGCACTACAGCTCCTCAAAATCTTTTTTAGCACAACTAAATAATCAATGAATCATTCAAACTGTTCATTCATCATATGCTCAGCTATTGTTAATGTATGTTAAATTGACAGATAGAAACAGTGTTTGGATAACCTCTTGAAATAAGCTACAACATGATCATATACAGTAGGTGCACTGCAGTGCTTAAATAGCCATCTGTCTGTCGCTGAAAGTAGTGCCCTACAAATGCACTAGTTCCTCCAGTTTGAGTGACATTTGTTGAAAGTTAACAGCAGTTGCTGGTTTTGTGTTTTTTTTCAAAGATTTTTATCTTCAAGAAAAACCAGTGGGAGTTTGGAAGTATTGAAACAGACGTGTATGCTGGCTTTGGCATTTTCATTAGATTTGTTGACAACAAGAAGAAAGAATAATACCTGCCTTACCCTTTAAAGGGAAGATATAATGCAAAATGCACTTATTCAACATTTATGTGTCTCTTGTGTGTGTACAGACCGTCTCTTCTCTTGATCCATCATTCAGTAAAACTGTGTGCAAACATGCCAGTCAGATTTTGCTCCCCTCTTGACATCAAGAGAGAAAAACAAGAGCATGTAAAATGCTTTCTTGTTGGATGCAAGGACCAACACAACAGCCTTTTTGTCCTCCCGTCAACTGTGGAAGTGAGGACCCAGTGGCTTAAGTTTATTTCAATGGCAAAATCCCCAAGACTGCAAAAATGTTGTATGTTTGTGCACATCACCGCACTTCTGACTGCTTTCTGAACAAGTGACAGTCAGGGATGCTTGGCTCAGGAGGTATGTGTCTAGCTCCTCCTCCTCTGTGTTGTGTGTTGAAGTGTCCTTGAGCAAGATGCTGAACCTCTTACTGCCATGTCATAAGTGTGTGATTGTGTGTGTTAATGGGTGAATGACACATACATTGTAAAACACTTGGAGTTGTTGTGTAAATGCAGTCCACGCTACTGTCTACCCATAAACTGACAAACTTCATTATTCTGTAAGCTTTGCAATGTTGCATATAATTGGCCAGTATATTTTTTACCCACAGATTGTAGCAATACTTTACTAATGTTAATGTTGTTTGAAGGACAGTCAGAAACTGTGTGACAACTACGGCTTGAACTATGTAACAATACGTAGGATGCTATTAATTGTTCTTAGCTTAGTTGTAACAGGAAATACCTCACTACTCTGTGATCCCCAGTATGTAAGTCGCCGGGGTAATGTTATATACATTTATTTAATAGACAGCCCGTGAGGTGAATTTGAAAAAACAATAAGAGTTGGTCAAACTGCAATTCCTACAGCCACAAGCATGTTCAGACTATAAGCTATATTTGTTTTTTAACCACATATTTGTGTATACAACTAGCTGGACTGTAAACACAATCATTTACATTATTGTTCCATGTATGTTAACCTCTAGAGGGCAAATCAGCACATCGGTAAAATTTTAACATTTTATTTTGACTCTAACTACCCTACACTACAATGGGAATGTGTATTACCCACAATTTTCAACATCTGTAGGAGACCCTTTCCTTTAAGAGCTGAGCGAAACAATCAAGTTCAATTGAAAGGATCAAAGGCTCTAAATATCACATTCATTGTCAACTACTGTTCTTTTGTATCCTGCATTAAGAGCTGATAAATACTATTTGCCAATATTTGCTATTTTTATTTGAATCTGGTGAGTGATGGGTGCTTGTTTTGGACCCTGATCACATTGTGAAAAGTACAAACAGGCTTATCGAAAATAAATGGTAAATGGTCTGTGTTTATATAGTGCTTTTCTAGACTTGATGACCAGTCAAAGCAATTTACAGTACAGTTACGCCATTCTATCCACACACACACTCATACAGTTCACCTCTGTGCAGCACTTTCTCAATCACACATCACTCACTACTGGCAAAGCCGTCAGGGGCAATTTGTGATGCAGTATTTTTCCCATTGACAATTCCCGCACACAGAATGGGGGAAATGGGGGAAATGGGGGAAATGGGAATCAAACTGTCAACCCTCTGATTAGTGGGGAACCCACTCTACCTCCTGAGCTACAGCAGTCCAAGACAAATATTATATTCTGAGTTTGGGGCATCGTTCTGTAACTGAAAGCAAGACATTACATACGTTTTATAGTCAAACTTTAGTTCACTATCAAAAGATCACATTACAATTAAACAAGGAAAAAGTCATGGACATGTCATCTTAATTGCTGATGTTGTTTTTTTCAGATTTCCACTTAGATTCCTGCACAAATGTGCTGAGGGGAAGTTTTCATTTTTAAAAGCAGTTTTGAAAAGTACAGTGAAAGTCAGGTTAACAGTTTCTCTGTTATAGGAAGAGAAGCCTTAAAGAGGAAGGAGTTATAACTGAGTGTTCAAGGTCGCAGATGAAAATATGAAAACATGTATATCTATGAGAAGAGTAACTCTTTAACTTCTGCTAAACAGCAGCTTAACACAAATGTCAGTGAAAGTAAGTGTGTCTCGAAGGTGCTTTTTGTAAGTTTTGCTGCATACCCAATGTTAGCATTAATAACCATTTACTTACCAGTTTAGGAGAAGTTGCAAGTTCAGAATAAATCTGGTTTCCTTTACTTGCCAAGAGCTGCCTCCAGTGATGGGAAGCAACGACAATATTATAAGCTAATGTGGATGTGGCATCTATTGCACTTCTGTCCGTCCTGGGAGAGGGATCCCTCACATGTGGCTCTCTCTGAGGTTTCTACCTTCTTTTTACCCTGTTAAAAGGGTTTTTTAGTAGTTTTTTCTTACTCTTGTTGAGGGTTAAGGGCAGAGGATGTCACACCTTGTTAAAGCCCTATGAGACAAATTGTGATTTTTGAATATGGGCTATACAATTAAAATTTGATTGATTGATTGATAATCACTTTCACCTAAATTACATTCTGCAAAGTAAATATTTTGTACAGTAATCTTAAACTGATTGAGATGAAGGATGATTTCATGATCCAGTTTTTCAAATACATTGTCTATCTCTTAAAAATGCTGGTTGGGAACCCAGCTGCAGATATGAATCCACATACAGATTGTTATGAGTACCCGTTCCCACCCCAACAGCACCCGGACTGACCTGGCAGCAGGCGAACCCTCCAGTATATGTGCAGACACTGCTCCTCCTTGCGAAAACCACGCTGGCACTTGCAGGCCAACAGAGCGGGGTGTTTGGCCAGCAGAACATCCCGTCTCTCCAGGCACTCAGCTGCGGCCTGCTCCCGTAGTGAGGAAATGGCTGCGTCAGCCGCACACAGCTCCAAGCCCCGGTACAATGCCTCACACCGCAGATCAGCAGAGCACACCCGATGAGCTTCAACACAGTCAGTGTGGGTGGAGGGGTAGGGGAACATTGGTGATGAGGATGACAAGGCATCTAAGAGAGGAAAAGAAGATGGAGAAAGACATAAATTGAGAAGAAATGTCAAAAACTTAACATCTTTGAGAAATTAACTCTTAGCACATTGATTGTAGTAAATGTAGCAAAGTGGTTCCAAAGTAGTAAACTTCATGCTATAAAGAAGAGTTCATTGCCTAGGCAACATGTTTAGACAACCAAAGTTTTGAGTGAATTCACCAAGTGAATGATGAACCTTTGGCCGCAAGACCAATTACACTTTCGACAATTTGATGCGGCCCATAACGGAATTTTTAAACAACATGAGCTGCCAGGGCTGCGGGGGCTCTCCTGGCCCTGTCAGGTTCATAGCACCTGTAAACATTATAGCTTCACTAATGTTAGCAGATGTCTTGAAGGTGTTATCCTATCAGAAGGAGGGGCGGGTCTTTTTTGGCCCAGTTGGGCAGTTTGACTTTGTCATATTGGCTCGTCAGATGACAACGTGCAGATGAGCTGTAAGTTTTGCTTGTAATTCATAGCCTATAACTTCAGTATGATGTGGACAGATAGTAAATGTCTGTGTTTGTTTTTCAGCACAAATTTTAATAACACATACACAAGGTAATTCTACAACTACAAAAACTTTTTTAACTCATGCAAATTATATTTTTGTCATTACATTATCAAAAGCTTGATTTTTTTTTTCCTTTACAAATTCACACATTCAGATACATGCCTGCATTTAATCAACCGTTCAGGCCTGATAGCAAAATCTGTCCTGAGAAATCCGATCTCAAGTAGACTCTATTTTTGTCTATTCATACCTGGCATTAAAGTGTGTCATGTTATGACCGCATCTCCTATTTTATAGGATATATATACCCTATACACACAGAGAGAGTTAGAGAATGGAGCAACTTGATGCATGTAGCAACTTGATGCATGTAGCCTTACAATTTTACAAACAAGATTTTATTTATCTAAAAAATATATAGAAAATCAATGTGTATTCATCACATTTTGGTGTGAAATTATTTGTGAATATCATTTCACAAGATCAAAATATTAGTGACTCTTATTAGACTTTTAACTTAACTTGACGATGGTGTGGACAAATAATTTCACACTCTGCCAAAGACATCCAAAAATCCAACCATTCACTGGACTGTTATGTGGTTGGAGAACCTCGGCACCAACTGCAGCCTTCTATTTTATATTTTAGTGCTTCATGTGAGTCAGGTGCTTACAGGTGTTTTTAAGAACTAAAAAAGAAGCATGGAAGCCACCTGCTATGCACCCTTAGCCCACCACCAGGAATCCGACCCTGTCCATGTTCCACAGGAGAATATTTCTCTGATGTGGAGAACTCCAGTGACAGAAATATACAGCCTCAGGGTGAGGTGGCAGCCTCAACTAGTCTGAGGTTTTGTTCTGATGGAAAGAATGTTTTGTAACCTGGCACTGTTTGTGCAGAATGTGCTTGCCATCCTAGCATCAAGCACAGCCAGCGAAAGAGACTTTTACTTGGCGGGATGTGTGACTCCAGAGTGGAGAACTCAGCTTAAACCAAGAACTGTGGGCAATGTTCTTTTTGCAATCTAGAGAGCCATTGAAATATTTAATAAAGTAATTACAATTGAATTCATGTTTCTACATTTGATTAAAGCTGCCTCACACAGCTTGATTCAGTTATCCCATTATTTATTGGTATTTTGTGTAATCTTGTTGTGGCCCTTTATGTCCACATCCTTAAATGTTTTATTAAACCCACTCATGAGCCACAGAGAGAAGTCCACATTGTTTTTGTATAGTTGAAGCAATGTCACTAGACATTTATTTAATCTAACCTGGTTAACCTGGTGACCTCATGTGCAAGCAAAATTAGAACTAGTTAAAGTGGTTGACTGGTTAGCTTATGCTTTTTAAAATGGGTTCAGGTAGCAGGACACACATCAGGTCAGAGAGATAATTGTGATCAACAGGTTGGTTCTGGTATCGAGCTTTGCAGGTTTGCGGAGGTTGCATAACGGTGTCTGACAGAGCTAATAAGCTATCTCCTAGCAACCTTTGTTTTGGACTCTGACTCTTACTGCTGTTTGTCAGCAGTATACATATACTTAACACCTGCATGTGAAGCCATTAACTGTGGCAATTCCTTTGAATTTGTTCGTTGGACCTTTTTATCAGAAAGAGATTGTATGAATGGGCAGGATAATAGGTGTGGCCGGCTAGATTGTGAACTAACGAAGTGAAGACGTACCTGTGCACATGCAAAATGTGGGAAAAATGTGCACTGAAACTGTCCTGAGGCTTTATGAATCTAGGTGGGAAATAAGAAGCGGAGACACAGACACGCACGCATACGAATGCACACACACACACACAAAGAGAGAGAGAGTGAGACAGAGTTAGGTAACTAGCTTAACGCCTGTACAGTCTGCAGTTTAGAGTGAATAAACAATCCAGCAGTTAAATTCATGCAAATACTTCTGCACACATCTGCTTTGTGTTCTGTCTAAACACACCTTAACAATATTTTAAAAATGACAGTATTTAATCCAAGTAAGGCTGTAGCCCCAAAAGCCTGAAGTCCTCTTAACTGAGTAAGGCTGTGTTCATTTCTTAAAAATGTAAACACCTAAATGCTTTAACAAGGCCAAGAATAAAACATCAATTAACAGTCACTGTTAAACCAAATCTTACTTCAGTGTAGCTGGAGGATTCTATTCAATAACATTTGTGCTTGTTCGTGGAAATATTTGGATGCTATTGCATAATTCCAATATCCATGCTTTTTTGATACATGAGATATTTTATTTAGCAAAATTACATTATTTTTATTGAAGTTAGGACACAGAACAAATTGGTTTTAATGTCTGTGCAACTTCACTAAAAACTTTACGCAAAACATGCTCCTCACAGACAAAATCCTTAATAATCAATCCTCTTCATATGTCAAAGAGCTCATAATAATAATAGATGACATAGGTTCGTCATTCTCCAACCCACCTTCTGAAAGTACCTTTCCATCAACTTCATCTTCATCTTCATCCCCTTCTCTTTCCTCTTTCACCCCCCTGTCTCCCAATCAAGTTCTTACCCTGGTAACTTCCGCCTGCCCAACCACCTGCCCCCTTGATCCCATCCCCTCTCATATTCTCCAGTCTATTGATCCTGACCTTCTTCCTTTTCTTACCCATCTTATTAACACTTCCCTGTCAACTGGCTGTTTCCCTAACTCTCTTAAAGAGGAAAGAGTGAACCCTCTCCTCAAGAAACCCACCCTCAACCTGTCTGAAGTAAACAACTACAGACCTGTCTCTGTTCTTCCCTTTTTCTTTCCCCTTTCCAAAGCACTTGAGCGTACTATCTTTAATCAACTCTCCTCCTATCTTCACCAGAACAACCTTTTTGATCCTCACCCATCTGGTTTCAAGGCAGGCCACTCAACTGAGACGGCCCTTCTTGCTGTCTCTGAGCAACTTCACACTGCTAGAGCAGCCTCTCTCTCCTCTGTGGTCATCCTTCTTGACCTTTCTGCTGCGTTTGACACAGTGAACCACCAGATCCTTATTTCCTCCCTTCAGGATCTGGGTGTCTCAGGCTCTGCTCTCTCCCTGCTCTCATCCTACATCAAAGACCGCACTGACCGGGTAAAATTGGAGAGGATCTGTGTCAGAACCTTTTCCTCTCACTACTGGGTCCCTCAAGGTTTCGTCCTGGGTCCCCTCCTTTTCTCTCTGTACTCTCTCGGCTCTGTCATTCACTCACATGGCTTTCCTACCAAAGCCTTTCCTACCAAAGCCTTTCCTACCAAAGCCTTTCCTACCAAAGCCTTTCCTACCAATCTGAAACACAGGTAGCAGCACGAATCTCTGCCTGTCTGACTGACATCTCTCAGTGGATGTCCGCACACCAAATATAATTAAATTGGTTTGATTTGAATAAGCAGTAGCACAAGCTGAGTACTGTGACAGTAAACTATTTGGTAAATCTGCAGTTTCTCATATTTTGTAGTGACTTTAGCAAAATTTTAAGTCTGTTTATTGTTGTTTAACCAGTGTTTTTTATATAGCCTATATGTTCGTCTCAGTGAGATTCTGCTATTATCACAGACCTAACCTCCAGAATATCTGCTACAATAAGAGACATCTTTAATTCAAAGTGTGCACCAGATGATTTCTAGTCGAGGTGGAACGGGTTTTTCAATGGTTGATGCCAGTACCAACATATAGAGAGAGTGGAGCCATTACTCCTGTACGTGTTGACACTCGTAAGTACTCAAGACGTGTGTGACACCTTGTTACGTTTGACCAATTGTGCAGTGCTCAAGTCTATGCCAAGAGAAGAAGAGTTGGGTCAATTATTGCACCAGATTGCAGATTGCATTCAGCCTATAAAACAATGTTTCTAATCGGGGAAGATTGACAAATCTGTGATGTTATTTGAATAGACAGTAACTAGAATGGGCAAATCTAGAGCAACACTTTGATGGTGGAGGTGGAGAATTTTTTTGTGTATTCATGAAACTCTCTCTGATGTTCTTCACTAGACTTTAAAAACTATATCAACAACAACAGCAATAACAAAAATAATACATTTAAACAGTGTGCTTTTTGTTCCAGCAACAATCAATTTGCAGGACATGATTTCTTTAGAGGTTGGGAAGGATGTTTTCAAACAATGCTCCAGTTTTAGAATTATTTGTTAGATGGCAATTTAGGTCTTAATTTGTCATCTCACAAATCATTTTCAAACTTGAGCATTGTTCGCAGACTTCCTGAAGAATCACCATAGTGCCACAGATTCTTATCTGTTCTGATTGGATAAGTGACAAAATACTGTACTTATGAACAGATGGATATTTAGGGTGGGAGTGGTCAGGGATGGGGGTCTTTATGTCACTGATATTTGTCAATGATGATTTAAAAGACTGTCCAGTAAGTTTATTGTCAGGGAGAAGATTTCATAAAGTAAAGCATGACGCTTCAAAAGCTTAGGTCTCTGTCACACCTGCAGCATGGACACAGGAAATGGTTCCTGGACTGAAACTGGTCACTGAAAATTGCTGTCCATGAATAGATTTTAGATCCAATTTAGATTCTAATTCTCAACATATATTTTTTGTTTGTATGTTCTCTCAGTACAAATGTGCTTCTGTGCTAAAAGCTCTGTGTCTGCAGTGATTACTTGCTGCAGCTTTCAGTTAGAGCTGAGAGTTTGAATCAATAAATTGTGATTATGATTTTAACTTATAATGTAACAGAAAGTACGAGCCACCTTGAGTCATGACAGTCCCATGAACTGTGAGGTGAACAGAATTGTGAGTCAGTCTGCAAAAGACTCTACAGACTGATCTGAGCTCAGTTTGTTTTTGTTGAACAGTTATTATCTCCGCTATGAGATGTGGGGCCGTAGAAATGAAGTGAGCAGCGGGTGGACTCAGTCTGTCCCTGCTGCTAACAGCAGTCTGCAGACATCAGACTGATGTCAACACAAAAAGTGCAGATGATTCAGTGAGCAGACCTTCACTTTCTCTCCTGTCTGTGCTCAAAATGAGCTCAGACAGAGTGGATGTCTGTATTTATCTGAAGCATCCTCTACTAACAGTCCCTGTGCAGATGTGAGGGACAGCATTTATTTTGTTTTAAATATTCCCTATATTGATGAGACTGTAAGTGATGCAAGTTTTATAGTATTTTGGCTGTTTAGCATATGTGCTCTGGGCTTGAAAATGATATGGATGTATCATGTCTGTATTGGCCAAAGAAAATAAATCCTTGATCCTAAGTTTTTTTATCAGGAAAAATTTCCGCCGGTTATGTGACATAAAACATCTCTTACTAAAGACAATCAACATTGTTGCTCATTTGTTTAATGTAAAGTAAATGAAAGTTCCAAAGGTTAATGTAAGTATACAGTTTTTGGAACATAAATAGTCTTTTGAGTTTGTGAATTTAAATAAAAAACTGGTAATTAATCACTATATCCTGTCATAATAATGACTAGTAATTAACCTTGTTTGCAGTTTAAGTGTTCTATCAACAGGACAGTGTTACAGTTTTATAATGGTGTTGTAAGGACACTATGCTTTTTTATTCAATTTTATTTTATTTTATATAGCGCCAAATCACAATATCAATTATCTCAAGGCACTTTACATATATGTACCTTACAATATTATAGAGAAACCCAACAGTTCCTACAATGAGGAAACAGTTTGCACCTTATCTGCTCTGATGTTACAAAGGAGAATAAGAAATAGTTGATTATGAGCTATATTGGTTGAGTGGACTGCATACTGTTTGCCATGAAGAGGATGGAAAAGATGCATCTTACTATAATATAAATGTTCTGACATAGATTGCTGAAGAGATTGAAAAACTCTCCGGAGAGTTCCCATGGTTAAATGGAATAATTTAACAAGGGTTTGGCCTTTTTATTCATGTTAAAAATAATTGAAATCTATCATCAAAAAATCCTGTTTGTCTGTTTTGCTTTCATACCACACATGAATCAAACAGCATGAGAGTTCAATGTAAAGCTTTCACATATGCCTCAATGAAATGAAACAAACAGAAACACAAACAGCACCAGTTTGTTTGACCACATACATAAAGGTGAAGATCAAGGTCTTGTCAACAGTGTTTTCTGACCTGCAGGGTGCTTTCACATCCTGGTGTGCTTCAGACAAGAAAACACTCTCAGCTAACTCAGTGAGATTCATTCTTTTTCTCTCCCTCCGTGTCCTACTGTCCTCCTCTTTTGTAGCAGAATACAGTGTCTTCAGCCAAGACAGTCACAGTTGACTGGCATGGATGAAGTTCTGAACTTGTTTTAGTTTATTTATTTATAACAGAAAGCGTTTTGAATAGGGGATCGTGGGAACTCAAAGTTTCTCCAGGAGGAACTATTGTTTTCGTGCACCGTTGCTTCAATTTGTGCCACACATCCGAGCAAAAAGGAGAGGCTCCCCTGGAAAAATCCAATCACTCATTTGCACAGGGGAAGAGCAGAGATGTTGTTTGAGGACAGCAGAAATCAAACGTGGAGGAAAAATAAGGGAACGTAAAGATGGATGGGAAAAGGGTGAGGTGGGAGCGAGGGAGAGAGAGCGAGTGAGAGAGATAGAGGCAGAGACAAAGAGCGAGCGTACCAATGTGAACCTTGATGGGTTGGACACGCGCACAGTGTGGGGCACAATCAGCATGCACCTCCGAAAATGATGTTCTTAGAATCACACAAAATTGTGCACAAACACACACATACACAATCGCAAAACCAACACATAGACACACACAGAAGGACCCTGAGAAGGACCCTTTTATGTGTGTGTCCTGCTGGGAGAGAGACTGGGAGGCACGGAACCCATCATTATTACCAGAACACAATACTGCACAACCACAGGAGAGGGGGCGGAGGGGGCAAAGCAATCTGTCTAGAGTACACACACAGACTTCCACACACACATCTCAGTGTCAGAATAAAGTGGCTGAGATAGCATAAACAGCTTAACATTCAGTGCCGGATCAGTACACAGTATGTAAATTGAATACTGAGTGTGCTGATGAAAGACTAACCACATACATAAAACATTGTTGGGTGAACAAACAGCCTTTGTGGAGCACCACATCCCAACACTCACTGTGTCCACACATCAGGCCCAGCCCCACTGGCTTGATCCTGACCACCGCTTTGACCAGAACCTGTCCCCCTCCTTCCATCCTCAAACTTCTACAAACAAATTCAATTTCATCTCACAGGAGACACTCCATTTCCAGATTTAAACCCAGTGTCCTCTGATGTTCACAGCTGTATGTGGGGTCATGTCAAGCTCAGGTCACAAACATAATGTCAGACAGTAGCATTTCAACACACACACACACACAACCGAGTATGCACTGCCAACCAAGACTTTATTTCAGTTATTTTTCCACACTTAGGACTGAGCAAAGCAGCAAAAGATTTTTTATTTCACGGTAAAAGTCCGATGACCAATTATAAATACCTCAGTCAGTTTGAACTCTGTTATTTCCCTTGCCGCTGGAATTCGGCAGTAACAGCAATTGAATCGGTCATTCTCAAATGTATATTGCACTGGCGTGTGGTGACATAAGCAAGCAGAGTACTGCAAAATTAGAGTCCTTTCCATTAGAAGGTATCAGGAATGAGTAAAACCGTGAATTACACTGAATTTACCATCATGTTGTCATATTCGACAGCAGTCATTGATGGTGGACAAGAATATTTTGAGCAATTTCGCAGCATGCAGTTTTGAGGTGTTGTATAATATATTTATTGGTTAACAGTCTAACCTGCTCATATATTGCACTGTGCACAAGTCACAGACCCCCCCCCCCCCCCCCCCCCTCTCTCTCTCTCTCTCTCTCTCTCTCTCTCTCTCTCTCTCTCTCTCTCTCTCTACGGACAAAGGTTAAACACAGAACTATCCTTCAAAGCAGAGTACTAATTTACAAACTGCTCACATGTCGAACAATGCATGCAATATCATGACTGATCTCAGTCAAGGTACTTCAGTATGCTATCCGAAGTATCTTAGTGTCCCTGTACTGTAAAGTGCTTTGAGTGGTTGATTAGACTAGAAAAACGCTAGATAACTACAGTCCATTTACTACTTGGTTAGTTGTTTGGCTGACTACTGCGTAACATTCTCGACATAATGAAAGTGTCTATTTAGTTAACTTGAACATGTGGTCATTATAGGTGACTAATGTATGTAAAGTTGACATTGTTACATGTCCTTTGAAATGAGCCACAAATTAACCATGCATGTATACAAGCATGTTCTAGGTGCAGTCAGGTACAAATAGCACTTAACCTCTGCTTTTCAGAGAGCTAAATCCTCATCTCCAAGCAAAGCAACAACGTCTGCAGAGATGATACTACAATAACGTTACACCACTGCCTTTGGTAGATGGTTTAACACAGTAACATGATATTACAGCAGTTTTGTAGTACCACATCTTGTATCCCAGCAACACTCACTTATTCTGTGTGCGTGTTAACCTGATTTTACTGACCAAGCCCCATTGCTGCTATCGTGTACACTGCTCAAAAAAATTAACAAATTATTCTAGTTGAAATCTTTGCTAATGTACATTGTATAATTTGTTGAGCACAAAATGACGTAACAACGGTCGATGGAAACCAAAATCATTAACCCATTGAGGGCTGGATTCAAAATCACACTGGGGGATCTCCTCCTAAACCTGGATCAGACCATCAGCGAGCTCCTGGACAGTCTGTGGTGGTATTTGGCGTCGTTGGATACACCGATACATAACGTCCCATAGGTAGATTTACGTCAGGGAAACGGCATCAATGCCTTCGTCATCCAGGAACTGCCTCCACACTCTGGCCACATGAGGCCGGGCATTGTCCTGCACCAGCAGGAACCCAGGGCCCACTGCACCAGTGTAAGGTCTGACAATCGCTCTGAGGATTTCATCCCGGTGCCTAACAGCAGTCAAGGTACCGTTGGCTCTGATATGGAGGACATGATATGTCAGGTGTTCTCCTCCTCCAAATTACTGCTGCAGTTCTCGCAAGAACATGTGAGTTGATGCTAATGATGCTGTTTCCAGTCGAATTTGAATGTCGGGGCTTAAGGACGATTGGATGACACCACAGGAGCAGTATGGAGGCATTTTATGTTTTTTTTCTGTTTAACAGCAACACTGTTTACCCCTGAAGCTCCAAAAGTGTTTTAGACTCAAACACTTCACCGACCCCTCCATCGGCATAGTGGTGAGTAGATAATCAGTGAATATAATTTTTGGGGTGAACTATCCCTTGAAGAAATCTAATAAACTTTTGCATAGCATAAAGAAAGGAAACAAGGAGGCAGGCAATCTGACCAGCACCTCAAAAGCTGACTTACTAACATGTTATATCTTGTTTTTTAACAAGTAAATCTCTTGCAAAATTAACACCAAAATAATAATTTCAAGCATAGAGATGTTAAAATGATTTACTGGGTTGCAGAGCATTTTCACTTGGAGCAAAACGGATATAGCAAAACCACCATCATTATTTTTTCAACAATAATTATGTAATACTTTGATATTTATTTATCTCTATTGAGACACTAATCAAAACAGCTTTATTCAATGCTACACAGACAAGTGAATCCAGCAAAAGCAGGCCACTTTGGCTCTGTGTCAAAGCTCTTGACAGCCTAATACCACATCAAAAACACTGCTGTCTGCTGGCCTCTGCTAAGCTTTCTGTAGAATACACACAAGAAGGTACTAGAGGTTTAAGAGAACACAATTCGCAGCACATTCACTGAGTAAAACCTAAACAGTGACTGCTTACCATGGAGGATGTTTCCCAAATCAAGAGATATATCAATTAGGTGGACCACACATCTGATATTGATGATACCCATACATACTTTTTGTGTAGAGGAACAGTACAGGAAATGCAATACTGCTTATTATGGGCAAAGGGAATACATTGTAGTAAACTGTCAATATTATCAAAGCCATTGCAGCATTTGTATTTTTGCTTAAATTAATTACTAGTTTCTTATCCAGCAGAAATATGACAACACATCTAATTCAGCTTGATTGTGATAAATATTAGACACGAGATAGAAAAAGAACGCTTGCTGTGAATCATGACTTGTGAGGAATAAGGGTATAAGAGGTGTGGCAGATAGAGGGGCTGACAAAGCATGTGACTTTAAATGTTCAGTGTATAAGATCAAGAGGACTCTAGTGGTGAGGATACAGATTGCAACCACCTGACTAAACCCGCCCTACCGTCCACCTCCAAGTATGTAGTAAAACCTACGGTGACCAAGGGCTACTGTAGAAACATGGCAGTGCAACATGGTGGACTTTGAGGAAGAAGACCTAAATAAAAGACTCATTCTAAAGTAACAAAAACAGGATGATTAGGGCTGGACGATATGACTTCAAATCAATATCACGATTATTACAAACTTTTACCTAAATTCTGATTAATTAATGATTATACTGTGCTCCCCCACCCGCATGAGGCACATTACTCAGTACTGGTCAACAAGAGACTCTGTACCTCTGCTCTTTTCTAATCACTTACACGTAGAACTGATCTTTTTAAAACCTTCTGAATTCATTTTTATGTTCATGGATGAACAGGGCGTCGCTTCTTCTACAACAATAAAGGTAAAACATTGCTTTGTGTCATAATCTGCAGAAGTGCATGTGTGTGTGTGTGTGTGTGTGTGTGTGTGTGTGTGTGTGTGTGTGTGTGTGTGTGTGTGCTCATAGAGATATAATGTGAGGACCATATTTTTTGTTGTGATGGTTAAGGATAGAGTAAAGGGCTAGGGAATGCATTATGGCGATGAGTGTCCTCACTTAGATAGATGTGTGTGTGTGTGTGTGTGTGTGTGTGTGTGTGTGTGTGTGTGTGTGTGTGTGTGTGTGTGATCATCTCTGTCGCTCTTCACACATTGGTTTAGTTAGTAATCGATGATGTCAGATCCTGAATCCAGATCGTTCTGGACACTTTAACCCTGATGTCCTGTGCGCGTCACGTTATGTCTTGTGTTGTATGAAGCAGTTGAACTGAGTGCGTGCAAAGTGTTCAAACAAACACAAAGTTAACTTCAAGGACTGTACGTGTCCTAATAACACTGACAGTTCATGAATGCACGCATTGGGGAAAGTATTAACTCAATTAACCGACATGAGCAGGATGAGGTCAGTTAGAGGTTCTAAATGTCGGATTCGATACATTTTTGCCCAATTGCCCAGCCCAACTACCAATGAAATAACATTTCTAAATATGAGTGTATTATCTTTCTCTGCCGATATTAAAATTTAAATCCTACACACTCACACTATATGTCAACAGCCTGTATTAGTTTGCTATATTGTCAAACAAAACACCAAATAGAAGCAACTTCTTTGCTGTAATATTTTACCTTTTTGGTTGGAGTACACTGTTAGGACTCTCCTAATAAATTACAGTAAGTATGACCCATCGAAATGAATAAGGTAGATAGATTTTTTTTTCCTTGTTATCATAGGCCCTATTAGAAAAGGGTTCCCATGGAAAGTCCAAGAAACAGTGTGTATGGTGCAAAGCCAGAAGGGCAATTCTGACCTCAAATGGGACCAAGTATGGTTATAAGGTGAACCCCTAATTTTGGCAATAAGATTTTTCCCTCCCAGATTTCAAAATCATCTGATGGAAAAAGTTTACACTTTACTAATATATCTATCAAATAAATGAACATGTCTCAGTTTTGTTCGAATTTTCAAAAGCTGTTTGTCATGAGTAGATGGCAGAAGGGAAGATTAAACTTTTGTTACCACTGTGCCTGCAGACGGCAGGCAGCACTCTTCATCAGTGCTGGTGGAGTTTATCATTGTTTTCCCACTGGATGGATGATGAGCATCCCGTATGCCATCTGCTGCACATCAGCAATGTGTGACATCACAGAAGAGTCTGGTGAGCGGTTTCTATGGAAGACCATTCATACTGAGCATGTTTGTTAAATATTCACATTTCAATTCAGCAACCATGGTCATCAAACATTCAAGGTTTTGAATGGAATTTGAAGCTTTAATTGTTCTAACTCACCCAAGAGAAATACATGTTGGATCACCAACTCCTATTTTAACTGATTACTCATTTGGACTCACCGTGTCACTTCTTGCATGTGTTTTCATAATAAAATGTAGTTTGGAGAGCAGACATAGCCTATTGGTTGTGGGTTTGTCTCTGTGAAAGATTGTGTTGTGTGTGACCCGCTGTCGCCAGTCAGTCATGTATGAACTCTGCCGATCACAACAAATCAAGTTGTGTAGTGTAAACTGCTCAGTATTCAGACAACTTTGAAAGTCATATAGCATGAACTTGGCTTAAATTGGCGAAGGAGGAAAAAGTCGAAAAGTAAAAAAAAAAAATCTCCATTCCTAATGTTGGGACCTACTATTTATGAACAATAGTCTGGACTACTTGTGTAGCCAAAGCTTGACCCCATGTCTCCTTCTGTCCTGAGGACAAAGGAGAGCTTCCAGAACTCAGTCTCCCAGGGTCCTTTATTCTCTCATCTAGATATGAAACACTCACTGTGTGCCTCAGGACCCATGAGGTCACCAGGCCAATAAAACCCTGGGTCTTCCTCTGCTCTCTCTTTTTCTTATCACTTCTCCTACTCTCTTCTTATCACTTCTCCTGGAGGAGAGGCGTACCTCTCCTGCTCACCCGGCCAGGGAGACATTACCCCTACCCAAGCTCTTCCAACCTCTGTGCAGGCCTGCCTGACATTGACTTAATTCAGGGTCACTGAAATGAATGCACTTAAATTAACACACACCACTTGCTTTGAGCAACTCCTTAATTTTACACCAAATATCACATAATATTTGGGTAGTTTTGTGCAAGACGGTTCTTTGCTGGATGCCCGGCTTTAAGGCTCCACACAGGGGTGTTTCTTTAATCTTACTGTTGGGGGGGACAATAAACAGATACATTTCTCAAGAGCCATTCCTGGAGGGGACAACAAAGGGGACCACAGAAGGCACTGTATATATATATACTATATATATATATATATATATACTATATATATATACACTATATATATACACTACCGTTCAAAAGTTTGGGTTCACCCAGACAATTTCGTGTTTTCCATGAAAACTCACACTTTTATTTATCAAATGAGTTGCAAAATGAATAGAAAATATAGTCAAGACATTGACAAGGTTAGAAATAATGATTTTTATTTGAAATATTAATTTTGTTCTTCAAACTTTGCTTTCGTCAAAGAATGCTCCATTTGCAGCAATTACAGCATTGCAGACCTTTGGCATTCTAGCTGTTAATTTGTTGAGGTAATCTGTAGAAATTTCACCCCACGCTTCCTGAAGCACCTCCCACAAGTTGGATTGGCTTGATGGGCACTTCTTGCGTACCATACGGTCAAGCTGCTCCCACAACAGCTCAATGGGGTTGAGATCTGGTGACTGCGCTGGCCACTCCATTACAGACAGCATACCAGCTGCCTGCTTCTTCCCTAAATAGTTCTTGCATAATTTGGAGGTGTGCTTTGGGTCATTGTCCTGTTGTAGGAGGAAATTGGCTCCAATCAAGCGCTGTCCACAGGGTATGGCATGGCGTTGCAAAATGGAGTGATAGCCTTCCTTATTTAAAATCCCTTTTACCTTGTACAAATCTCCCACTTTACCAGCACCAAAGCAGCCCCAGACCATCACATTACCTCCACCATGCTTGACAGATGGCGTCAGGCACTCTTCCAGCATCTTTTCACCTGTTCTGCGTCTCACAAATGTTCTTCTGTGTGATCCAAACACCTCAAACTTTGATTTGTCTGTCCATAACACTATTTTCCAATCTTCCTCTGTCCAATGTCTGTGTTCTTTTGCCCATATCAATCTTTTCTTTTTATTGGCCAGTCTCAGATATGGCTTTTTCTTTGCCACTCTGCCTAGAAGGCCAGCATCCCGGAGTCGCCTCTTCACTGTAGACGTTGACACTGGCGTTTTGCGGGTACCATTTAAAGAAGCTGCCAGTTGAGGACCTGTGAGGCGTCTATTTCTCAACTAGAGACTCTAATATACTTGTCTTCTTGCTGAGTTGTGCACCGGGGCCTCCCACTTCTCTTTCTACTCTGGTTAGAGCCCGTTTGTGCTGTTCTCTGAAGGGAGTAGTACACACCGTTGTAGGAAATTTTCAGTTTCTTCGCAATTTCTCGCATGGAATAGCCTTCATTTCTAACAACAAGAATAGACTGGCGAGTTTCACATGAAAGTTCTCTTTTTCTGGCCATTTTGAGAGTATAATCGAACCCACAAATGCTCCAGATACTCAACTAGCTCAAAGGAAGGCCAGTTTTATAGCTTCTCTCACCAGCAAAACAGTTTTCAGCTGTGCTAACATAATTGCACAAGGGTGTTCAAGGGTTTTCTAATCATCCATTAGTCTTCTAAGGCAATTAGCAAACACAATGTACCTTAGAACACTGGAGTGATAGTTGCTGGAAATGGGCCTCTATACACCTATGTAGATATTTCATTAAAAACCAGACGTTTCCACCTAGAATAGTCATTTACCACATTGACAATGTATAGAGTGTATTTCTGATTAATTTAATGTTATCTTCATTGAAAAAAACAGTGCTTTTCTTTGAAAAATAAGGACATTTCTAAGTGACCCCAAACTTTTGAACGGTAGTGTATATATATATATATATATATATATATATATATATATATATATATATATATATATATATTATAGTCTCCTCATGATTTTTGCTGCCTCTGGCCCTATCCTCTGCGGTCCTCATGATGTGCTGGGCCCCTGTCACTTGGCTCTCTCCCTGGATCTGACCCTTCTACCACAGACAATGACCCTGAACAGTCTGTCTCCTAGAAGAGAAATAAGGGGTTTTCCATACTCATAACTACAGAGTTCAACACGACAAGACTACTGATTTTAATTTTTACAAGTCGAAATACGATAGTGATCTACATCATAACTTGGAGACAGAGTTACCTATGTCTATGCCTCTGTCTGACTGTCCCTGCCTGTCTCTACCTAGCTCTTCTCTCTGAGTTACCTTTGCCTGATGACACATGTGTGAATCATTTCCATAAACACTTCATTACTTTCTTATATAAACTTGCATTTGATGTCACTGGGGTCCTTTTACTTACTTGACTTTTCTTTACAGGTTATTTAAAGCAGCAATTTATTACACTAGTAGTAGAGCAACACCCATTAATAATAAATTAATAATAAACAAATAATACGCCTTATTAGATTTAGTTATCCTGAAGAAGCCGATCTCGAATAGTTTGCTGTCACTGTGTAAAGGTCCACAACATTATGAAGCTTTCTAGACACTGAACATATACAACAGTTTGATTTTGTCTTTTTTCAATGAAATAAGACTTCATTTATTTCCAAAAGGATACAGAAAATGCATGGCAAAAACCATGGCTGCCATTTTATATGCAGTAAGAAAAGAATAATGCACTTAGAACCTAATTGTTTTGGGTAAGTTCATCTTAAATATTATAGAAATATAACATTATCATCTACAAAAGTTCACATATGTTTATATATAAGCCTTGATTTTGAATGTAACCAAGCACTCTGTAACATATATGCACATCTGTCATATTTTAATTGTGGATACACCTCCTGACTTACATGTGCATTAGAAGACGCAGCTGCATGTAGATTCAAGATTCAACTGTGAGCTTCTATTAAGTTGTAGAATTAAACCAAGGTTTCTGAAACATTCTTTGTTTCTTATTTAATTTCTCTGTGCTTCCTAAATTATAAAACTGTCTACCTTGTGTGTCTGTTTGGTGTTTTACTTTCTGCCCTTCAGTGTTTCACACCTTTGTGATTGCCTACACCACCCCAATTATTTTTCCCCTGTTCCCAATTACTCTTCTCAACCTGGTGTATTTAGTCTCTGTGTTCCCTCTCACTCTTTGTCAGTTTGTCTGTTTCAGTTCCCATGTGTTTTCCCTGCGGTCCTGCTGCCTGCTGTCCAGTGTGTTTACCTGGTCCAGTATACTGTTTTTGCCTGTCTGCCAGCACTGCCATCACCTCTGCTTGTATGCCTGCATTTTTCATATCAAAGCACCTTCAACGCATCAGCCTATGTTATTTGGGTCCTTTCCTCTTCATTGTGACAGTTCAAAAATGGACCCAGTGAAAGTTCTTTAAATGATGAACACTAATGCTGCAGTAAAGACATGTTTCCTGGGTATAAAGCTAAGGCAAGAAATGCAGAAAGGTGTCTAAGAAACCTTTGTTCAAGAGTCAATTGCCTCAGTGGCTTAGAAACTTTGATAACACCCCTGATTCAGCTAGCATTAAATATGTTAGCCCCAAGTCTGTTTCCCATTTGACCTTCAAGTTCAGGCCCACAAGCAACTTTTCCCAACTGGGTTACTCCCACCTGCTAGATCAGATCATCAATCAATGACATTTTATTTGGTGGCAAGTTATTCGGACCAACCAGTTCAAACAATCATAGCCCCTGTTCACCTCTACTCAGCTAGCATTGGGCCCATTGTTGGCCTACAATCAAGGCGGGTAGCCACCTGCCTGTCTCTGCTCCCAGGTTTGCTAGCATTATGTCACATCCTGACCTTGAAAACACTGAGCAATCCCCTTACTTTTGAACTAGCCTACTGTCCCAAGATATCTATGGTTGAGAAGAAAGCTTTGGTCATTAAGTTGTCAAATCCCCGAAGCTGCCCAGCTCCACAGAGATTCAACAAGGTAGCTCCACAGCATCAGCTAGTGAGCTCCATAAAGCCTCCGAACCCCTATGCCCCTTAGCGGGACCCCAAGCCAGACCTTGAGACTTGCTCGGTCCTGAGTAAAGTCTCTCCACCAATGTTTCACCAAGCAGGATACCTCGATTAATTATAGCTCCACTTATTATACAATAAAAAGGTCCAAGGATTCAGGTGTGAAAGAAAAGAGAAGGATGAAAAGCCAGCTAAATATAGTGGTAAAGTATGATGACTTAAATGTTAAACTGAAGCATATATTTGCAATAAAGCTAATGCAATTAAGCTGAATAGAAGGATATAAATATTGAAGTATTTAGACCCTTGACTTAAGTAAATGGTATCAATATAGCTGTGTAAAATTACTCTTGATTGCCTGCCCTCATACTAGTTCCCAATAATCCCTGTCTTCTTTATATATTTAGTCTCTAAGTGCCCCACACTCGTTGAAAGTTCATTAGTTTGAGTTCCAATGTGTTTTCCCTGCATTAATTCCTGCTACTTGCTTTGGTTCCCCTTATATTCCAGCCTTTTCTTCTGCCTGCCTGCATTGTCATCTCATCTGCTTGTCAGCCGGCCTTATTCAGATGAAAGCATCTTCACCACTTCAGCCTGTCTGTTGTGTCTGCATTTGGGGCCTCTCCCCTCAGTGCACGGCTACACTGCGACACCAGAAAGTCAGAACTACCAGCCAAGAAATACATATAATTCATATACTCACATACAACAACAAATTCTGTTAAGAAAATATATTATGTTCCTGATAAGTCAAAATTCATGTTTTTTACTTGAAAATGATTTTAATAAATGGATCACAACATACACAATACACTGAAAGATGTGAATGTTTTAAACAGATTTCTGTGTGTGAAGTGAAAATGTTTCAGGGTGAGCAAAAGAGTAGAACTTGTGCCAAAAGTTTATAACTCCACTTGAGACATTGGAGGAAAGTAACAGCATGGTGAGTTTTGAGATCAGTCAGAGGCTGAGCTGCCGCAACAACAAAAACACACACACACACACACACACACACACAGCTCTAAGTGTTGCTAGCTAGGCTCTTTAAGGTGACAATGCAGACTGGGGAAAGTGGAGGCAGAAAGAGGGACAAACTGAAACCAGAACTCTCAGGTTTCATTCCCCTCACTCACTTGACATCCAGAACGATCCGGATTCATGATCCAACATCATCAATTAATAACTAAATAAATGTGATCGTCAGTTTGTGTGAAGAGCAACAGAGACAAGCACACACACGCACACAAGCACTATTGCAGACAGGCGAAAGGTTCTTCCTGCAGATTATGATGCAACACTGTGTTTGAACTCATTGTTGCAGAAGAAGCAACACCCCATTTAACCATCAACATAAATATGAATTCAGCAGGTTTTTATAAGGATCAGTTCTACGTGTGAGTGATTAGAAGAGAGTAGAGGAGCAGAATCACTTATTGACCGGCACCGAGTGATGTGCCTCATGTGGATGGGGCATTCAAATTACGTTCATTAGTTGTAATCAGGTTGAAAGTTTGAAATAATCGGGATATTGATTTGAAGTCATATCACCCAGCCCTATTAGTCACTATGATATAGTCCATTTAATATTTTATTAAATTACCATTTAGTAATACATATGTGTTTTGACCAGTGGTGGCTTGTTAATATGGGCCGCTAGGCACCGCCCCCTCCCACATCCTGAGAAAAAAAAACTACTTAAAAGGTGTTAAACTATTTAAGTAGATAATATAATAGTTTACTCGGACAAAGCACCTGGTAGACCGTCAGTGCCTGTGAGAATTCAATAAAAATTGTTTTCAAAATATTTTTGGTTTATTTCTGTCTATATACCTGAAATACTTCCTTTTAGGGTGCTAGCCAAATAAGGGTGAATGCAATTCCTTAAACCTTTGGCAACCACCTGCCTGAGGCTGCTTTTAAATTGGTTTCTGCAGATTTTCAACGGGATGCAGCTCTCTGCACCCCAGACACTCCCACTTTTATTTATTGGAATTAGTATTGATTTACTTGTTTTTTTATCTATGCGATTGGTCGACCCTCTGTGCCGTTTCAGGTTCACTCTGGTTCAAGTAAAATTTGGTTAGATTTGAATTAAAAACATGCAATCAAAACCCCATTAAAAGCAATCAGCCAATGAATGTGGAAGGTTCAGTTATTGTAACATAGCACTAGAGCAAAATAAGTAGCTGCTTTTGGAGGATTGTAGAAGCCAACATTAGTTTTACACCTTCCCTGGAGGGCAAGGTGTCACTTAGTTCATAGATGCCATTAAACACAGATGTACATTCATTTGAATGCAAGGCAAGTTGCATTGAAGGGCATGTACTGCTGAAGATGGTGCCAGATGTCAGTCTGATGAAAGTATGAAGGCAACGGAGGTCAGTCATTTCAACCCCATTTTCCAGTAACTGTAGATTATCCAATCATGCCAGTTGTCGTCAATAAAGGTTTGTAAAAATACATGATGTAAAATGGTCACAAGCTGTTGTTAGTGGTTAGTGATCTTCAGCTCTTAATCGATGTTGCTCTTCAAGATCTCAGTTTAATCTCCCGTTTCCGTACTGTGAATAGTACATTGTCGGGATGAGTGCTTTTTTTCTGGAGCCTATTTACGATTTGTTTCTTGACATTAGTGAGCCCTCCTCAAATAGGAGTACAACATACTGTCACTTTTTTATTATTTGCATGCTGGAATTCAACACTCCACTTCCTCATGCCCTCAACAATACGCACACCAAGTGGGAAGTTCTCGAGATTTATGTTCTACATACAGGCAGGCGCAGAGATTTATGTTCTTAGTAGATAGATGCTACAACTTCTCAAGACCCCAAGCCAGTTCGCCTTCTCTAATGGCTGTTAAGATTTCCTGGTTTGCCAGTTGACATGGCTAGCAGAATTATTCTCACATATACTGATCCAGCATCAATTACCGTTAAATAGATTTGACAACAGGATGAAATGACTGTAAATGTGTGACTGTTACACACTGGTCCACATCACATATACAGATAACCGAATATGCATAGGTTTAAACACTTGTAAACCTTTATTTCTGTTCTGCTTTGTAGGTTATTTTCTTCTCTGCTAATCAAGGTGTAGTGTTCTCTGAGTGCGTCGCTCTCTGCATTAATATTCAGAAGTTTGAGACAATCTAACGTTGCAGGAAAATACAGGAGTTTCTCTCTGAGTCATTATCAGTTAATGGTAATTATTTTGAAGATAATCATTGTTAATAAGTGATTTTCAATTTTTTCCCCACAATACAACATATTTGATATTATGTAGTGTCAGTTTAAGGGAATAATTGTTATCCCTCCTCAGCCAAAAAGGAGCGCAGAAAGCTGAAGATGTTCTCGCAGAGTGCAGCAAGATGCAGAAGAAAGACTTTCAGCACAGGAATAACAGGTAGCACAGTGGTAGGTGTACATGTTTTATTGTAAATCATTGCCACTACTCTGATGTCTATCAACAGGGTTTTGAAAATTCAGCCAACAACGAATAAAAAACACACTTGTTATGTTTTGCTTCAGAGGCAGTGAAGTCAGGTTTTTGGGGGTCAAAGCTTGCTTTGATGACAGAGAGGACTGGGGTTGTTGGGACGGTGGGGGTGAAATATACAAACTCACTGCTGCTACTTTACCATCACTTTACAATGTTAACACACATTAATTAACTTGGTTGTGAGTGGTGAGCCCAGCAACGGAACATGAACAACTGCTACATTTACGCAACTCTTCAGCTGTGGCTGAGCGGTAGAGCGGTCGTCCTCCAACCAGAAGGTCGGAAGTGTCCTTGGGCAAGATGCTGAGCTCCGAATTGCCCCTCATAGAAAAAAAAGTGCTGCTAATAGTATGAATGTGTGTGTGAATGGGTGAATGGCAATCTGTACTGTAAAGCGCTTTGAGTGGTTATGAAGACTAGAAAAGTGCTATATTAATACAGACCATTTACCCCCACCAAGGGATTGTGTAATTTTGATAACACAAAATTTAATGGCATTGTTATAATGATTTTCTCACCACTCTTGATATATTGTGTGTGAAGGACAGAGGAACAGACAAACCTGATAACAATAAATCAATCACAAGCTGCCCAACAGCAATGAAGTGTGACAAATAGGTCAATATACTGTACCATCACCTGAGGCTACAGTTCAAACAGTTCATCTTGTAATAATAATGCACTTCAACATCAATAAATCGTTACTACATTAATTCTGAGGCAGTGATATCATTATTTAAAATACAGCAGCAGATACTGCTGGCTAACACTACATTTTATATCATGTGCCACAGGGTTGGATTTAATATGAAAGCTGCTGGATTAGTTTACAGCACAAAGCGCATCTGCAAGTAATCCACATGTGATTCCATTTTTATTATTGTAACTACTTATCTCACTGACTTACCTGCATAATATGCTTTATACGTATCCTTCTATCTGTTCCAATACCTCCTTCATATAAAGAAAATACAAAGCAAAACTCTGAGCTGGCTGTGGTGAATAAATAGGGTCTGTGTTACTCTGGGTGGAAACAAAATTCCACCATTGTGATGAGAAGTGGAAGTGATGTGTTTCACATTCTGGTTTTGTTTGGGACAAAGAGAGGAATAACTGGCTGGTCAGATTGAGAAGTGATGGCAACAAGAACTGAACAAACAGACAAAAAGAAGACAAACATCTATAAAAACCCAAACTTAAATTGAACACCACAGAAAAATCTGTCTGTGGGGAGCAGTGTGTGCTGGAAAATATAAATCTACAAAGAGCAAAAACCACACAAAGCACAACCAGTGCTTAGCGAGAGCCAAAACAGTCATAATCACATGGAGACTGAGATCATCAGTAAATGACCAGGAAGCTTCTTCATTATTCATGCACTTCACTGCACTGTAAAGCTGAAGTAGGGCTGCGTAAAGTAACAGTAGATGTGATGAATACAATACACTTTGCCTTATTTATGGAAAGCTTCTTCATACTTTATCCGGGATATACAGAAAATTCAGGAGCTTATGACCGACTACAGCAATGTTAAAGTGCAGCGTCCAAAAAATGGATGGAAAAAAATAAAGAAAAGAGATGTCCACCCTCTAATTCCACATTATGAACACATAAAGCAATGGTGTCTTCTTCTGCTCTGCTCTGCTCTGCCCTATCGATAAACTATGCATTTGCGTATACTTTCATTCCTCATGTGAAAAATGTTGTTAAAATTACATAACAGCCTGACAGAATTACCATAGCTCAGGGCCCACTAACTAGCTTGTCTTGGAGCTAAATAAAGCAGTCAAAGTATTCCTGTAAGGTCAATAATGAAATATAAGA
Source organism: Hippoglossus hippoglossus (assembly GCF_009819705.1). Lineage (NCBI taxonomy): Eukaryota > Metazoa > Chordata > Actinopteri > Pleuronectiformes > Pleuronectidae > Hippoglossus > Hippoglossus hippoglossus. Next base: position 1,331,706 of record NC_047160.1, read on the forward strand.
TATTTTTTCTGGAAATATATTTTTTTTACGTGGGGGTCATCCTACACTTCTCACACTTACCCATTGTCGCACAATCTTCTACTGCGTATTACATTATATGTTGTTTGTCACCTTGATGTTGAAGCCAAGGGTTTCAGTGTGTTTGTAGTAGCGTCAGCACTTAGTGTGTGGCCAGACAAGTTTAACCTGCAGGATATTTCGTCTTTTTGCTGGGGCAGAGGAAGTAAATTCATGATGAGTGAAAGCAAGTTTTCATGTCGTCTCATGACAGCTTTACTGCAGAAAAACAAACAGGGAGAAAATCTGTCTAAAAGCCAAAAATCACGTGTCTCAGATGATGAGCCCAAAGAGACTGAAGTCTGTAAAGTGTTAACTGTTAGAGAAAATGATTCTGATGCTTCAACAGCCTGACAGGAGAGAGTCTGAGTCTGCTACTGATCGACGAGATACAGTGATGTGATATTACCATATTTCATGCTTCATTAAAACAAGAGAAAAGTCTCCAATGATGAGGACTCCTCCTTTGTGATTGGTGGGCTCTCACAGAAACAGGATGAGTTTCAAGGTGTTGCCAATCCTCAAAAAGTACTTTTGTCAATAAATACATAGGAAAGGTATCATGTAATCAGGGTTGGCCTGAATTTATCTACGGGGTTTTTTTTTTATTACTGAAAACAGCGAACATGAGGATACTTCATAATATGAAACAAGCGAAAGGCCCAAAATGGTCAATTTTTAACTAAGAATCACAGCCATTGATGATTTTTGGTCAGAAAACCAAAGAACATGAGTTTCAACTATATAACATTTTACAAAATCTCAGTCTTAATGCCACACTAAAACCCTTCAAGCAGCTTTCATTGATTTCCAAATAAGGGTCCAATTATGGCTGATGGCTGAAGTTTCAGAGTCTGGGTGACCTTTGAATGGAGTAAAAACGTCATCGTATTGGTAAAATTAGCTATGTAACACCAGGGTAAGTCAACTAATATCTCTAAAAATGTGTAGTAGCAAGACCATGTGGAGCAGTTTGCAGAAAATCACTGATATGAGCTGACTTCTGGTTCCCCTCTCTGGCACTTTATTGTCACAACGTGGTGCTCTTTCACATTAAATTAACAGTAATTTGTATAAAAGTCCATCAGTGAGTCACCTGCAAAGTCCAACACTGAGACTCTGAATCAGTACGCCTCGACATTCTCATCCCCCCCCCCCCCCCCTTCCTTGTTTATGAAAGACTGAGGTAATAGAGAAGCTGTAATTATGATCAAAGAGCAAAATAATGGATCATGTCTGAATAGTTGCAAAGGTCTCAGACTGTGATGAATGTCTCCCAATTTTCTAACTCCTGCTGAGTGGGACTGCTTTTTTCTTATTTTTTTTTCTTTTACAAAAAAGGCATCAGCCAAGACCTGCAGGAAGAGGTCCACCATGGTACAGACATAGAGGGTATCCAAATGAGAGCCCTCATTAGGACATAGTTTTTGGAATTTTTGTTGGCAACCTGAATTCATGTTTGAATAGTCTGTGTTTTCTGCCAAGTAGTGATCCATGTCATTTTTACCTCCTTTAAACACTTACACATCAAAACAATTTCTGTTTACATTACAGAACTAACACTTAGAGAGTCAGTTCCTGAAAGTATCGTTGAGGATTTCTCTTCTTTTGTTAATTGTCAATCCCCAAATGTTAAATAGATCACAACTTGGCTGTGTCTGAAATCACTCTCTCATCACTATATAGCACACTATATAGTGAGTTTGCCATTTTGTAGTGGTGTTTGAAGGTTTAGTGACAATTTTTATACCCTATATAGTGCACTCATTATTTCCCATAATGCATCATGAAAAATAGTGTACAACCGACTAATATATACCACTCGTGGTGGAGAGACGAGAGGAGCGAGGGCAGCAGGAACAGCCCAACCTGTCTTATCAATGTAAATACAAGCCGAGCAGCACATCACAGCACGAACTACATGAAACAAGTTTATTTCTACGTTTAAAGATGATCATTCACCATGTTTTTTTACAAAAAGTATTGATACTAAGTGTAAAATACACATTTAAAATGTATTGGGTTTTTTTCCACTGGCCGACGCTGTTGTTGTTGTACAAAATAATCCTGTGGCAATGACGTGATTACTGATGCAGAGAAAATGCGCAGAGTAGTGTCCAAAAGCTTTTTTTTTTCTTTTCCTGATGAGCTCACAATATAGTTCTCTATATAGAAGTTACTATAAAATAAGGTTGTCACAATACTAGAATTTAAAACTCAATACCGATACCCAGGTAAATACTCTATAGCATTTTTTTGATACCACAGGGGAGAAATTACCAAAAATTAAGAAGCATACATTTAAAAAAAATAAAGATTAGAACAATACAGACAATAACATCAACATCACTGTTTATGTATAGTTGGATTCTGCTCGAACAAAGTTTACCCCCTGAGACTCCACACTCTGTTTTGTGGACTTAAACACTTCATCCGTCCCTCCATTGGCATAGTAGTGAGTAAATAATGAGTACATTTTCATTTTTGGATGAACTATCCCTTTAAGGTTCAGAAAGCTCTGCTTGCCAAAATTTACCCTAGCAGCTTTTAGCTCTGCACTGAGCCTGCTGTGTTAAAGAAACTATGGCAATTCTAGCAGCCCCAGGTAAGATGATTGTGATCATTATTCTTCCAGCATAGATACGAAATGGATGTAACCCAGAGATCGCTTTCTTTCAGCGGCAAACACGCCCAGGCTTTAAGCTAGTGGGATCGTCAGGATCCTGAACATGCATCAGACCACAAATGACCAAGTATTACTACTGAACTAAAGGCACCTGTACACCCACTCACCAGATTGCCAGTTTCAAATGCTCATGGTCCTAAATATTCCCAATTTTCCACATTTAGTTTTTTTTATCATTCCCATTTAACTGACATTCAATAAAGCTGTGTGGGCTCTGTGATAACAATTATTTTGTATAAAACTGTAACAGTGTTTTTTCTGATGCTGTTTTCGTGTAGTATTTATTTGCATTTTTGCTTTTATAAGTGACTTTAGAGAGCTGAAAAAAATGAAGGACAGATCGTGAATGACATACAACAAAGTCTGTAACATACCTAACACCATTCAGATTAGACTATCCATTGCATTCAAAGGAAGTCAAAGATGTCTGCAACCGCAGGATGTGGAGGGGCTGCGTCCAGCTGTTTTTGTAACTTTGTGGAGATGATTCCCCAATCCCACTCACTCTTTGCTATAGTTAGCCAGGTGTGCAAAGGTGTGAAAATATGTAGGGTCATTAATTTTCATTCGAAGAGCGAACAGTACAACACCCAGCAATTGATTAGAGTCAGTTAGAAAGCACATTCTTGTAAATAGGCTTGGGGGACAGTGTGATATAGCCAGAAGGTGGCTATGACAGAAGGCTTTTCACCCATTAACAGCTATAAACTCTTCTGCAGCAGCTACAAACTCTTCTGCCATTCTATATGGTTTAGTAATACATCATATCAAATAATTATTTTCAAACATATGGAGGTCTTTAACATGCTATAACCCCAGGCCGCTGGGTTGCTTTTATTAGTTGTTAAACTCACAACCCATTGTCAGATTTTTCCTGTTTCATGTTTCAGAGCCATTGATCCTTCTGTCTTGTACTTTTCTACCTTCTTTAATTTGTAAAACCAATTTATTTGTGAAAACTTGTAGGATGGCTTTGCTATGCTAGAGACATTTAGAAATAAACTTGGACGAAATAATACTGCCGTTACTTCTACAATGAGACAAGAAGAAGCCAAGATCAAAACACATTTCGTCCAGTGTATAACCAAACATATTTTAGATTTGAATTACTGAACAAAATTTCTGGCAGAGGTCCTCCTGCCAACAAGGAGTGAGGTCTATCAGAAAGTCTAACTAGGGATTGTGGGTCCAGCCACAGATCTGAAGCCAGTCTCTGACACATCTGTCATCATGATAGCAGATGGGCCTGAGGTCAGGCCATGGCTGACCTGGGATCAGTCCAGGCTCTGACCGCAGAGAGCAGTGGTATCTTCAGGGACCACTGAGGCATGCCTGACACTGAGTTTGGGTAAGGATACACCAATACTCTTACACACACGGCACTCAATCTAATTCTCACACACACACACACACACACACACACACACACACACACACACACACACACACACACACACACACACACACACACACACACACACACACACACACACACACAGCCAAGGAAGCAGAAGCCAACACACCATCTGCCGCCCCTGTGTTTGAGTTCCAAATCCTGGTTATCAACAAAACACGCAGAAGACCTCCAAACTTCCCCTTGGATACACCATTCCCTTTGAGAAGAACTGTATCACATACACACACACACACACACACACACCTCTGCACCCAGATCAGATGGAACCAGTTGGATGGAGGCCACATAAGTTGCTCATTTTTCACTGGATGTGACAGGAGAAGGAAGATGGATTTCCTCACTTCTTTTACCAAGTCTATTCGCCTCATACACACTCTTCATCTCTCTCTCTCTCTCTCTCTCTCTCTCTCTCTCTCTCTCTCTCACACTCTCTTTTTCTCTCCCTTTGACCTGGGACAATCACCTCTTCTATTCGCATTTTTTACACTTATCATCAAAGCAGGTTTATGATGCTCATTTCTTTGGACTCATTTCTCTTCATAGATATCATTGTCTGTCACTGGAGGTCAATACAGATAAGACATTCTCTCTCTCTCTCTCTCTCTCTCTCTCTCTCTCTCTCTCTCTCTTCCCACTGGAAGGACTCCTGTTGTTCACAGCACACACCCCTGCAGTGCTGTGGAATCATCAGTAATAGGTGTGTTACCATGGTAAGATAGCCTACAGTTTGAAACACCTGGCATGGTTTTGTGTGCATGTGTGTGTGTGTGTGTGTGTTTCTGTGCCATAAGTGGAGGTTGTGTGTTTGGATGGGAGAATATCTTAAATTTGACAAACATATTACTATTTATGCAGCAATATATAAGTTTGCATAGATTTTCATTTTATTAAAAAGGGTGATCCAAATTTGACGAGACAAGAACAAATATCAGAAATGTTGCACCTTGTTAGCATGCAGCATTTCAGCAGCTGCAAGATGGCTTAACTGGCCAAGCATAGAGTTTTAGGGTGATTTGTGATGTCTCTTTCTTTTGTCATACCTGGCACTCAACTTTTTAGGGGGCATATGCACAAATTATTTATTATTATAATTGCAATGTAAAATTTAAGCAGTCTACTCAGTCTGTCTGGGTTTACTATTTCCGTCCAGGTTTTCCAACACTGAGCTGAATGAACTGCTCAGTAACAACTTGATTATCAAACACAGCAGAAAGGTGCCGCACAGAACATTGAAGTCAGAACTAAAAACCATAAAATATCTTAGCATAAAGCCTTTAGCCCAGCCCAGCCCAGCAAACACCTATTGATGACGCAACATGACATTATATTTATTTTATGACGTTTATTCGGGAAACTTTACGAGTGCCAGGTGGTGCATTAAAGCAGCAGCTTCTTCTCTGCTGTAGCTGCTGATTTGGCTCAAATGGTTCATCATAACTTCACCATATGACTTTTGCAGCACTAATGAAATGCAGCAAAGATACTTGAGTTAAAAATGTTCAAGTAAGAGTGAATGATATTATTTTTCAACATACTGCTACACCAAAAACCACTCTGTTACAGTTACATTTGTTGTTAGTTTTAACCAATAAGTGGTAAATATGTCTTTGATAAACCCTAACCCTTAAACTAACAGTTGGTAAGATAGCTCTAATTTTCCTCTTTAATTATTTTTTCAAATTTGTCAAATGGTGAACAATATGTGGCATTACAGAGCTCCACACACTTTGAACCAAGGAGAAGAAAGCTGTTTTTGTCCTTTTTGTTTTCAGACAAAAATATGTGCTGTTTAATAAGGCGACTCAGTGTAACTTTAACAGAAAAGGATGTGTTTGTTTTGACTCCATGCTTATGATTGAGAAAACAGTTTTTTCTTTGAGGGGAACCATAAGCATATACACTAATAAGATCCAAAAGACAAGGTAAATATTCCCTGTGGGCAGCTTCTCTCCCAAAATATTGGTATCAGTATAGGTCTTCAAAAACCGACTAGGGCCGTCTACACAAAATGAGCCCTGTCACACACCCTCCAACCCCTAAAAATACACACAAACACCTGCCTGTGCACCGATAAGACGTCAACCACCACTGCTCCAAATGTGTTTGCACACCGGCGTTGGTTGACTGCACTTCCTCATTGAACGACTTGAACAATTTATTCTGACGCGCCACTGAATCCGAGGGGGAATTTAGATTGAGACTGAAAAAAGAAAAAAATCAGACACTACCTGAAAGCCTTGGGGGAGAGCGAGAGCAGGGGGAGGCTGGGTGAAACTGACGCAGAGAGACAAGGAGATATATGAGCCTGTCACTCAACATTACACTGTCACTACAAGCTGGACAATCATTAACATGGCTAATGAACACAGTGGGGCCATTCTGCAGCACAGACCATGCTCACATAAAGCCACTGTAGGGGAATGTCATTAGTCCTTCCAGCGCACTGCCATGATCTAATTCCCAAGTCGTCTTTGTGCACTAGGAGGTCCTTCTGCAGCTACCAGGGGGCACCTGCGAGGGCTGTGGAATAGCTCAGGTAATTTGAAAAATGTAGTAGAAAAGATGATCTGAGAATACATATCCAGATATGTGTGTTCATTGGAAAAAACACATATATATATTGATCTTTAGTATTTTGGATGTGATTCCACCAACCTGTGTCAACAGTGCTGTAGCCGCCCCTACAGCACTGTATCAATACAATGACAAAAATACAAACGCAAACAAAACATTTAAGACTGAAAAAAGAGGGGGAAAAATAGACCTAAATGTCAACAAATCCAGGATTGCTGTATATTGCGTGGAACCACATACAGGCAAAAGTGAACCATAACCACTGTATTCTAATACTGTCAGATAAGTCCACAAACCCAACCCATCAAATTAGCCTATCTTACAGAGCGGGTGTTTGTCTGAGAAATGTTGATATATCTTAAGTGTTTCATCTTTAATACACATAAAGACAATTTCATTCATTTCAGTGTAATTAAAGTTCACATCAAGCAAGGACAGGTTTGGTCGCCAGAAACTGAAACTGATTTGTCATCCTGTGAGATTCCATGTGCTAAGTCATGTCGGGCGACTTCTCCATGTGCTCTTGTTATGTTTTCACCATAACATCAGACTTTAACTGTGAAAAGCATCTGAGTGTAAGAGCCATACGTGGCCATGTTCGGATGAAATTGTTATCAAAGGCCTTCTCACATTCTAAAGTTCTAAGAATCTAATAAAAACCAGAAAGGAGATAGGTAAAACTCTGCACAGAAATTTGCTTCTCTCCCTGTGTACTAAATTATAACTCTCATATTTTGTCACAAACAAATCTCCCTATTTACCCACAGATTGTAAAGTCTGTTGTCTTACCTGTTATCTAATCTTCAGTTCTAGGAAGGCTTCACCCAACCCTCTTTATTGCAGACGACCAGAAATGTTTTTCAGACGTTTATTGATTCCTATGACTATGGTAACCTGTATTTCAGGAGTCTGTTCAGTCACGATCACTCCCAACATTGGAGACCAAAAATCTGTCTTTGTTTCTTTGTCTGGGTTTGGTAAAGCAGCTTCTTAACACTGAGATATACTATCATGAATGTATGTTATTACATCTGTAATGAAGAATCACAGACCCTCAAACGTTGACCTGAGTCTACTTGTCTTTGACGTGGAAACTCCCTTTTGCTCTTTTGGTGACACTGCCCTCCCAGATGTGTGCCATGGAATACCACAAAATGGTCGTTAGAGACCTGAGCACAACACACTGTTTCAGGCTTCTGTAAACATCCCTTTAGAGAAGATCCAGACTATGTTTATTGTGCTGTTAACAATCCCTTTTTATGCTTTCTTTTCATTGTCATTATTTTATTGCTCTGACTACGGAACACATCACCTCTATACATATCATACAAAGAGAAAAAGGACTAGCTCATGCTCAGGACAATATCACGCCCAAAGCCAACAATAAGTTCATCATTTACTAAGTCATGATCAAAAAGCTGACTGGTTGATAGCAAAAGCACGTATCCTCAGTCCTACAAATACTCAAAAAATATATTACTTTAATCATTTGAGATTTCAAGTTTTGCTGGGTATTTCTCAGAATTCACAAAATGATTTATGGAATTAATAGGTTCTAATGTTCATGAGTATCCATACGACGCTTTAAAACAGTCAATAATTGTCATCATTAAAAAACAATACACGGGAAAAACTCAAGTCAATTACAAAAGGTCAACTATAGACCAAAAATAAGTTCTAGGGACATTCACAGAGAAAGGACGAAGGTAAAAATATTGAAACCTTTTCTATGATTCATGTATTCACCATAACCAAAAACTGCCTCTCGGACACAGTTTAAAAATCTATAAAAGTGTATAAATGTGAGCAACTGGAAAAAAGATTATCAAAAAGAATCCTTTATTTTATGTATAAATTCCTAAATACAGGTGCCCAAATCAATTCATTTTATGCCTGATTTTTTTGCTTTTGTTTGCAGGAAGAGCTGCGTTAATCCTTCGTCATGAGAGCAGACTGAGGACATATTTAAGGCTTTGTTCTATGTACAATCATATTCTCTCTCGCTCTCATATTTTCTAGTATAACCCTTTTTCTCCCCAGTGAATTCATTCTACATCACACATTTTAGGCGATTTTAGGGTTCAATACATCCATCAAATTCTATTTGCTAATTTCATAATTGTCAGGACATTGGCTTCCCCAAAGTCACTTTTTATTGTCTAATTATTTCTATGCTTTATGGCTATTTTATGTACAATCGAGCAAAATATGGGATCAAACAGTACCCATAACTCAAAAATAAAAAAATATTTTAAGACGAACTCACGGTATTTTTGTAATTTTTTTGTCCATACAGATTGAACAAAGACTTGACCTAATTGTTGATGTTGGCTTTTGCTGGGATTCATCCGATCAGCCTGAGTGTTTCTGGGCTGCTTTTAAAGTTTCAGTTCTGAGCTTGGAGCTGGAAGGGCGTAGCCAAATGACGTTTTATAAGAATACAATTCTGAATTGAAACTGAATTATAAATACATAACCTACCATTGATAACTTATAAAGTCAGTAACATTCGTCTGCTTTTTTCACTCTGCTGAAAAGTTGAGAGGAGAGAAAAAGCGTCTCGTCCCTGTGGATCCTCACCCTGCACCTCTCAGTGATGGAAGTGGAGAATAAAAGTGAGGAGGAAATTCTCTTTGTGGCTAAGTGTGATGAATTTCTTTGCAGCATAACTTGTGTTACTGCGCTTTTGATCCCGTGTCTCCCAACAGATGAATCATGTATGTGTTATAGCAGACTGATAATGAAACTGCTGAACGTACCTGAGAAGAAAAGAAGAAGCACAGTCCCGAGGAGAATCATGTTTGCCGTGTGCGTGTCACCGGGGGTAAAACGGGACGTGGGACGGGACTTGTTCCAGCAGCACCGCTGTGCGCCCCGCAGACAGACACCCAGCCTGCCGCTACATTCACCGCGCTCCCTCCGTCCGTCCGTGCGCCTTTTGTTCTCTGACTGCCACGGTAAAGTCCCTCAAGTTTCAATCCCCAGATGGAAGGACTGAGCCGCCTGGGATAAATGTGTCGGAGCCAACACACACAGGCGCTGCGAGTGTGTGACAGTGTGTGAGTGTCTGTAAGCCCAGCTTCACGGCGCGCTGCGTGGAGAAATCAGCTTCTGGATGGAGGACACGTCAGGCGTCAGCGGGCTGCTGCTCGGCCCCTGGACAGTCATCACGACGCGGCTCCGCTGGTGAAGAGGTCCCGCACATTGTGCGCTCATGATGCTGTCAGACAGGGGAGGCAGGGGTTATTAACTGGTGGTATCCCTCCTCCTCCTCCTCCTCCTCCTCTTCCTCCTCCTCCTCTTCTTCACATCATCACCTTGGGGACAATAAACCAAGGGATGAAAATAATTCCTGTATTGAGGTCATTAGAACTGAGCCGTCATGATGATACCACTTACAATGCTGTCCTTTGAGTTTCTTTTATCAGTCTAGCCCACTGTCGCGTGATGTAAAGACAGTGAAGAATGTTACAGTGGCCTCTGAAACTTTTGTCTCCGGCCAAAATGATCCTCACAATTAGTAAAGAGATTTGTTTCAAAACTGCAACAAAATCAGGGAAGTATGTTGGTCTTTTAAAGGACAAGTTGAGAATAGCTGCAGTTCTCCATGCATCTGAAATTCTCCTAAGCAGAGGGATAATATGACCTACAGACCTTGATACTTGTAGTCACTGCACTTACAATCAACTGCTTTGCATTTCTTCACAGCTCTGTGTTGCATCTCTTAGCTCGTTTTGTTTTCCATCAAGGCAACCCAAACAGCTGCAATAAACCCAACGTTTTGAGTTCACAGCATTCATTGAAAAACAGAACTTCTATGGAAAGTAAAACCGAAAGTTCCATGTTCAAAAGCCTGTAAGTACGAAAAAAATCATTCAAAATCATGTACTTGTAACTATACATTAATAAGTAAAATGTCACCCATGGACGTGGAGCTTTAGGTACATTTATTTGTAGAGGGCATTAGGCCATTCAATGTGCTTTACAGAAATAAAAGAAACATAAAGTACAGGTGAGAAGCATTGTTTAGTTATACTGCTATAGGCCTAGACTGCTGGGGGACCTCCCATCATGCACTGAGCACTTCTCACTCTCCCTCTCTTTGTCTCTTTGCCCATTTATTTTACTCCATGTCACAAACTTTTCTTCCCCATCCCATAGTCTCTCTCTCTCTCTCTCTCTCTCTCTCTCTCTCTCTCTCTCTCTCTCTCTCTCTCTCTCCTCCCCATTTTTCCCTGCTCACCCCAACCGGTCGAGGCAGATGGCCGCCCACATTGAGTCTGGTTCTGCTAGAGGTTTCCTCCACTCAGTGACAGAGTTTTCTTTATCTCCACAGTCACCAGTGCTGCTCATTGTGGGAACTGTTGGGTTTCGCTATCATTTTGTGCGTTGAGATAATGTATGTTGCAATTTGGCACTATAGAAATATCATTTAATTGAATAAAAAGAAGGAATAAAATGAACACTAAAATGTGTGAAACATTAGAAATGGTTTTTTTTTTAAAGGTGTGTCTCTCAACAGTATGCCATGTTGCTCAATTCATGTACTTTTTTAATGATATAATATTATTTATTCAATATTGATGTGTTATTGTTCTTTAACAAAGGCCATTTTCCATAAGCCCTGCACCTTCACAGAGCTGAGTTGAGGGGATGCAGACGTGTCTGTAATAACAGGATACAGAGGACTGAATTCTGAGAAGTACCCAGAGGTGCAACTTCAGCAGTTGCAGCATTAAGAGATGAGTCATCCTCTCATAATATACCTTTTCTTTTTTATTATGCTACACAACCATTAGTTAAAGTTTGTTTCAGGATAAATGCTGAATAAAACCACTCAAATCACTTGACAGCTATATTAACTTTCACATAATCTCTGTGAAGGATAATCATCTTCTAATTGTTGACCCGGTGTGATTTAGCTTACGTCCACATTTCTCAGATTCATTTACACATTTCTCAGCAAGCCAAAAAATCGTGAAAGAATGCCATTGAAATACTGTGTACACACAAACATTTAAAGAATATTATAGAGATTGTAATAGATTTAGATGACAAGAAATGGGTGGAGACTTCCATTGGCAGATGAAACAAATCTGAATGTATCCATGAAACCAGATTAAAGTTATCCGGTGGCCAAAATTCAGGAATGTCGTAAAAACGTAAAGGCCTGAATGACCTGTGATTTTTTTTTACTTCCAAGTTCAGTTTTTTTTTTATTTTCAATTAAATGTTTCCCCTTAGAGAAACAATATAACCAGATGACATTACCTTGGCTTCCAGGTGTACCGCGAAGAAGATCACCTGGTCCCTCAATACAGCCTCACTTGTAGTTCTTAGCGTCTGTAAGAGTAGAATGGGAGATAAGGCCTATACTGACCTCCAGCCTACTGCTGAGGGAACTGCTCTAAGCATTAACTGTTGTCGTTATTACTATTATTAAATAATTGGTGCTGATATTACATCTTAAAAGATCACTATTATTTTGTCATTTCAATTGCCAGTCTGACAGTGATTAAATACAAAGTTTATTCCACTGTTCCTACACTCTCTCTCTGTTTCCCCTGATTCCTCTCCTCTCAACCCAACCAGTTGAGGCAGATGCCCACCCCACCCCACCCCACCCCCCCCCCCCCACTGGGTCTGGTTCTGTCGGAGGTTTCTTCATGTTAAAAGGGACTTTATCTGTCACTGTTGCTGCGTGTTCATTGTAGGAACTGTTGTGTTGCTCTATAACGTTGAAGTGTCTCCACCTTAACACAGGGAAACAGCCTGGTGCTGTGCATGGTTAAAGGTTCCCTGTGGAGCTTTCTTGAACAGAGACAAAAGTTATTTTTACAGTCAGTGTTTCTCTGTGGAATAGTGTGACACCGTCGCTAGAACTGTCTGTCACCCACATGTTCAAGCACATGCCTGTACAGTAAATCCTTGTTTGACGGTGTGTGTGTGTGTGCGCACAAGATACTACTCATAGGGTCCATGCATTAAGTATAAATCATTTGCAGTTATTCACATTGTATATTGAAAAATATACAGTGTATATTTAACTTTATTCTAATTTACTTTAAGAACTTTTTCACAAAAGAAAAAGAAAAAATATAATGAAACATAACAGACTTAAATGACCTGCTTTTGTGTGTAATGTTATTGAGTTTGAGTAAATGTTAGAACATTTTGGCTCACACCTTGTTGCTTACAGCATGTGGTTTTTCATTGTGATGGAAGTGTAGATGGCGTGTGGATTTAGGGCAGAACATGTGTGGCGCTGTGTGCTGCTATAGTGTAAGGCCATTAGGTGCACTGCTGGACTGGATAATTGTATAAATGGAGGAGAGAGGAGCGGGAGCAGAGAGTTTTATGGGTGGCCAGCCATAAATAGTATTAACATGTACAACACTTACACAATTACACATGCTCACAGACAATCCCCCATCACGTGTGCTTCAGTTTCATCACATGCAATTCCTATGATTTGTGATGGAAGCAGCTGAGAGGGGACAGAGTTTTTATGGGTTTGCATTTACAAAATGTTAACATGAGAAACAAGATGATCGGTCAGCTCCTTAGACAGCCGAGCAACAGGGAGGGCATGGAGATAAAGAAATGCAAAATGTAACTTTATGTATGAACCGCTTTTTCAGCCAACATGAAATTTCAACGTAAAATCAGGGGGCTCATTATACTAATGATATGCACATACACACACATACACACTCATGCTCACACAAAAGTGTTACCACCTTGTCCCATCAAGCAAATTACATGCCCCTCTGTTCACCCCCAGAGGTCATTCAACGTCATGGCCTGTTGGGCAACAAGCTGTTCAGCTAATCAGTGGAGAGCCTCAACTCTCCAGGGAATGACATATGGTGCACAGCACTGTGACATCACAACAAATAACAACCTCTGTGACATCATAATAAAGGTGTGCTTTGTGACCACATCTGTCTCCACCATGGAGGTCTGCTGCCAAACTGGCAGTAAATCGTTACATACAGCCACTGGCCAACAGGACTCCATGGTGATGATGGTGTAGGTCATTTTAAGAGATGGTGCATATAATGCGATGATGTCATGTTATAAAAATTTAAGCTAACTGCTCCATGTCATATAAATTCCATCACTACTGTATTATAGGCCACATAGCATGTGTATATTGTATACTGTATACATGTTATCTACAACCAGCAATGTTCTGTTTGGTCCACCACTTCTATTCAACCTTAAATATCTCAACACGTACTGATAGATTTGCCTTGAAACCTCTGAACAGACTGAATTCTTCTGACTCTGGTGCTACTGTGATTATTCCTCAAAAGCCACTTTGGGGCTGACATTTTTTAATTTAATTCCTCCACATTTATTGGATGGATTCTCAAACACGGATATGTTTTTTGACCGTGCTTTCAGCCTAGATGATTTTGGGTATGTCTGCCTGATTTCACTGCCAACCTTTATACCTACCCATGGGTCAAATTAAAGACTTTGTTTTATTTGCCCTTGTGTGTCATCTGCATTATGGGTCCTCACAAGTCTCAAGACGTTACAGGACAAACTGGCCAGTATGGATCCAGTAAATGAATTCTGGTTTAGCCCCTCTTCTTCTGAAATAATTTATAATTTATACAATAATTATTTGTATGATGAGTAGAAGAGAGGCAACACCCAGGAGCACCATGAGGCTGCACAGAATTTGGCACAAAGCCCCTTAGGGCTAATAGGTTTTTTGCCACCATGGCGAAACAACTTTGTGGACATTACTGTTGCGGTTAAATATCCAGCCTGCATTTGCAGTTGCCAGCCTCCAGCCAGCTTCTCAGTCAACTACCCTCTGGCCTGCTAGCCTCTGGCCTGCTAGCCTCCATCCCATTTTCCTGTCGGCTAGCCTTTAGCTTGTTAGCCTTCAGACAGCCACCCAGTCTGTTTATGTCCGACCTGGTAGCATGCTGCTAGACTCTTGGTCTGAATATAACCTAGACTGACCATATTTGGATGATCAGTCCCCTTTTCGTGGGACTCGCTTGGCTGCCAAATCCAGATATCATGGGGTTGGAGCCCCTAGGGGAAGGGGAACCCAGGTCCCTGGCGACCATTCCAAGCTTCAGCCTCAGATTTCTAGTGGCCATTCCATGCCAAAGTCACAGGCTTAAGCTGCAAGGGTCTCCACTGCACAGCACCTCTGGATCTCCACTGCACAGCACTTCCAGTGACACCAAGCCAGAAGCCAAGGGCTCTCTGCCAACACTCAGTTTTCTTCTGCATCAGGGGGTCCCTGCCAATGCCAACCCGGCTCCTGCATCTGGGGTCATGGCCAATGGCACCACGGCAGACACATGACCCTAACCCCCATAGCTTTTCTAAAATCAACATAAACCACAGCCTCTAAGGGCTTATCACTGCAACATTCTGCTTGCACAAGCCATCTCCTTAGGGCAAAGTTAAACTGTTTCCTGTCCAGAGAAGTGTTGTCTCATTCTACATGGAAAACCCATCTTTATAATACCAATCTGTCAATGTGCAAGCACACTTAGTTTTTAAAGGGATTGGAAGATAGCATTCTTATTTGATTGCATATATGCAGCATGCATTTTAGACATCTTGCCATCCATTATCTAACTCTTATTCTTTTAAGGATCACTTTGAGAAAAAAAATCTGGTAGAGTGGAGCTGCTAGTTAGAGGCTCCAGGTTATGTTTGCCAACAAAAGTGTAATATTTTTTAACCTGAATAGATAAATTTAATAAATGAAGTAGAATTTGTGGAATAAAAAAGAGCACATTTCTTGTTCTGATTATGATATGTCCTTGTTAAGGACTTTTGAAGGTCATCTGACTTTATGGACTTTTTAAATTTCTTTGTGTAGATGTGTTTAGGACTCGTTAAGATTTGTTGAATGGATATGCACTTGATTTCAGTTGTTTGGACTTTGAGCAGATGACCAAGGAAGTTGTGTCACCCTGTCCATGTTTGTTTGTGAGATAACAAAAAAAAGTGAACAGATTTCAACTTGTTGGAAGCATCAATGATTTTTTTATTTACTTTCATTATTCATAGGGAATAATCCATAGATTTTGATGATAAAACAATGTGTGTAAAATTTGGTTCAGCTTGATTGAATTTAAGGGGACTGTTGGGCCGTGATGGAAGCATGTGCTCTACTGAGTGCCATTCTGGTTATTTCCTGTTTTACTTTGTCAGTACCCTTAGTTGTGTCTCAATTCAGGGGCCGCATTTGAACAACGACTGGGTCACAGCGGTGGGACAGTCAACAAATGTGTCCTTCCATCCTTAGAAATAAAGGCTCCAAAAGGTGGATCTGTTCCTGCCCAAGTCATCCCACGATTCACTGTCTCAGTGGAAGACCATTTATCAAAAAGGTGGCAACCAACAAGATATCCAGTGCTCAAGTATTGTGCTTCAACTCAACCAAAAAGCTAACAGTACACAACTTAAAAAACCTTCATTAAATTGTTCATGTTGCCAGGCAAAAACATATTCTGTTCTGCACAACCAACTTGTTCCTTTATCTGCAATTTGGGTCCAGAAAACCATACAAAATACAACAGCATTGATTTTTATTCTTGAATGGCTGTGGCTTAGGAGGGTTGTCTACTACCCACAACATTGGCGGTTTGATCCCAGTCTCCTTGGTCCTTGGCAAAGATACTGAAGAGTCTTACAGAAGTGCAATATTGAACAGCAGTAGTAGTAGATTTACAATAAAGCTTCAATAATATGGACTAATCTGATAAACAGTAAAGATGACCCCAGTTGAAGACTGTAAGACAGAACAAAGAGAACAACATTTATTTGGTAGGAGGCATTCTATGGCAGCTTCTTTTGGTGAGTGAATCCCTGGATTGCTGATGGAGAAAATAAACCTGTTTAGGAAAATCTGACAGAGTGAAAATTATCATTCTCATATCTATGAGGAACGTCAGCTAGGACACTGAAAGACAAGTTATGTAACTAGTGTGATAATATTCAGTTATTTCATGTGGCTCATCTATAAAACATGCCGCCCTCTCAAAACATCTAAACAAATGTACACTCCCAATTGGAATCTCACTCCTCCACTGTGACATCGCTACATGGCCTCTTGTTTTTTGCAACTTGTCAAGCCTTCTGTTTGATCAAATACATGGTGCTTCTGAGGCAGAATCAGCCCAGTAAAGTTATTAACATCAAATGCACTGTTTTGTTTTTCTTTATTTCATACTGAAATTATAGATATTTTGTCTGTTTTAGTCTAACACAGGACTCAATGACGGGGCATAGAAAACAGTAGTGAAGTTTGATAAAAGTACAAACTTCGACAGAGATCCGTCAGCTGAACTTACCAAACGTAGATTTAAGAATATTTTATCACAAATATGTTCTCACATAGTTAAGAATCTCTGCATAAATTCAATCTGTAAGAAGCAGCCTGTCATGCCACCAAACATTTGAATGCATCAATACATCTTCTGGGTCTAAGAGTTCTTGGGTCAACATGAGTTCGGTAAATATAAGCAATGTTTTAGAAACTTAGACCTATTTGGATGAATTAGGACTAAATTAA
Organism: Hippoglossus hippoglossus; assembly: GCF_009819705.1. Lineage (NCBI taxonomy): Eukaryota > Metazoa > Chordata > Actinopteri > Pleuronectiformes > Pleuronectidae > Hippoglossus > Hippoglossus hippoglossus. Next base: position 1,349,001 of record NC_047160.1, read on the forward strand.
TTGACCAGTGTGTACCCTGCCTCTCATCCAATGTTAGTTGGTATTGGCTTCAGTTCCTCAAAGCTAAGATCAAAGCCAAATTAAAGGGAAATAGTACATTGTAGTGCCATTTTAAGAGGAGAGAAAGTCACAACAAAATCTCAGCTTTTGCAGGTATCATCCAACATGATGCAAATATGAGGGCACAAGATGGATGCAAACAGGAACAGTAAATGAAAGACAAAGGAACGACCTGAGGGATGAGTGGAGGTCATGCATGGTACATCTTACTTGGTTGTGCTTGGAGATACATTGGGAGGGAGGCCTGAAAGATGAGTTAATCTGGAGTCATGCCAACAAATTTAGGGGATCTACCTGGTTCTACTAACTAGCTGAAAGAGGTGGTCTTTTGGGTGGAGATACCACACAGTGGCGGTGAGGATGATGGTGTGATGATGAGGCAATCTTCTCAATGTTTTGAAGTTTGTTGTTATTGAATAGCGCTTGGGAAAGGAATTACATTTTTGGGGACTGTTCTTGCACCTGAAAGTGAAACAGAGAAATAATAATTTAACAAGCAGTGTTATTTGTGTTTGTGCAACATAACTGTTCCATAAGAACCTTCATTTGTAAAAGTGAATAGCCATTAGTATTTTTTAATATCTTCTAACACTGAGCGTGTGTGTGTGTAAAATCTGTTTACAGATTAACTGTCTTCACCTGGCAAACTTTCATTTCCAAATATGGGTGGGGGCTAGGAAAGGACTGTTATGTGAAGTAATCGGTCTGATTGCTGTTAACATAAATTCTGCTCAGGGGATAGAGAAAGTCACAAGGTTGGTGGTTCGATCCCAGTCTTCCCCATTCTGTATTTCGAAGTGTCCTTGGGCAAGATACTGAACCTAAAATTTACCATGATGCCCGGTGCCGTTCTCATTGAAAAATGTGTTGCCTATAGATGCACTATATGAATGTATGTGTGATTTGGTAAATGGCAAAAGAAAAAAACTGTACTGTAAAGCCCTTTGAATGGTCATCAAAACGAGAAAAGCTCATATAAATTCAGATCAAATACAGACCATTTATTTGTATGTAATGCTTTGTGATGGATGCACTGGCACTGATGGGGATGTAAACATATAAAAGTAAGAGGAGAAAAAGTGACCACAGAGATTTCTTGTCCGTTGACGATGACTGACTCATCAACTGATATAGATTCTCTGTGATCTTGGATCTTTGAGTCCAGTATTACAACCGAACCATCCCAGTAGAAACACAACTGCACATCACTGTGAGTTAAATAGCCGACAGGTATGTGTGTGATATGATTAACACTGTATAATATTTACCTTTCTGTCTAAAGCCTCTTTTGGGAATACAAATAATCCTGTTAAATTTTATAGATTGGGGATACCGCAGCCTTCCTTGAATTCAATAATCCTGCCTTTTTGAATGGGATTATTAAAATGAGTAGGCGATACAACAACTTCTCTGACACTCTGACGGTGAGAAGCAATTTTTTAAATATATTTTCTTTTTGAGGCACAGTCCTCTCTGTCAACCTCATTCACTGCATTCACAGCAGCAGCAACACGTTACCAATCAGTCTATTTTCATTATTAGTGATATCACTGACGAGGCCACCGAGCAATTTGTTTTTCTTTACCTCACTAACAAGCACCTCGATTTCGGTGTCAGCCAAGTTGTGCTCTTCCTTCTCATTGCTTGATGCCATGATTCACCATAGAAACCGATTGGTCAGCAGGTTAACTTAATATTAATGAGTTGCTTTGTATTGATGATTTATGGTTGAATGTGGGCGTGTAGATTGCGGGGTATGAGGCAGATCCACTTACGAAGATTTCCACGTGAACTGTTATTTTTAAAGGGAGCATTCCCCTGAGGTATGCATGGGCATGGTTTTATAAATCTGAATCTTTTTTTTGCTTAAGCCAATGTCTGCTTTTGTGTGCACATAAACTTTTAGTATGAATCCTATGCATTGTTTTGAAAATGAGCACCCATAACTGAAATGAAGGCTTTGGATATTGCTTCTTAAACATGATTTAAATGTCCCATTCTGTTTCTGTGTCGCTCCAACCAGCTTCAACAAAAATCATTCTTCTTCTTCACGGCTTCAGCTCTGCTGTGACCCCATCACCATCTCCCTCATTCTGGTCACTACCATGTTGACCAAGCTGTGTCAGAGACACACAAGTACCTTCCTCTTTACTAACAGCACGTAATAAGAAATTATACATAGGCTTTTGTGTCCAAATGTGAACCAAACCCTGGTTCTACATTCATCTTTCATCATGAAGGCCTTAAATGTGTATTAGTGTTTTATTGTTAATAATTAGTATGTAGTAAAGAATAGTATCAGTGTTAATTGGTTGTCTGTATTTACTGTAACCTACTGTCAAGAGCTTTACACATCCAATGACTTTATTGTCCCCTTGCGGAAATTTGTTTTCACAGCCAATTCAGTATAGATCAACACAAATAGGCACATTTTAACACAGGCAACCAACAGGTAGGACAATACAATAAATGAAACATAAAACCATAAATCCATAAATGACACATTCACCGTGACAGTTTGTTAGCGCTGCAATGGCAGAGGCTCCTCTGATGGCACTAATGTGAAATGGTGATTGAGGGGGGCGGTCAGTGTCATTTGCTCTGGCAAGTGCTAGTCGTGTGATGGCTTTGTCGTTCATGTCTGATATGTTAGGTCCTAACTAATTGCTGGTAATGCTGGCTAGTTCGTCTTTACCATTTTGAAAATATTTTTAGATTGCTTTGGTAATCTGCTGATTTCATCATTCAATTCCCTCCCAATGATGATTTTCTTTTCTTCCGTTCTGTAACCTGGGACATTTTGTTAAATATTCCTTTCAAAATTCATTTTGATTAATTTATGAAGATATTCAAAATTACGTACTTAAAATTCATGGGTGCCAATAAAATTAACCAGAATGTGTAGAATCACACAGTCCATGTCCAAGAATTTGCCCTTAGAGAGACTGAGCTGAGGCTGAGATAAATTGTCCATTATTAGCACAAAATAAGATCAGATCCATGTGAGCGTGAAATACCAAATAACCTTACCAAATCTCACAAACAATTTCACATGAAATTTCTCCCACTCAACCTCTTCCTATATCTCACTTTTGTTCTTTCTTTTATTTCTATCATCCATGCCTACTTCCTCTCCTCACCTCTTCCTCTTTCCCCCATCTCTCTTTCTTTCTCATTCTCCCTCTCTCTCTTCTTCTCGTCTTCCTCTCTTTACCATTTTATAGGCTTGTTAGTTCCACTTGAAATGCCAAATGACATACAATCTAAACCCAGTGAGCTGCTACCTCGCTGCCCTCATAGAGCTGCAGAGACTAAACAAACAGGATATAAGCTGAAACACGCACACAGTCCACCCCTTCCCACCCACCATGGTTCCTCATATAGAATTAAAGCACACACAAGCTATGTCACAACAGAAATAGTCATTTTTTACCTTTGAATTCATTTAAGGACGTGAAGAGGTACTGAAAAAGGTTAGACAAGCTTTAGTGGCTCTAATGTATTATGCTTTTCATGTTTGCATTTGATTCATCCCTTGTTCACCAAATAATATGTTTTTATTTGTATTTCTAAGAATATTTTCTATCAGTTTTTCACTGTTACATTATAGTCTAAATCAGTGGTAACAACCTTTTCAAGCCCAAGATCACTTTTTAATTCCAAACCTAAACTGAGATCTACCACTGCGATGTCTTCCAAAAAACCCACTTAGGAGGGTTATATCTATTCATTTTGCTATTTCGGTTACAACAAGCTATACGTAAGATAGCTTGTTACATCATCACAAAGAAAGACAGTTATGCAACTTTATCTTTTCAATGCACAGTGTTCACATTTACTGCATCTGTTCAATGCACAATATTTAGCTTCTCAGTTCAGCAAGAAGTTCTGCAGCAGAGCTGCTACAGCCAGCATTATTTTTCAATAGGGTTTGCCTTAAAAATGTCCATAACTACTATATTTCCTTGTATAAAAGTACTCCTATGTACTCATATAAAAAGTACAGTATGTGGCCGTACAACGTCCACTCCCTGAACATACTTCACAACAAAACCCTTGTTTGAATGTGCATTTCCATTTCCATTTTGAAACAGGCACAGGAAGTGTTGCAAACATGTATGTTTGTGACATAAATCCAACAGATAAACATTAAAACTCTGGTGAAAGATAATTTTGACCAAATGTTTATCTGTTGAATATGTCACAAACATTAATATATATACTACCTGTACCCATTTCAATGTAAAAGCACTCCAGTTTTTCTTTTTATTGAATCCATTCATTTGTTTAAAAAAAGGCTTTGATTGTTATCACAAGACTGGAAGATGCCGACCGGTTTCATACTGAAGTGTCCTGGCATTTAGTCAAGTACATAACACAGCTTTTTTTGAAACAAATGCAGCAGTTATACCAACAGCTCCGCTGCAGAACTACAGCAGACACACTGCCAGTGTGAACAACAAACAATTTGCCAATAGGCAACACAACCAGTGTGTCCAGAACGTTAAAAGGAGCGACAGGTTGGTTACCTCTGGTAAATGGTAATGGTTTTTTGTATTTATATAGCACTTTTCTAGTCTTGATGACCACTCTTTACAGTATAGTTTCACATTCACCCAGTGCATCTATTAGCAGCACTTTCTTGTTCTATGAGGGGCAATTCGGGGTTCAGCATCTTGCCCAAGGACACTTTGGCAGATGGGGAAGACTGGGGATTGAACTGCCGACCTTCAGGTTGAAGGACAACCGGTCTACCCCTCAGCCACAGCCGCTGGTCTAAATGAAGCTCAGTGTGTGTTCAATCGGGAAGACTTTCTGTGTCTCATTCATTCACCATTCTCTCTTTTTCTCCCTAACCAATCCGATTTCACCGCAGTCTAAATCAGCCAATCATGTAGTTGCTTTCAAACATTAAACGTGTTTTCTCTTCTGCTGTCAGCTGTAAATTCTGTGATTCATTGAAAATGCGATGTGTTCTATTCACCCTGTGTAATTTCACATTGTTATGATTTCAGCCTGACTCTGACCTGGAGTTTTTGGATCCCAGCACTGTTTCGCTGCAGGAGCCAGCATCGGGTACCTCAGGTGGCCGGAATAGGAGCATTCACTCCAGCCACAAGCCTTCCTCGTTCCCAGTTTTGCAAATTAGCAGCCTGAGCAAGCTGTGATCCAACTCTGACAGAGTTTGTGCATCTGTCTGGGAAATACTCTGCCTCCAGTTGGTCCCCTCACAGTCCCTGCTCATTGCCACAAAAAAGGACAGGAAAGCAGGCACACTGAAAGCCCCCTAGCATAAAGCAACACAATGTGAGATTCACTCTTGGATATATTCGGCCTCCCTCCAACAGTTGGGATGCGTACTTCACTGTTGTAAAAACTGGTCTGAGCCTCCCCATGAATAGACTTGTGCATTTGTTGACAAGCTGGCGAAGAAGAAACTGGCAACCTCAGAAGCCAAAAACCATGTTGACTGACAAGGTAGGTATATAAAAAAAGTATGACAGGTAAGCTTTATTTTTTGTGACATTGGAGATGAAATTTTACATAAAAAGAATGAAAGACGAATGACTGTTAACTAAGTAGCCAGCGTAGTTATCAATGTCGAGCATGAATTTTGGCTAACTTGCCAACTAAACCTCTTTTAAAATGATAAACTAGCGAGTCGATAACTTCACTTATACCTCTTTTACACCAAAGCAGGTATATGCATTTTTTTTTTAATCCAAGTAAACCCGCTAAAAAATCATATTATCTCCTTTGCAATTGCAATTTATTTGACCCTCAGTGCTTCATGTTTGATGTCACAAACACAGCGTGAGTTCACCCTGGTTTTCACGTTTCCATTGCTTATCTGAGCCAGAGCCGATTAAAACCGGTGGCTACTGCAAAATCATTTGACACAGGAGTAATGCCGATTGTATCCATTTCCATTGCAGACAAATGTCAAGTGGGATATTCATTCTTGTTTGATTTCTAACTCAGTCACCTTCTGTTTTCCTCTTCATCGTTTCTTCCGACAATGTCCTCTGGTTTCTTTGGTGGCTCTGCCAGGATGTCCCCACTGAGAATGGCGAGCTAGTTGTCTCTTATAGCTAGCTGTTAGTTCTGTCTCTGGTTCTTGATGTGGCTATGTCTGCTGTTAATCTCTTCTCTATCTCTCTCCTCTCTCCTGCACACACTTCTACTTCCGTTCCAGGTCACTTCATCAAAGAAAATACTTTGATCACCACCTTTTAACCTTTGATGGGAGATGAGTTTCTAGGGGTGTAATCAATGCCAGGAGAGGAACTTTAATCTTTACTGATACTTACCAATCAAATATTTCATTTAAATGTTATAGTAAGAAACCATGAAGAAACTAATATTATTTTACATTTGTTGGTTTGATTGGTTATTTTTGATGGATGCAATGTTGTAACATGGAAAAATTAAACAGTAATTGGCAACCAGTCTTCATGAAAGCGTTGTAGAAAATGATTAAAGTTTTACAAAAAAAATCAATAAAACATAATTAAAAACATTAACAACCAGGTGAATCATAAAAAAACATGTGATACCCCAGCTCCCCTACCAAACATCTGCTGCCACTGTTTTGCTCTTAGCTCGAGGCCTCGATGAGAGATTGTTCCATGCTACTATCAGGGCTATCACCACTCTGTCTGTCAGTGTGTGTTGTATGTGTGTGTTTGTCTTCTATGGTGGGGGGGTGGGGGTGCAGGGTGAACAAACATGTCCTTTTGAGTCCGTAGCTGCAGAGCTAATATTGACCAGCACGCTCGCGACATGCTGCAGGTCACATTAAGCACAGTAGCAATGGAGAACGAAGAGCCAATGACACGCCTTATCACCTGGATGAATTAGCCTCCGTCTGTCAGTCTGATCAGCAACACACCACACAATGAGAGGGAGAGAGAGAGGGGGTGAACACAAGCTTCAATCACACAGTACATGCTGCAGAAATACACGTTTATATTTGAATCTGGCTTATGTCAGCCAGGCATTTAATTTTCTAGAGCCATTGTTGGTCTGGAACTTCTCAGAAAATGTTTCAATTTTAGAGATCTGCTTGACCAGTACGGGAGATCACATCTGTATACCTTTGCGAGAAAGAAAATGAGCTTGCTGATTGACCTGGTTTTCAGGCTTGAATTGTGTCATATTTATCATTTTTCCCCCCTTTTTAGGTGTTTATTTTTAAGACCTCACTATGGACTACTGGTATTTGAGGCTGGGTATAAAAAGATAAATAAATGAAATAATAAATACGTATGCCGTCGCGTAACATTCTTTATATAAACTGTGACAACTACTGCAAGTTTATCTCATTCAAAATCGTTACAGTTTTTATCTGCATGCAGGCTTATAACTTAACCTGTGTAACCCCCTGAACTCTGAAGCGTGATGTCGTAGGACGTCATGCTTACCAATTTCACAGGCAGCGACATTTGACTACAGGCTGCACCCCACAGGACACTCACAGCACAGGAGGAGGCAGATCAAGTGAGCGAGAATGGGGAGATGAAATACACAAGGTGGACAATAGAAAGAGAAAAGTAGGGGCTGAAAAGGCCAGAATTTTTTTAAACGTAAGCATTACAAGCTGTCGCGACCAAATGGGCCATTTGTTTAAAACCAGCTTGTACCTGCTTGAAGGTACAGAACAAGCGGCAAAAGCAGAAATTGTTGGTGACGAGACAGGTCTCCTAGTTAAAGCGACAGTCCTCAGATCTGAAGTCTGTTTCTGCCTCTTGAAAAAAAGTCACACACACGAGGAAGCTTCTTATAATGGCTTTGTATATAATGAGATGCTACGACTTATGTCATAATAAGGGCTTAGTAGTTCATAATAATAAGAAAATTACTTTTAATTATGATATGAGTTTTTAATAATGATTGTTTGTGATAATTTACTTTAAAATGTTGATTTAATGTCAGAGTCAGTTCCAGAACCAAGTAGTGTGCCCAGGAGGAGTGTTCAGTTTGTAAACAGGCTAATAGGCCAGATATATATGTTTCAATCACCACTATTTACACCCCCATATAACTAGTGACCGGTTATGCCTTTTATCGATAATAGTAGAATGGTAAAGAAGACCAACATTGAAAGGGAGTAGAATAAATAATAATGTAAAATAATGCAGCATGTTTTGGCAAAACCATCTATGTTTCCATGAAAACATGTTTACATGTTACATATGCTCAAGCCTTCCACATTGCTGTTTTTGTTGTGATTTAACTTAGGTATAGATGAGTCTCACAGAACTACTGTAGGAAGAGAGAAAGTGAGAGCAGAGTTTCCTCAGGGACTGATCACAGAAGCAACAACATCTCAGCAGCAGAACACTGAACAACTGCCCAAGAAAAAGACAGATGCTTTTGCAACGGTTTCAGCCACAGGATTTAGATATGTTCTTTTGTTATCATCCACAACAGCCCCCGGAACTTCCCATACCAGGTATGAAAGCCTGGAAACATATTTACCAAAGAAAAGTGGTCAAGTACACTCCACAGAGATAGTGCAGATGCTTATTTTATGAATGTAAAAAAGGCAGATGTAGTAAGAAGCCTGTTGACCGGCAGCCAAATGTAATTTCATACCGAGCAAGTGAAGAAGAATCGTCAGGTGATGGAGTGTGTAGTGGACGTCACAAAAGTCATAAGCAAATGTAGCATTAGTTACAGGGGAGATCAAGAGGCAGCCTTAATCTTAAAAAATATGGCTGTTTATCATGGAAACATCCTAGGAATTATTCTACTCTTGAGCAAATATGATGTTTGTCTCCAACAGCATGTAATCAGTTGAATGGAGAAAAGTTAGAGGCAGCATGAAACTGGGTCAAAGGGCAGAGGATCTGTTGTTACCCTGCTGTCAAAAGACATCATTAACAAAGGTGTGGATGGGAGGCCAACTTACAAAGACTAACTCAAAGGATATGTGTCCTTTTAAACTGAGATATGTCATTAATTGCTATGGTGAAATGTGAATCATCTACAGGGCAGCATTATGCAGAGCTATTGAAAGAAGTTTTACTGAAGCTCAACATAGACAGTGGCACATGTGGGCAACTCGACGGATAGTGCAGCTAACAGTATCAGGGGTTTTCTAGACTTCTCTCTGAGCAGCCTCCTACTCAGATTCATATATGGTGTTATGCACATCCTCTGAAACTTGTACTGTCAGACACACCGGGCAGTGTTGTTGAAAGTGCATCACTGTTTTCACTGCTTAATGATATTGCAGTCTTCAAAACAGTCATACAAGTGTATGCAGAAGTGGGAAGAGATGAGTCAGGACAAGCATCACAGAAGACTGACCCCAATAGGAGAAACTAGGTGGTGGGCTAAGGATCAGGCCCTAAGTAAAGTGTTTAGGAGCTTTGGGAAGCTTCAGGAAGCCTTGTTTGTTGACGTGCTTATGGCCTTAGACACATTGTGAAAGATGTCAGACAAAAGCCTATTGTGAGGGCAAAATACTTCCAAGAGAAATGGATATTCTTACAGCTGCAAAAGAAGGAAGATTGTCAGCTGGTAGTGCAGACTGCCCTTACTTAGAAAAGAGTCGGAAAAAAGAAAAGAAAAATACCTGGAGAGTGTGCAGAAGATGAGCTACTAGCATCACCTGAAACTGACTTCAAGGTCAAAGTACACATCATTGTAGACACTGTGACAGACAGTATTCTTAGGAGGTTTTCTGCTAATCCACAACTTTGGTCAGATTTTGCCTAACTGGACCCTAGAAAATCTGCTAAAGTGAGTGAAAATGGGCTTCCCAACTCAGTTCTTGGAGAAATAAGCAAATGCCTACTTAGGTTTGATAGTAGAGCTACAGTTGGCACATTATGTAGTGAGCTGTTTGGCCTTGCTTCCCAGTTGGACAGACTGAGGCCCAATCCCATTTCACGCCTTGGCCCTATCCCTTAGCCCTTCCCCTTCATTTTGCACGTTCACGTGTAGGGGTAGGGCCGAGGGGTAGGGCTCTATACCACACCAAACCGATTTTTCCGACCATCACTTCGAACGTAGGGGTACCCAGAATGCCTTGCGAATCACCTGCAAATTGTAGAATTTTCTCCTTTAATAAGGATTTAAAAAATACACTAATGATTGTAATATCCTTGTTTAATATTATTTCAATGTATTATGGTCACTTTTTTCAGAACAACCTTGTTACGGCTGCCTTGGGATATGTATTGCTGTGTGTTTATGTTAAGTAGGCTGTGCGTCCCCCGGTGCAGGATTGGCCCCCACGGGTGTTAGCGTGGCCTGTTTTCAATCAGCAGCTCCTGCCATCGTTCCTTCCCCTCGCTCCTTATGGGCAGATTCCCAGGCCACCCTACCAATCACGGGAGAGCATCGGCCCTACATAACCTCCCACTGAATGTCCAATCAGGGCGGCTGATTAGCAGCACGCCTTAGATCCTTTGTGAGATATCATTTGTGACTCGTCCTAAAGTTTGTAAGTGTAGGATTGGATGTTAGAAATTGTTTGAGTGCACCATTTAGAGAGTTTTGTATAGTCTAAAGTGAGTTTCGGGGTGTGGATTATTTGTTTTGTTGTTAACAGTTTTAAAGTTTATTAGCGTAGGAGTTTAATCTGTTGTTTAGTTTTAATAACATCATTAGCTCTAGGTGAGAGTCCTCCTTTTGTTACCCTTGTTTGTACAAGCCATTGTTTCTGCTTATGTAATTTCATTTGATTGAACATTCACCTAAAAACTCAGTAAATAAAATGATTTTAACTTAAACTGTCAATTCCAACCTGGCATATTTACTTCCCTTTCCCTCATGAGCTAGGGTCGTAAAAAACCTTAAAACAAAAGATCACGACAGCACTAGCGTTAGCACGCTATCATTAGCATGCTATCATTAGCATGCTAGCGATCCTTTTTTTTTTTGCATGATAGTCCTGTATTTTCACAAAATATCATATCGCACCACCCGGGAGCACATTGACCCAGAATCACCTGAAGGCATTGATGCTCATTTGCACAGAGAAAGAAATTCTCATGTATTTCTCATGTAATGACATTGTAGTAAATGAAGTTGCAGAGACCAGTGCACTGCTCAGGCATTCCTTAATGTTTTAGGGCAGTGGTCGCCAACCTGTCGATCGCGATCTACCGGTCAATCCCCGAAACTCACTGGCTGCGGTTGTGCCGCAGATCAGCTGTGTGACGGTTGTCTGTTGTTCTAATGTTTATTATGTTAGTATAATGTCAGTTTTAATGTTTATCAGTTTTAATGTTTATCTGTTGAAATTATGTCACAAACATGCATTTTAAAATGTTAAAACCACTTTCTGTATGCGTTTCAAAATAAAAGCACTCCAGCGTTTCTGTTGACTGAATCCATTCTTTTGTTTAAAAAGTTTTTTTTATTATGAAATATTTGTAGGAGCGGAAGACGCACGGCTTCATACTGTATAGTACTTGTATTTATTTGAGTACAAGGGACTACTTTCATACAAGGAAATAGTCCTATTTATGGCCATATTCAAGGCAAAGCCTATGTAAAAACATTGTGCTGCAGTAGCAGCTCCTCTGCAGAACATATTGTTGAACTGAAGCTGTAAATATGAATTGATATTAATGTGAATATTGTGTATTGAATAGATAAGTTGCACAGCTCCCTTTCTTTGTGTATATTTATGCTCCTACATTCAGCCTTTAACAGACATTGCAAAAACTAATAAATATGACCCTCTTAAGTTGGTTTCTTGGAAGATATCAGGGTGGTAGATCTTGGCTTACGTTTGGAATTAAAAAGTGATCTTGGTCTCGAAAAGGTTGGTGATCACTGTTTTAGGGTTTTCCATGTAATGCACTGGGAAATATAGACTAGGATGCCCTCAGAAAGTTAAACTGTGAATAACAAAGTTGCAGAGAACAGTGCAATACTTTTTTATTTCATTTAATTTTTATATTTATTGATGTTTGAGGGTTGGATATCTAAAAAATGTGAACACTCATTTTCACTGAAAATAGATTTTGATATTGTAGAAAAAGACATTGTGATTTTGTACCGAATAGTGGAAATGTTTGCAGGCCTTGTAAACTGAGAAAGACAATGTCAAGTCTTTGGACAATTATACTGTAATAAACCAAGTTTTAGAAACCACTGCACTGCTCAGGCGTTCATTCATGTTACACTAATGCAAGGTAAAACAGATTATGGTATACTTAGAAATGTATAATGTGAAAACAAACAACAAATAGAGTAAAAAGGTTTATACTCATGTTTCAGGGTTGTATATCTTTAGTAGTTCAGTCATTTGTACAAACACATATTTTTCTGTATTTTTTTTACAATAAGTGATTATGACAAGATTCATCCACAGTTTAGGCTGATAAGCAGCCCTGTTTATAACGTTAATAGCTCTGCAGCCTTTAATGTATAACAAAAATCCCATTATGACTCACAAACCAAAAATGAGAAACCCAAACTATAAATGAGAAACACAAAATCTTAGCCCTGAATTCAGAAATCAAAAGACCTATTGATAACGATAATTGCCAGCATGTGTTGAACAGTGCAACAGACAACAACGGTCCTGTCCTGAGCTCTACCATCATCCTTAACCTTTCTGTATCTGAGTTTTCTGTTTCTGTTATCAGGTAACCGAAGGAGCATAAAAAACGATTTGATTCTAACCAGGCAGCTGCTCTAATGTGCTGAGAACCTTGTTACTGTGTCACTCAGTTATGACTATGAAGTCATCTTACAAAATCAATAAAATTACTGCTTGACAACACCTGCAGTGAGTGATCACCTAGCAGCCTTTCACTAATAGTGGTCCGCGAGTAAATTTGGTAAAATATAATATATTACATTAAAAGTGTTTCTTAAACTGTATTTGACTCCAAAACCTAGTGAGTAGCATCAATTTGTTGTTTCCAATATTAAATCAATATATAAACTTAAACTGTAATATTTGAATTGGCTCTTTTGCTATGTTGTCGGACTTAAGCTGTTTTGTGACCGTTTTGCGACACTGACTACTGTATTTGTGGCAAATGTGACCAGCACTGTCAAACTGACAAGATGGATCGGTGGCTTAAGACGGGGTCAATTAAACGAAAACCAAATTAAACTTCTGACACAACAGGCAAGGTGCAAAGATTAGATGCAAGTGGTTCAATGACAGCACCGACCTCAAGCAATTCAGTGACAGCGGCAGGTAGGATCAATTCAACGGCGGCCACAAGTGAGTCAGAGGACTTGCGGTCAAATGAGGATCCTCAGCGTTGTGAAACTTGGTATGAACATGGAAAATCCAGCTATAAATCGTTGACTATGAAACACAAGGAGGAAACCACCTAATTTTTTTAACGAAAACGAAGAACGCATATGATGAAGGGGTCTTACAGTTTTTTGCACCTGGGGAAACTTCAACGCCGCTAAATGGGGTTTGCAGCAGTGTGCACATTATTTGGTGTATTTCTACATGAACGCAGTGAGCAATGAACATGCATGGTTGTGGTTGATATCGCTGTGTTCACTGCGCAGCCTGTACAAGTAACGTTGGGCGCCATCTGGCAGTTAACCACTGTGCTGCTGCTGCCTGAGGAAAACACTTATGATGGCTGTTTTGTTTTTTGTACGTCTTTCTTTTGTCATGGGTGAATTGTACTTCTGTCCCAGGTTTGCGGAGGTCTTAGGTGCAGTACTGTGTGTGTGTGTGTGTGTGTGTGTGTGTGTGTGTGTGTGTGTGTGTGTGTGTGTGTGTGTGTGCGCGCGCGTGTGTGTGTGTGCGTGCTTGCCATAAAAAATTATAATCACAAAACATTGATAAGACAAGTCTTATAGTGAATGGTTTTGAACTGTGGTTTTCTCATCCTCCCAATTATCAATAGTTTGTTTGTTTTTTATTTAATTATCATCAAAAATAGAATAAATGATAAATTCAGAAAAGGATTAGAATAGATATTATTTCAACAGCAGCAACAGTAATATTTACAACAGCACAATCACAATAAACACCATATCTCACTAGAGACAAATCTGAGTTTCAGTAGGTTAAATAATGTTCTTGACATCAAAATACTGTGGAAAAGTTATAAAACGCCACTGTGTGTGTGTTTTCAGTGTATCATATCTTCTCATGATATTTCATTCTGCAGTGCAAACATGCCTCGTAAAGAGAGGAGATCAAAGCAAAAAAAAGGGAGCTGTGTGAGGCTGCTAAAGGAAGTGGATCCCTGACCAGCTGGATTAAAAAGACCACAAGGTAAGAATAAGACCAGTTTTCCACAATGCAGTAGTTCAAGTTTAGACCATTATAAACAACACAATATTGCAATATAGTTGATTATGGTTAATACAAGTATAGATTAATGCTGCAATAATAAATTGTGCCTTGTTCCCAGATGGACAGCAGGTGGACAGTGATGGGTCAGATGAGGAGATGGAGACACAGCAAGGAGAGAGAGAGGGAGACATTGTGCCACAGCCCAGAGAAAGAGTGCAGGGAACAGAAGCTCAGGAGACAGAGTCTGGATAGAAAGAGGGAGACATTGTGCCACAGCCCAGAGAAAGAGTGCAGGGAACAGAAGCTCAGGAGACAGAGTCTGGATAGAAAGAGGGAGACATTGTGCCACAGCCCAGAGAAAGAGTGCAGGGAACAGAAGATCAGGAGACAGAGTCTGGATAGAAAGAGGGAGACATTGTGCCACAGCCCAGAGAAAGAGTGCAGGGAACAGAAGATCAGGAGACAGAGTCTGGAGAGAAAGAGGGAGACATTGTGCCACAGCCCAGAGAAAGAGTGCAGGGAACAGAAGATCAGGAGACAGAGTCTGGAGAGAAAGAGGGAAACATTGTGCCACAGCCCAGAGAAAGAGTGCAGGGAACAGAAGATCAGGAGACAGAGTCTGGAGAGAAAGAGGGAGACATTGTGCCACAGCCCAGAGAAAGAGTGCAGGGAACAGAAGCTCAGGAGACAGAGCCGAGTTGGGTATTGTACCTGATCCTGCCCATGTCCCATAATTCTTATGTAAAGTATGATGAGGCTTTATCCAAATGTGTACTAATATTGGACCCTGTCAAACAGTACTGTCATTTCCAAAGAATGTTGAGGGACGGTCATTTCAAAAGAAGTGGTTTGAGAATAACCCATGGCTAGAATATTCTCTGAGTGCTGAGGCCATGTTTTGTTTCAGCTGTTGTCTTTTTCTAAAAGATGAAAAATTCATGAGCCACAAAACCTGGAAAACAGAAGGGTTCAATCGGTGGAGAAAGGCTTTAGTTAAAATTAAAGAGCACAGTGCCTCAGAGTCTCACATGTGTGGTATGGTGAGGTGGAACACATTTAAGAAAAAATCATTGAATGCAGCTTTTGAAGTGGGTGACCTGGAGTCACGAGCTGCAAAAGACAAAGAGAAGGAGAAGAACAGAGAAATGTTGTCACGTTTGATAGCCATTACTGTTCTCCTGGTAAGACAGGGTCTGTCTTTCAGGTGAGACGATGAGACCATGTCAAGCCAAAATCGAGGGAAAGTTAGTGGAGTTGTGGAGATGCTCTTGAAAATCTTGTGATGGCTCTAATGGAAGAAAATCCTCATGATAATAGACAACAAGGTTATGATGGGGCTGCAAACATGAGTGGGTGCTATAAGGGACTTCAGTCAAGAATCCTGAAATAAAATCCAAAGGCCTGGCATGGTAAGGTATGTGCACTGTCAGACACACTGTCTTAATCTGGTGTTGGTAGAAAGTGCAAAGTCAAACATCTGTTTTGTCAACTTTTTCAATCTACAGCTACTGCTGACCATGCTTTCCCAACTTTGGGAGAGTACTACCATGTGAAGGTGTGTGATGTTTTTGTGGACACAATGATGCAAGAGCTTCAGAGATGCTTCAAAGGAGGAGATAATTCCACATGGGAAATCTTGAATGCCTTCTATTGCCTGACAGTCCCAGAGAATTGGAAAACAGCAAAAAGTACAACAGAAGCACTCCAAGGTGTGAAGAAGCTCTGCCACTTCTATGACATTGAAGAGGAGGACAAATTGCAGACAGAATTTAAGGTCTTTCATATGTCATACTCATGCCCCCCACCAATCAATGTGACATCAATGCTTTCAGTGGTCCAAGAAAACAATGCACATCTGGTTTTCCCTAACGTGACTGAGCTGCTTAAGACATATTGCACACTTCGCACCGCAACTGTGGAATGTTCTTTCTCAAAATGAAAGCTGGTGAAAACCAAACTCTGCAGCCTTTGCAAAGAGGAGTGGTTGTCAGAGCTTCTTTTATTGCCAATTGAATCAACCACAGTGACGTCATAGGCATTTTTCGGGACATGGCAAACAGAAAGCTGCTGCTTTGAATTCAATCAAGAGTTGTACATAAACCTCCTCCACTTATTGGTAAGATTGCTACACTGTGATGTTTAGTAGGTGCCAACAGAACACACACACACACACACACACACACACACACACACACACACACACACACACACACACAATCACGCCCATTCTTTCCCCCACTAATGTTCCCTTTTCAATTTATTTCGCACAATTTTTTTGAATCTGGGACCTGATTTTCTCTTCCTGTAGCATCCATCTCCTATGAGCATCTCCTTCTTACTCCCAGCCGTCAGCCTTGTCTGCAGCATCTGTCAGTAGCAGCTGCAGCACTACAGCAGGTCAGTCACAGTGAGCAGTGTTTGCATCTTGTCATGGTCACATAACTTGTTAATCAGCTAATATCTCTCCCATGTTCCTTTTAATGTCTAAACAGAGTACATGATGGGTGAATCGCGATAAACTAGGCACTAAAAAAGGAAACGTTAGAATGATTGCCGGCGTGTGTGTTTGTGGGTGGTCGCCGGCCAGTCCGTCACAAGGCCGAAATACATGTTAAATGAACTGATATTGGAGTGTGTGCAATTTGGTGCAGATCTAAATAAAAAACTGGATCTTGTGAGTTTCACCGTTGGTTCCATAAGGGGCCTGCTGGGCCTTGGCAGAGTACTATTCTTGACTCTGGTATGGGGTTAAGATTTTCAGGAATCAAAAGTCTGACTCAGACCAAAGGGAAGTGGAAGCAGTGAGGAATATTTAATCTGTGAACGAGATATCTCAAGAATGCCTTGACGGAATTTCCTCAAATTTGGTACAAATATTCACTTGTACTCAAGGATGAACTGATTATATTTTGGTGGTCAAGGTCAAGGTCACGGTGACCTTAAAAAAAATCGGATATTTAGCCTAAATGTCCTCTGGGATCCTCCTCTGGAGCCACGTTCATGTTCGCACGCACACACTGCACACAAGCTCTTGCCCAAGGGTATGCATGGGGTACGCAGTAGCATCGCTAGTTCTGGTAGCATCGTTAATTATGGTAGTGGACATTTAAGCTAAAAACATGTAAATGATACTGATTCAAGTCTAAATGTCGGGGCGTACGGACACTTGGATGAAACCACAGGAGCAGTATGAAGGCATTTTATGTCCTTTTTCTGTTAGTATTTTACATTCGAAGAAGTGGTCCCATTACTTCAATTGTATTGGATTTGGCTGCACCGCTTACCCCTGAAACTCCGAAAGTGCTTTGTGGACTCAAACACTTCACCCACCCCTCCATAATAAGGGGATTTTCAGTTTAAGATCAGCTTGATGGAATGTCTTCAAATTTGTTACAAACTTTACTTGAACTCAGGGATGAACTGATTAGATTTTAGTGCCTGGAGGTCAAAGCTCCAGATCACAATGACCTCATGTTACAGTGTTTCAGTTGTCAAAGGTAAATGTTACAATGACCTTTATATGAACAAATTATGTAGAAATATGTACACAGAAACTGCACTGGTTGGTGGAGGCATACAACCACAATGAGGGAACTCTTATTTCATGTATGTTATTCCTAATTAGGTTCAGAACCCTATTGTTTTTGCTTCGGTTTGTAATTATTATTATATGGTGTCTGCCGCCTCGGCTCGAATTTCTGTGAGCTGAAATGACTCAGAAAAACACAACCTGGCACAATAACTGGAATTGATGTGCATCAACTTTCTCTGGAACATGACCTCAATTGGCCACATGGTGGTGCTGTAATTGGGTCTCAAAAATACACATTTTGACAGGTCATACCCCTCACACCCTAAATCTGATTGACTTGAAATTTGACACACAAGTCAAACTCAATGTGCTCTACAAAAAAGCCTCTTGGACCATAACTGTTCACCATTGAAATAATTTCTCCTATTGAGCTGCCTCCCTTTTATTGAGCTACTTCTTCCTATTAAGCTGCGTCTTCTTATTGAGCTGCTTCCTCTTACTGAGCTGCTTACTCTTATTGAGCTGCTTCTTCCTATTGCGCTGCTTCCTCTTTTGAGTTACTTCTTCCATTTGAGCTACTTCCTCCTTTTGAGCTGCTTCCTCTTTTTAATCAACTGCTTCTTCCTATTCAGCTGCTTCTTCCTATTGATCTGCTTCCTCCCATTGAGCTGCTGTCCCCTATTGAGCTGCTTTCTCCTTTTTAGCGATGAAGGCTTGAACCCGCTCATTGCCGCTTGCGGTTATATTTTGTTCATGTTTTCGCTTGTTCTAATACCTGCGTTTCCAGAAACTTCATGAATATGAGAACCCTGTGTAGATACAACATCATGTTTACAGTATTTTTACATTCACAGAAACTCTCTGTGGGTGAAGGTGTTTTAAGCCAGCTAACCTTGTTAAATATGAAAGAAATGCATGGTCTTCAAGGAAAATCATCTTGCAGAAATATTACATTTTAAAACGTTTTCTTTTTACTCTTTTACACACTGATAACCTCTGACCCTTGATGAGCTTATGTATGAGATTGTGATCATGTAGGAATAAATCGTTTATCAGTAGCCTAATACTTCACGTCTGTATCCCATAGAAAGAAACAGCTATGAAATTCAAGGAGCAGTAAATAACTGCAGAAAAACACTGTGTTCCAATGTCACTCCACCATGAAAAGAAAACAAGCATTAACCTAAAATATATGCTCAATTTATGACTACTATACACAATCATGTGATGTCCCGACATTGAAAGGATATTTACAGGCCTACTGAGAAAAAGAAAATAAAGTAGATTTTGATTTATATATTTGCCACTTATGTCCGACCTCAGTAATGAAGGGGGAACTAAAACACCCTCTGTTGCATTAGTGTGGAATAACTGTTGCTGGTTTATAATTGTATTTTAAAAGGCTTAAGTAATTACATTACAATGGAAACAGAAGCCAATTTACCTTTTCCTGAAACTGATGAGAAAGGTTCCTAATTAGATCAGTGAAAATGAGGATATTTTTTAAAGGCCTCTGTGTTACGTATTTAAATCAGAGGGTGATTTAAAAAATCTGTACGAACAACAGGGTTATGTCTCTGAACAGGCTGAATTAAAGAAACTGTTTCCTCGCTGTTCTCACAAAAGCATCATGTGTTCCTGAACAATCTGCATATTATCAGCAGCAGAATTTTCCACCTGCTACTTGAAAATCCTGTGGGGAGCATCTGTAACCTGCCGAATGACAGTCTTTTATTTACACATGAAACAACCTCATTTTTATATTGCACACTGACTTTCTCCTCCCTAGGAGCATCAGGCATTTTTAATAATATCTCATCTATGATTATCAAAACAAAGTATTTAAAATGTATGAAGGTAGATAAATATTAAAAAAATATTACAATACTGTTCTGATCCAAAAATAAAATATTCACACTGTATGACACCATATTTTGAACAATACTTGGCCGTTAATCATGTGGTCATAATAGGGTATTTATGAGTCTGATTTAGATAATGTACGTTTTAGATCAAAAAGTAAATGAATCATAAATCATTAATGATTATATAGTTCTTATAAGTATTGTTTTGTTTTTCTGTTTTTATAAAATCAGACTGAAAACATTCAATGACTGAGTGATGACACCTCCTCATTGGTCTGCCATCCAAGTGTTGGATTTTCCTCATTGGCTGTCACTCTTTCACAATTTGACACAAAAAGTTTTCATTGGAAAATTTTCAGGCAGCGTTTCAAACTTAGCACCTTGGTTACTTGATGCTACACTCAAGGCCCTATAACTAATCTAACACATTTTAAATTACATTATTTTACCCATATCTACTTCAACAGTCACTAGCAGTGACCTGCAAGCACAAGCTCAAGTTTATCCTTCTCACACACCTAATAACTGACATAGAATAGAATGAGCATTTTTCACAGTGTTTCACAAGTAAATATAACCGAAAGCACAGCCATTGTCTTTATGTGTCAGTAGGAGTTAGGAAACTGCCTGGATGTCACTGCAGGTCAACCTTTCTTCTTAACTGGCTGTGTTTCAGTCACAGATTTTGATTTCATTTTTGTACAATGGGAGAAAATAGGGACATTTAGTCCATCTGTATTAAGTGTCATTAAACATCAAAGATGAGTCTATGGTGAAAACCTGGGTTACAAATACATGGTTGTGGACTAATTCAATACCCTTTACCTTGGCTATGACTCTTAAACAGTGCAGGTGAGGGAGGTGTGAGTCGAGGCAAATATTTGTCTGTACCTCATTATTGTCTCCACAGACTCACCCTTCTTTGCTAAGTCACTTGTTAATCAACTAAACAATCTACCTACTAATTGCACAAATGTCTGTCTGTCTGTCTGTCTGTCTGTCTGTTTGTCTGTCTGTCTGTCTGTCTGTCTGTCTGTCTGTCTGTTTGTTTGTCTGTCTGTCTGTCTGTCTGTTTGTCTGTCTGTCTGTCTGTCTGTCTGTCTGTCTGTCTGTCTGTCTGTTTGTCTGTCTGTTTGTCTGTCTGTCTGTCTGTCTGTCTGTCTGTCTGTCTGTCTGTCTATGGAACACATATCTCGCACATTGTTCATCTTATTGACTTCACCGGGAAGCGCCGTGCCGGTAAGCGCCAGAAAACGCACTGCAAATCGATATTAAACGATATAAGTGATATATTATATATTATATAAATGATCAAATATGCATCCCACACTTTCGATTTCCCCGCTGTTCTCCTAGTTTCTATAGTTATAGGCTTGTGTAGGTCAGTCACCTGTGAAGACCATCATCATTTACCCCCGAACCGGTGCAGAGAAATGCGCTTCCTGTGTGAAAACCCAGGCAGCTGCTCACACGAGAATTGCACATCATTAATGTTTATTTTTGTCAACATGAATAGCTAGCTAGCTGTCAGTACAGCAGATTTCAGACTCTTTTTTATTATCTATTTTAATTATTTTTTATAGCCTACATGTTTGTCTGCCTGTGTGTGCATCTGTACACAGTACAAAAGTTCTTGGGGATGCATGACAATTTGCAGTTTTGCGTGTGTATGTTGGGGGTCCTGGGGGGGGCCAATCTGAAATCTCGCCTAGGGCTCCAACATTGCCAGGGCCAGCCCTGACTGTACTTGTTTAATCAAATTGCTTTTGGAATTTCTGTTACTCTCAGAAATACATAACTGCCTTTAATAAACTTAGTAAGCATAATAATAATAATAATAATAATAATGGTAAGTGATAATAAGAAAATAAAGAAGATGGGGAAAGGTGGAAAGGGTGCAGGGCTTGCAGTCAGTATATCTTTTGGTCATTGGATTTTATGTTTAGAAAAAACTAAAACGAGTGGTTATTGGATTTTCTTTTTAAAATACAAAAATTTAAATGGAAAAGTGGGGCATTTTCATAGTCAAAACGAGATAACCAATATTTAACAAATGGTTTGATTTTGATTTTCTATTTTGTACAACAAAAAATAAAATCACTTGAGGACAGAGACGAAACACGGCCCATTTCTTCATGTTCTAAGAGCAGATGTGGTAATTGGCAAGTGTTGAGCGAAAAAAACTACGGTGTCTGCTTAACTGACCGTGATGAACATGGATCAGTAACTGCCGTTAAGCCAGCCTCCAATCCAAAACACACGACCATGATATTGTCAGACTGAGGCTCTGAGGTGGTGAACCATCATTCTGAAGGGAAATTAGTCTGTGGAAACAGGAAGTTTCTTTATGGCAGTCTGTTATTTAGTTCTCTGACTTCCGTGTCACAGAAATCAAACAAATTAAATATCAAAATTAAGTTCGGCCCATGACCCGTTTTTTCATTTCATATTTTTGATCTGAGCAAAAAATTACAAAAAACTATTAGTTTTTTGGTATCAGGTATTTTTTTCGATTTTGGTTTTGTAATTGAATATAAAAAGAACGAATGATACATGGATTAAATAAGGATTTTTTCATTTTTTAAATTTCACTTATCCCCTTTTGACCATGAATAGAAACATGCCCTCTTTTTCAATTTTCAATTTTGTATTTTAAAATGAAAATCAAATCACCACTCGCTTTTTGTTTTGTAATATCCATTTCTGAACGGAAAATCCAATGACCAAAAGATCCACGGACCACAGACCGCAGGCCTTCCCAACATCAAGGTCCCTTCATTACTGAGCAGCTGTTGAACTGCAGTCAAATGACTCGAGTTGTTTCAAAGTCTTTAAAGAGTTGTTGCAGCCGGGCTCTGGATTGTGTGTATCGGTGGGGAATGAGGATTGAAAAGTGATGGAGAGTGACAGCTGACAGATTGCAGACGCTCGGAGCTCACCCTCAGGTGAGACTGGGGAAGACAGATCACCCCCACTGATGTTTAGGAGAGGAAGATGGAGAGCACAGCTGTGTTTGTATTTGTGTGTGTGTGTGTGTGTGTGTGTGTGTGTGTGTGTGTGTGTGTGTGTGTGTGTGTGTGTGTGTGTGTGTGTGTGTGTGTGTGGACAGAGAGAAAACGGG
Organism: Hippoglossus hippoglossus; assembly: GCF_009819705.1. Lineage (NCBI taxonomy): Eukaryota > Metazoa > Chordata > Actinopteri > Pleuronectiformes > Pleuronectidae > Hippoglossus > Hippoglossus hippoglossus. The sequence continues at coordinate 1,371,827 of NC_047160.1, forward strand.
AGGGATTGAGCATGCAGTATAAGCATGTACATGCGCAAGCTTAAGTGCGTACATGGGAGTGTGTGTGTGTGTGTGTGTGTGTGTGTGTGTGTGTGTGTGTGTGTGTGTGTGTGTGTGTGTGTGTGTGTGTGTGTGTGTGTGTGTGTGTGTGTGTGTGTGACAGTTTTGGCCTGTGTGTCTGTTTGCACAAGGGTGTGTGTGTCAAACAAGGCCCCGCGGCACAGGATCTGCTGTCGCTAAGCAGCTGACACACTGAAAGACTGACAGATTTTCACAAACTAATTTGACTCTGAGGATGACAACACGAGACACGCAGGAAACTTTTCACATCCTGCCAGTGGAAAATGCACTGCGCTGCTCTTGATGATGATAATTAACTAACCAGCAAAACTTCAGACACACAAACACACAACTAGTTGTTATTCCTTAACTTCAGGTGATATTACACTGAGTTACATTAATTTCCTGGAGACTGTGTGAATATAATCGAATTTTAGGTCCCCACAACATGAGCAATGCCTAAACCACAAACAGGCGCATATGCACACACACACACACATCCCCGCACACAAAGAAAGTGACAGTGCAGGAGAGAACACCTTGTTGACAGAGAAGGTTTTTTCTCAGTGTCAGAAACAATTAGATCACCTGCAGACATGACAGCTCTGTCACTACCTGATCAGGACCTTCTATCACACTTAAGCACATATTATTTATGTCAGTTGATTTAAGACCATACTGTTGACGCCCAAGGCAGCAAGTTTGTGACTAACAAGATAAGGGTCCTAACTCATTCAACGGGATGTGATACAAGTGTGCATTAGTTTGGATCATTGTGTGAAAGCTGTCAAAACTTTTGACACAACCACAATAATACACACACACACACACACACAAAAATATATTTATATATATTTATATATATATATATATTGGTTTGCATAGTAAAGTCACAATTTAACTCTATGACATGCAACATATTGCCGGATTGAGGAGAATTTTGAATGTTGAAATGTATAAAAATAGAATAGAAAATATTTTATCGTCTTCCTTTGTCAAGGCAGAAATTAGTATTTGCTTACATGTGCAAAAAGTGCTATAAAAGGTACATAAAAAACATCCAAACAGACATTTAAAAGAAACATTTACATAAAATACACAAAAGGCTGTTTGAACAAATCAGGAGTAAGACTCTGACCTGTATTTATTAGAACCACAGCTTTCATTGTTTCAGTGTGGCCATCTGCAGCAGCACCACAGCACCAAACACTCAGGGAATCTTCTATATCTATGTATATACATCTAATGGATTCTTCCCTGACCGATAGAACATACATCAGTTATGTTTCGCAGTAATCTGTTCAGTAGTTTTTGCTTTCTGCCAAGACACAACATTCCCATTTATATTTACAAGATCTGGATTTTGCACACACTCATGAATGTCTGTCTCCTAAACATGTCTTGTCCATTAATTATTCTCTGAGAAATCAATGAAAATGTTGAAAAACACAATGTTAAAGAGAGTGAAAAAGTTATTCTCTGGATCCACCCCATTATCCGGATCTGCACCAAAATGTAATGGGTGCTTCCCTGCATCATGGCCTGCCCCTCCACAATCCATTTTGTGGATATCGGATATCCTGCTAACTAACTAACAAACAAACAAACATAACATAACCAGCTCTGCAAAAGTAACAATACAGTTTTACCATTAATATTGTCAGTTTACTTTGAAGTGTTATAAAGTCAGATGTTAGGTAGAGGCCAGGCTGAACTCCTGCCCTTTGTAAGTTGTGTTGAGTTACAAAAATGTGTCACACATTAATGACCATATTTGTAAAAGGTTCAGAGGAAAAACAAATGGAGAGCACATTCTTCAGGTTATCAGCAGCCTTTTCAAAGACACAATCAGTTGAAATCCTGCAGTCACATTTGTTCAGATGGTGCAGTAGCAATTATGGGCAAAGTGCATGTGCTACTTGAGCGTGAGAAAAGGGGAAATTCTGACATAACGTGTATGTACTGTATAATTCACCTCACACAGCAGAGGAATGAGCCCTGAGTTAAGTGTTTTTATGAATGATGCAGTTAAGGTGATAAATTGTATTCAGTCCAGGCCAATGGATCACAGATTGTTTCAAAATATTTGTCATGACCATGGGTCTGAGCACGAGCAGCTACTGCTTCATAGCAGCATCTCAGGAAATATATGGAAAGTGATTTAACTTCACATTGAGGTGACTGAAACACCATCAGTGTTGGAGGACACACCTTGGCTTTGCACATCTGGAATATCTTGCTAATTGGTTCCGCACTTCAAGGCAAGGACTCACATAAGGACTCACATAAGGACTCACATAAGGACTCACATAAGGACTCACATAAGGACTCACATAAGGACTCACATATCCATAACATGCTTGACTAAGTAAATGGATTCATAATTAAGACAACTGCAAGGTGCGGATTGAGTTGTGAGCTGTTTCCCAAAGCTTCATGCACATCTTGTGGTGAAAATACCAATGTGTCCAAATCTTGACACTAATTTCAACCAGTACTTTCATGATATTGAAGTACAGTCAGGAAAACTGTTGGGTGAGGAACGCATGCCAGTTGAAAGCAGCCTCCCTACAAGAGGGCATGAAAATCTGATGGATTTGTCCTCTGGCCATGGGCTAAACATGGCACATGTTCAAAAGTCATTGACAAAGTTTTGGTGTGCTGTTGAAAATGAATATCCTGAATAATACATTTAATTAACTTGTGCCTGTTGGATCTACTTCTATGTGTGAAGTGACCTTCTGAGCCTAGACTCTCGTCAAAACCGAGCAGTGGAACAGGCTGAATGTGGAGAATAGCCTGGTAACAGCTGTTGCCACGCAGCCCCCGGAACTATCTGAGCTTATGAAAGATAAACAAGCTTTAAGGGTCTCATTAAAGCTCATGTGACTAATGAAAAGTTGTTGAAAACTGCTACTGGGTGAGTCTGAATATTATTTTTAGCTCATAATAAAGGTAAATGTCTTTATAATGTAGATCTAGAAGAATTACGCCCAGCCTAGAATCCTCCCCTCATTTATACCTGCCCACCCACTTTTACTGGGCTCGTCACTTCCGCAACATCACTTCCTCCCTTCAAGCTAAGCTAATTGCATAAGCAAATCTTCCCCGCTCTAAGGGTCTGATCTACTAAGATCCCAAATAAAGAGTGCTAAATTGCGTGTGCATTGTAACAGATTGCACGTTTGGTTGGTGGGTGTTTTGCGGGTTCAAAGACACAATCAGTTGAAATCCTGCAGTCACATTTGTTCAGATGGTGCAGCAGCAATTATGGGCAAAGTGCATGTGCTACTTGAGCGTGAGAAAAGGGGAAATACTGGCATAACGTATATGTACTGTATAATTCACCTCACACAGCAGAGGAATGAGCCCTGATTGCCTGGTATTCTGCACACAGTCCTCAGTGTGCACCGTTAGTAGATCAGCTTGCATGTTTTTTTTTGTGGGTGAAATCAAGTTTGCACATGTTTTTACACGCGCAAACCTTTAGTAGATCAGTCCCTAAGTACACAGTGATACACACAAGCCAGGGACATGGTTTTGGTTGCGGAGAGATCACAAAATCCTCCAGGGGCAGCTGTGGAAGCTGAGCATACGAGGGTGGTGCCTTTGCTGACCTCACTTCCTTGTATCTTATGTATGACACTGCACCAGGGTTTTTAATGTGTACAGATTCATGTGCGGTGATGTATGAGTAATATGTGATTTTTGGCAGTCAGACCCCCCAAGTAAAGTCCATCTATGGCATTTAGGTGTTTTGTTTAATTTCTGCTTTTGTTTTCTTTCTTTTTAATTTGCTTCATGTAAATTTATTTTACCTCAAATTAATTTGTGTCTACCTTTCTGTTTTATTTTGCCTATTTGTCTTTTTGTTAGTTATTTATTTTTGTGCATGCTTGATGCTTCATTTTTTATTCTAGTGTTTATCCAGACTGTGCGGCTGAGGTGCAGACGTTGGTTGGTTTGGGTTTGTGGTGCACTGGGGGGTTGGTTTGCAGTGTGTGTGTGTGTGTGTGTGTGTGTGTGTGTGTGTGTGGGTGTGTGTGTGTGTGTGTGTGTGTGTGTGTGTGTGTGGGGGTGTGTGTGTGTGTGTGTGTGTGTGTGTGTGTGTGTGTGGGGGTGTGTGTGTGTGTGTGTGTGTGTGTGTGGGGGGGGGTGTGTGTGTGTGTGTGTGTGTGTGTGTGTGTGGGGGGGGGGGGGGGGGGGGGGTGTGTGTGTGTGTGTGTGCAGGTGAAGGGGAGCATGTGGTGTGTTTATCCCTTTTTACTGTATTGTTTTAATAAATGTCTTACTCTTACTCTCCTCAGCACAGAACTTTCCCGCCTTCTAACTTGAGTAATGTTTTTTTATACAGTCTTGAAGAATAATTAAACATGTTTTTTGCTGCTAAATCTGTATTGTGTAAATCTGACTTTATGTTATGATCTGGCTCTTAAAATTTAACATTTTACTATAATTCATTCCTCATTCTGCCATGGATTTTGTTCCGTGTGAAGCACTTTGTAACCTTGTTTAGAAAAGTGCTATACAAATGAAGTTATCATATTATTATTATTATTATTATTATTATTATTATTATTATTATCTGCAGCAACAGTATGTATTGGTATCTGGACACATTAAAGGGTTAATAAAAGATGTCGCTACCTGTCTCTGTGGGTTCTGTCTCCTGGAGGTGAATTGAATTATACTTACGGTGCTCAAATCTTAATAAAACATGTAGTTATAAGTTTATAAAAGGTGTTTATTCCCCAGAAGAATGGGCCTCATTCACCAATAGCTTCTTAAGAATTATCATAACCCTTGTGTTGTCCCTGCTTCCCCCGGCTGTTGGCCCCCTCACATAGCCCACCCCATATTAGGACGCACACGTAGCGCAATAGACAAGTGAGCAGCCCTTGCAGATGTATTTGTTACACCCGCGGCACATGGTGTGAGTTTTACAGTCCTTTTTCCTGGGGCATATCTGACACCTCTTCCTCTTACTCGCCCCTAGCGGGGCTGCTGCTAGGGCTATGGAGGAGGCCGGACACTCGGGTCGAGCGTCGTAGTCAACAGCTCTCTGTGCGGCGGCGGCGGCTTTTACAGCCTTCACAACCGCAGCGGACGCGTCCATGCGGGGGATGCGCTCCCTTCGTGCGATGAACGGAGTCACGAGAGCCTTTCCCAGCTGCTCTAGGAACACCCTCCGCTTGTTCCGCTTGCCCGGCATCCAGTCTGGGTTGATCTCTCTCCATATCACGAAGGCGTTGTAGGAAGAGACGTCGAGAATGTTGTGAAAGACGACCAGGGGCCAGCGCACGGTCATCCTCCTGCAGCTGTACGTTCCGATCACCTTGTCTAGGTTGTCCACGCCACCTTTGTTGCGGTTGTAGTCCAGGACGATGACCGGTTTCCCGTCCTCGTGGTCGCTGATGTCGGCCTCAGGGTGCCGTGTGCTCAGGAGCACCACATTCCTGTTTTTCTTTGGGATGTAGGACACAAGAGTGGCAGTGGGCGTGAATGCGAACTTGGATGAGAACACCTCTCTTCCCTTGACCGCGAGCAGCCCGGTCGGGAGCTCGGGCTTGTTCTTCCGAACAGTGCCTACCACGGTGAGCTTCCTCTCCAGGAGCTGCCGCGCGAGTTCGCAGGAGGTGAAGTAATTGTCGCACGTGACGTTACGACCGTGCAGTCCCTCCGTTACATCGAGCACTACCCGCAAGCCCTGGTTCCGTTCTGGGCATTCGCCGCTCGGCTTTCCGGTGTACACTTGCATCTTCCAAGCGTAGCTTGATTTCGCATCGCAGGCCACCCACGACTTCATCCCGTATTTCGCCGGCTTGCTGGGCATGTACTGACGGAATGGACACCGGCCTAGGGAGAAAAACAGGAGGAGAAGAGATGAGAGGAGATGAGATGAGGACGAGGACTAGCAGCCGCTATCTACATAACATAACTAACATAACATAACATAATAATAATATAAAAAAAAAAAAAGACTAACCTCTGAACGGAACCAGTTGCTCGTCCACGGTCACTTCGGGCCCCGGGTTGTAGAGGTGCGGTAGCCGCGACACCCACGCGTCCCAGACCTCTCGCACGGCCGCCAATTTGTCCGTGGCTCGTCTCGTGCGTCTTGTCTCGCGGTCGTCGAAGCGCAGCAGTCTGGAGTACGTGTGGAAGAGTTTTAGGGGCATCGTGGCACGAAATATCGCTCTCGGCGTCCCACAGGCTGGCGGCGGCCTCGCCCCGGGACCTGTACACGCTCGCTAAGATCAGCAGCCCTACGTAGGCGCGCAGGTCGGTCTCGGCCATCCTTTTCCATTCGTCACCGTATTTTCGACGACCCTCCCGATTCGTCATCTCCACCGGTGCGTGACGTCGCGTGGATCGTGGGGCCCCGGGGGACCGCTCAGCCGCAGCAGAGGAGGAGGAGGAGGAGGAGGAGGAGGAGCAGTGGCCCTCCTCTTGGCCGTACGCCCTCGAGGACCATGTTATTTCCCCGTTTCTTGAGGGGAAGGTCTCTCTTTCCACGAGTCCGGTGGTGGTGGTGTCGCCGTGGTCTTGTCCTCCTTCTTCTTCTTCTTCCAAGGATGAAGAATCTGCAGAAGCATCACCCACTGGGTCGTAGTCTTCGTCACCGTCGTCGTCTTCATTGTCACCGTCGTCGTCTTCGTCTTCGTCGCTATCGCCGTCGTCTCCGTCTCCGTCCTCTCTGTCTTCTTCTCGGTCTGCTTTTCTGTCTGCTTCTCGGTCTGCTTCTCCATCTCCTTGTCCGTCCGCTTCTCGGTCTGGCTCTTTCACGTCCTCTTCAGGTTCAGAGGATGGTTGCTCGGAGAATAGCTGTTGGAGAACCTGTTCTCTGGTGAAACGCTCCTGACGCGACATCGTGCCATGGTCCGTGAGAGAGTGGCACACTGAGACTTATATGCGGGTCTAATGTACCCCCCCTTGATTTCAATTGGAATCAGGTGTGGGTCTAAATGACCCCACAGAGCACCACAGCGCCCTCTCTGGGGGTCTAAATGACCCCTCCCATGACAATCGAGAATGACAATCCATTGGTCTCAATTACCCCAGGAGAATTGGATAATGACAATCCTTGGGTCACCCTAACCCTAACCCTGACCGGCCAGGGCTTGCGTATGATCACACGCACGCACTCACGCACGCAGACACACACACACACAGACACACACACACACTCTGGGTCAATTCGACCCAGGAACAACACAAGGGTTAAATTTGTTCTGAAGACGTTTTCAAAGAAAACTACATTATATTCATGACGCGTTCTTAAACTGCAGAATTGTTCACACATGTGTTCTATATTGAGTAATGCCCTGTGTTCGTAAGTTGAAAGCTCGTGCCAGTTTTTCCTAATTAGCATAGGTAAAGGCCCGCCAATGTCCATAAATGGGCATGAGACAGCAGGGCCCTGTGCACACATAGAAATCACAGAAACTGAAAATAACATTTAAGAAGCCAGCAGTGATTGAACAAAGATCGAAAGACGGTGCTGGACCAGACTCAAACCGTAAAAATGTTGTTATATTGTGTAAGGTCAGCAGTGGATATCAAGTACCACAAAAAACAACACATACGTTTATGCACTTATTGTAAGTCGCTTTGGATATAAGCATCAGTTAAATGTTATGTAATGCAATTTGGGCTAAACACATGGTGTAAATGACGCCATTTCGAGTCTAATTTGAATGTTGGGGCTTATGGACACTTGGTTGACACCACAGGAGCAGTATGGTGGCATGTTATGGGTTTTATTGGGGGGGGGGGGGGGGGGTTACGTGCGAAGAAGGAATCCCCTAGTTAATTCAATTGTATTGGATTTGGCTGCAACACGGTTTACCCCTGGAACTTATGGACTCAAACGCTTCACCCACCCCTCCATCGGCATAGGGGTGAGTAGATAATTAGTGAATTTTCATTTTTGGGTGAACTATCCCTTTAAGAACGGTTGGTGAATGAGGCCCATTGTTACTGTTACTGTTGATGATCAACCATACACACTGGGAACAGCTTTCACTGCAGGGACTATTTCTTTGGTAGAAAGTAGGCTCAGTCGAAAGAGGAAAACCAACAAGGTTCTGTTGATTTTCATTACTTTCTAAACCACTAGTCTAACTTTATTCAATCCTCTTGTACAGAAATGGAGGCAGGAGTCTCAGAGATATCTCAAAAAGTGGGTAAATAAAACCAGAACTCGATGCACTGTGCCTTTCAAAGGCAACGGTAGCACTAAGAATAACCTCATATGACTGAATATGTGATGAAATAAAACCAGTAAGAGAGGTTGCTTCATATTAAAGATGGAGACACTTAAAAATGGTTCTTAAAGAAAGTTCACCACAGCCAACACAGTAAAACTCATTTGTATCACTTTAGAAAGCAGCTATAGGTTTCAGGCCTCACTGCTCTGTGAGGCACCAAGGCCAGAGAAACGAGGCCAGAAACACATGGACTGGGACATCCACAACCGAGGAGCCCACACAACACTCACCCAGCCCCTCTTGTGGGAAATTACAAGGCTGACGCACAATGGTGTGTGTGTGTGTGTGTGTGTGTGTGTGTGTGTGTGTGTGTGTGTGTGTGTGTGTGTGTGTGTGTGTGTGTGTGTGTGTGTGTGTGTGTGTGTGTGTGTGTGCTTGTGGCAATAAAAAGTGTTGATGTGAATTTGTGGCAGAGTAACTTAGCAACAACATGAAAAGGGCAGGAATTAAATACCCCACAAACACTCACACACACATGCACTGCCGTGTAAATGTAACCTCTATATTAACTCCGTAGGGACCCTCAGATGGTCAATAAAAATGCCCTGAGACCTTGATGCAGATCTGATTGTCCTAAAAGTGGCCTGGGCTGTTATCTGCTCGTGGAGATAGGCTACAGTAATTCACTTAGATCCCAGATATTTAAGATAAAGTCCCCTGCTGGGAACACAACAACAACAAGACAGACACAGCAGGAGGAAAGACTGTATTCCCAACTCAGTATCGTCCTCTTCCTCCCTCCTTCTCCTCTTCTTTTTCCCATCTATCTTTCCCATCTAAGTTCCTCTCCATCACCTCACTCAAACACCATTCCTTGTCTCATGGATGAACTCACCCTCTTCCTCCCTCTTCCTCCCTCTTCCTCCCTCCCGCCTCCTCTTCCTTCTCATCTCCAACCTTGCATCTCTCTCTCTGTTTTTTGCCATAATAAACCAAGTGAACCACCTCATTCAGCAAAGGCATTATTTATAAAAATCCATAAAAGAAATCAGTGTTTTGTGCTGTTTTTTTCTTACTATCCCGCTCCGTCAGTCCCCCTATCCTCCCCTAAAGGAAAGGAGGGTGGTGGCAGTGTGTGTGTGTGTGTGTGTGTGTGTGTGTGTGTGTGTGTGTGTGTGTGTGTGTGTGTGTGTGTGTGTGTGTGTGTGTGCGTGTGTGTGTGCGTGTGTTTCAGTAAACCTTCAGAGCAGCACCAATGCTACATCCTCACACAGGACATCTCTCATTAACTGGCCAAGTCACACAACTATCAGCAGCATAGAGCATACGAGCCACCCAATCTATACTAAGAAGGGATTTAAAACAAGCTACAGATGTGGTGTCTAAATGGTCTAAATTCCGTAGGCTGTGTTCCATAGTGTGGACTCTCTTGTAACAAAAGCCTGGTCACCCTATGTCACAAAAGTCATTTTCAGTCATGAGCTGCAGATAAAGTCCAGAGAATTGGTCCGTACTTTACCCACAGTTCACCTTTCACACATGTGCCACACATGTGCCATGCGTTCACAACAGCAACAAATCCTCTGCATTATGCAGGCCGTGGCAGGAAGTTACGTATTAATTCCACTGCTGAGATCACATGATCATGTTTGCAGCATATTGACACTGTCCTCAGCTCTGATCACAGCTAACTCTCTTGACATCTTCATCAGTGTCTTCTACGTGTATGCCTCCACTTTTTCACCAGGAGACATTTGTTTTCTGCTGTGTTCTCACATCAGATTCTGCAGACTTTCTGCGGACTTTATACTAGGGGGCCGAGTGGAGAAAGTATGCAGATAATCCGGAGGCTCTCACTCAGACATTTGCATTCACACATTCACCTCCTGCCGAGAAAGTGCGGTTCAGTGAATGTCTGATCTGGGAGTGACCAGCAGGGCTCCATCTGTGATTCTTAATGGCCGAGATGGCACAGACCAGGTCAGTAAGACATGGAGGAATTGGAAGGAGTGAGTTTAAGGCCTTAACAGTGACCAGTAAAATCTCTAAATAAATTAAAAGGGAGGAAGGGAAAGGGGATAAGTGCAGGGGTAATGTGGCCCGGCCTCTTTGTTCTGGTAATAAGTCGAGATGCACCATTCTGGAGGGAGTGCTGGCTGACACCTGAGTAAAGTGTGTTACATTTATGAAGCTGAGAAGAATTAAAAGTATGTGAATCTTTTTGTAAATCAACAGTTGTTTCAAATGAGCTAGTTTCAGAGATGATCTTGAGCTTGAGGGAAACATTTTTTACTTGTTCATCAAACAGAGGTTACAGTCACATTCCCATAATTCTCTAGCAGCCTCTGACAACATGTACAAGCCCATTTGGGATTTCAACACTGTAATATACACACGGACACTGATCAGTTGAGGCGTACATGCTGCACAGAAGTGCTCCCTTGGGGCAGTTTTATTTCAGTGTTTCCACTCTATGGTTATGGCTCTTCAAGGCCACATAAATGTGTTCATGCTCCTCATGAAATCAAAAGACATTTATTCTTCTCCGTGGCGAAAGATATTTGCTGGGACTGCTAATGTAAAAAGGCACAACTGTAAAAAAAAAATCAAATAGCACTGAGAGGCCCATTTTAAAACCTGAGTCTGAATCTGCTTCATTTAACATTAACAGCGAGTAAAGTATTTTTTTAAATGACTCCACAATTATAGAAGCCCAATACAATTGATTGTGTTTTGGGGCAGAATAAGTAGTGTAGAGATTTGCACGGGCCTAAAATTGATATGTAAACCTTTCTCAATATCACATAACTTATATTATTCCTTATTTCACCCTTCACTGATTATCAAAGATACAAGTAGAGCTCCCTGCAGGTAGACCCAGAGAAGGGTAATATGGGCATCTACAACAAATCATGCAGTCCTTTGTCAAACTAACTTGTGAGCTGATCCAACTATGGTTGGGGAGAAGGTTTTAACTGTAAATTATGAAATATACAAATGAAATTAAAACTATATTGTGAGCTTAGCAACAGAAAATTTAAACGCTTTCAAACTCTACTCAGCACATTTTCTCTGCGCCGGTATTTACGTCATTGTCGCAGGATTATGACGTACCACAACAACGGCAGCCTTTGGAAAAATCCCACAATAGATTTAAAAGTTTACTTTATTTTTATTTTAAACTTAGTATTAATACTTTTCTGTAAAAAGCTTGTTGAATGGCCATTTGTAGACGTAGAAATAAACCTATTTGGTGCAGTTTGTGCTGTGATCGTGGCTTTGCTCATGTTTACATTTGTACGACAGGTCTCTCGTGTCATCTCTCCGCTGCGAGTGCAATGCATGGTGGTATATGGTGCTCGGTTAGTGACCATTGGTTGTACATTACTTTTCATGATGCATTGTGGGAAACAATGAGTCCACTATATAGGGTACAAACTATTTTACTTAACATTCGGACAGCACAACAAAATGGCAAATTAACTATAGTGGACTATATAGTGATTAGTGAGGGATTTCAGACACAGCCTTCGTTTACATGTAGCTTTGAGAAGTTTGTTCATGCCGTTATGCAACTGCAGTGCTGGGCATCTATAGAGCTCAACTGTGTGGCTATAGATGTAAAAATCCCATTCATTTTCAGAAAAGGGAATTTGATAATCAGCCATAATATTGTAACCATCCAAGGTAGATTTACCACAAGCTACAAGATGTATAACAATGTTACATCCTCTAAATGATAAGGAGAGGAGCTTCAGTGATTCCTAACTTATCTCCTTCAGCATAGGAAACAAGTGTCACAGTGAACAACAAACATTTTGAACTTATAATTGACAAAATAATCATCAATCAATCAATCAATAGCATTTTATTTGCATAGCCCATATTCACAAATCTAAATTTGTCTCATAGGGCTTTAACAAGGTGTGACATCCTCTGCCCTTAACCCTCAACAAGAGGAAGGAAAAACACATCAAATTATAATATTTTACAAACTTGATTATAAGAAACAGTTTTTAACATGACAACGTTTTCGCCTCAATTTTGCTGCCATTACCTCTTTGACAGTTTGTCAGTGAAGAACAATAAATCCTGGGATATGTTGAGCTGAGAGGGATCCACCCGGTGGAGCCTCCGTTGCTCTGGGGTGGAAGGACACATTTGTCGGCTGCATCTGGAAGAGCCTTTAAATTAGGACGGCCAAGGTGTGACGTAATTGGTCTACAAATGCGGCTTCTGAAGGATGCGGTCCCTGAATTGAGACACAGCTCGTATATATACATACAAGATACAAACTACAATATGTTGCAACACCATATTAACAACAAGGTTAAATTCAAGAAGAAACACACTGGACTTCTTTGGAAAGGGATTTTTCACAATGGTTTATGGGATGCATAGTTTCTTCACTATTAAAATAATTGGGTCCACCGTCTTGTACTGTTTGCCTTTTTTTCCCAAAACTGTTCTGGTTTTGAATCAAATGTTTTATGGTCTCGATTCATCCTGTGGCTGAATTGGAAATTTACTTCTTCAACCACATATAAAAGTGATCACTCAATGTGACAACATAGGCTAACATAGAAAAAACAAGTTTCTTAATAAATTCATTCTTTTGTTAGTGTTACAAAACAACTTCAGGTCCAGTCACTAGATTTTTCTAGAGCTGTCAACTGCATCTCATTATCTTCATCATCAGATCATCATAGAACCATTGGTCATGTGATAATATGTAGTAGCTTATATGAGAAACAAGTATGTGAGACATGATATGATCCTGTTTTATGAATACTGTGTTTTAGTGTTGCACATGGTTTGACAGTAAGACCAAACTGTGGCCCCTGGAGGTTTGGAGCCAGCTGAGGACAGCTTTGCTTTGTGGGTAATCCAGCGTAGGTGTTACAGAGCAAAATGTCTGTCTTCCAGAAAGTCAGTAAACTGTGCTGAGTTTTAGAAGATCAACACAGAGAAAAGTTTTAAGGCTCTAAGAATTCTATCTGGCACACTAACAGAACCATTATACTTGATGGTTTTTGAATTTCTCATTTAAACTTTTGTATGGCTCCTCTTGACTTCCTCCTATGCACAGATCCATCCAACATTCCATGTCATGATTCCTGCTATGATGTTATAGATTTAGTTTGAATGCAAACAATGAAACAAATTGAATCAATGAGTGTCTGTTTGTCTGTCTGCTGACTTTATTTTGATTTAGTTAGAAATACTACTTTTCTTAATCTTGAACTAACTTCAGCATCATCCTCTTGTTCCAACTCTAAACCTGAGTCCTGATCATGAGCTCAACCCTGTTAAGACTTGACTTGTGTCCAAAATGTCGTCTCACAAGGAAGCACAAACACACAGCACAAACGTACACAAACGGGCGAGCACAGACGGTTGTTACTGAATAAAACATTTGAGACACGAGTACACAGAGTTTGTTACCAGCTGAAGCCAGGCTGCAGGAGCGGGCTGGGCCTTGATGTGCAGATGTGACGGGGAGCTGAATGAACAGCGGGAGACTTTCTCCTCTCAGTGCAGACACTCAGATAGCACTGTCTGTCTCACGTCACACAGTCACTGCGAGACAGCAGTCACACACGCAGACAGACAGCCCAGACAAGTCCAACATTTGATGTTGTGTGTGTGCATATGAAGAACATTTAATGGTTTACATGTTGCCTGCTGTATGATTTACAGGAAGTGACAGACAGTATTTTTCAATTTGACCTTTTAGTCTCCATACAACTGTCTGTAAACCAATAATAGAAGAAATGTTCTGATTATTTACCTCAGTTCAAGTATCAACTGCATGCTGTAAAAATACATTTAAAATCTTAACATTGAAATACATAGATGCTATAATAGTTAGACCTAAGTTTTGAAAATGCATTAATTATCTTTCCAGCAGAGAGTCAGATGTTCAGACTGATACCTTCCTCATGTCAGCCTGGTAAATAAGAAGCTCCAGCCAGCAGCCAGTTAGCTTAGCTTAGTTTCAATATTTATAATAGAGGAGATGAAGGCTCTGTTCAAATAAAACAAAAATACACCACAGCTCCTCTATGTATTTGTTTGTCATATAACATACAACTGTACAAAAAGTAGAACTTTTCCTTTGATAACAATGTTATCAGCAAAATGTACAAAAAGTCGACAGTTCAGTTTATCGTTATTTACTGTAAGTAAGCATGTTACAATGATAATAACTTTATTTTTTTAAATGATTGATATAATGTAGATAATAGACATAATATCATGTAAATATTCCAGTGCTTCCTATTCATGTCTGTTCTTTTCAATGGATGCAGTAACATTAGTTATGTACATATTAGTTATTAATTATTACTATCATCTGGGCTACTCATATTTGCTCTGCCAAACTCATCTGCTCCTCTCACTGTGGGGGGAGATGCATCCTAGAAGCAGCTGTTTATGGCTTGCAGCGCTCTCTCTCTCTCTCTCTCTCTCTCTCTCTCTCTCTCTCTCTCTCTCTCTCTCTCTCTCTCTCACATTCAGTTCATAAATTTGACCCCCCGTCATGAAAATATCATCTACCTCCTAATTCCAGAAACGTCTGTCTGGGAACAGCCTCCCTGGGAAGTGCTGTGTCAAATTTGGTGGGATTTGGACACGTGATAAATTCTACATATAAATATATATATTTATCTTTATATATTAATCTTCACGTGTCCAAATCGCATATATATACAGTTACAATCAGCAATATTCAACCCCCCAAATATTTTAAGGATTTATCAATTGAAGTTTTTTCAAAGAGCAAGATTCTGCTTCGGATGACTTCTTTATGAGTTGAGTGATACATAAAATCAACACAGAAAATGCATGATGTAGTATTTGTGTGTAACAGTATATTTTGTTAAGATAGCCATGTCACAATTATTCAACCCCTATATAATATTGTTGTTTTTAAAGCTGTCTGACAGTTTTTATGGCCTAGAGTGGAGTTGAAACATAATTAAGCCTTTGGGAACTCTATAATGATCCTTCATTTGCTTCAGCTGTGATGCATATATAAACCCCACCCTTGAAGGTATTCAAGGTGAGTTGCAATCATGGGAAAGACACAAAAGCTGAGAGAGGAGATTATTTCATCACACCTGAAGGGCCTTGGGTATAAGAAGATTTCCCCAAAAAAGTATATTCCAAGAGACACCATTGGGAGCATTATAAGGAAGTTTAAAACTTATGGAGCAGCTTCAAACCTGCCTGGCCGTGGGAAGAAAGCCCAACATTTCATCAAGGGCCCTCAGCAACTTAATCAGAACAACTAAGAGAAACCCCTGTGTGACTGCAAGACACCTACAGGATGACCTGATGAAGGCTGGTACAAGTGCTTCAGTGGCAACTATAAGACGTGCATTGAATAAACAAGGACTTCATGACCGGACTCAGCTCTTGACCACAAGGAACATCAAAAGTCGACTAGAATATGCCAGGAGGAATTTGGATAAGACGACTGAGTTTTGGGTGACAGTTCTATGGACTGATGAAACCAAACTGGAACTGTTTGGACATATGGACCAGCGGTATGTCTGGTGTGCGAAAGGCCAGGCTTATGACCAGAAGAATACCATCCCCACGGTCAAGCATGGAGGTGGGTCATTGATGATGTGGGGCTGTTTTTCTGCGATAAATATCTTTTGTTGTTTAATGAGGTTTTTTGTCATTTATTGTCATTATCTTTCATCCACATCACTATAATGTCTTTTGAGGTGAGGGGGTTGAATATTTCTGATTGCAACTGTATGTATATATATATATATATATATATATATATATATATATATACAAACCGCAGGTCAAAATTGCCACCAGGTCATATTGATAATTTAATTATTTTTATTTCACCATATCAGAATGAGAGAAGTACACACAGTTAAATCTTCACTGCAGATAATCCAGGTGCAGGTGCACTACTTTTAGAAATGTGCTCATTAGCCTACTCATTAAGGGTATGCAGGTATATTTTTGTCACAGTACAATACAGGGGCTGTAACTGAAATAAGAACAGAACACAAATTTGACCCACACACCACTTTTTGCCTACCACAGATTACCTGAGAGCTCATTCACCACACATGAGCACAGATCTCAGGAGGCTGTGGAGGGTGAGGGAGGAGCAGCAGCAGCAGTCCACACACTCACATGAGCATCAGGGGTTACACTGAGAAAGTCTCAGGTTATAATGCCCACAGTGTACACCTGCATGGATGATAATGATAATAATTGGATGTTTAATAAGCCAGTCATGGTAGAGAATACTGCAAACCACTGGAGCCAATCATTCAACACAAGCTCACCTTCAGTGCTCTGCCTGAACTGACTCTGTACTTCATTTATCTTCTGTCTCACTGTGGAACAATACAGTGCAAAGGTTTCCCAAAATATGTGAGTCACCCTTAAAGTATCTGCAGTATGAATCATCTAATTATGGATGTGATGTTTCTGTCACACAAATAATAATCAATCAAAACTCTCTTTCTGGGTTCTCACTTCCTAAAGATGAGTGTGTGTGCGTGTGTGTGTGTGACTGAAGGAGAGTAGAGAGACGGCCTGTGTGACTGAAACAAATAGCTCAGCTGAAAATCAAAGTCAGTGGTGTGGCTGCATTTTGCTTTCCTGTTCTCTGTATAATGCAGCCTTTTGCTTTCTGAAAATGTTTGTGTTGCTGACAAAGCAATAGTCAGTTCCACACGTCTGTACTTTATCCTGCAGCCCACTGCACACCGACGGGAAACTCCTCTCTGACCTCACTGTTTTAAATTAGCAGTTACTATTTTACTGTAAAATATGAACTTTCTCTCCGAGCCAAACACAACACTGATGATGTGGTGATCTGACAAAGTGGTTATCAAGGGGCTGTGTTAACGTGTTAAAGACAAAACTGTTCAGATGAATAAGGCATTATTAAATTATCATCATATGAATAAATATAGACAAAATAGCTTACTAAATATAACCATGGAATGAAAAAATACTTATTGCTGGTTATTTTTAATTCCACCAGCTGTATTACTCTATGTTATGTTATACAAATGCTATGCTACATCACGTTTGTATGTATGTTATCTACCAACATGTGGCTGATATCAAGTTTGGCAGAAAGTCACAAGTCAATCAATGAGTGAGATCACAGAAATAGAGAGTGTGTATACGAAAAGTGAAAAATAAGACACTTTTAATCAAATGTGTTAAACTGGGTTAGAGTCAACAGAGAGTGCTCAAAGGTTGATCAACTCAGATACGGGATCCGGAGAGTCCAGTTCCAGAGGCAGTGAGGAAGAATGGCTGGCAGACGGAGGTGAATGGATGATTCCCATTAAAGAGAGACAACAGGATACAGTGAGGTGGGCAGGCAGGTATGAGTTGGGACTGACACATGGTTGAGAGGTTGGCCAAAGCATTGAGGTTTTGTGATGGTGGAGAAGTGGTGGTCGAGCTACTGACTGAGGCAGAGCAGGTGTGCAGAGGAGATGGAAGGAGAAACCCTGGATGAAGCGTAGACTCAGGTGTGTACACAGGAAATGATCAGGATTTTTTTTTAAACAAGTCCTATATGAATACACTTTTCAACATAACGATGTATGAAAGGATTTACAAAGCCTGATAGTAATAACTTCCTCTGCCAGATTGATGTGTCCTATGATCCACGCCTCATTAAAAATGCCCAAAAGACAATTCAAACTACAATGAGGGTTTATTGCTATTTTAGGCTACAACAAAGTTTCAAGCTGAATGACTCACTCTGCCTGTAGCCAAATGAATTAATGCTCAACATGATGTTATCAAAGACTTTAGCATTTCATAATATCTTACTTTTCAGAACATTATCGTCATTGCTGTTTACTGTTGCCACTTCTTGCCAAGTCTTGCCAGCGCCGAAGCTACAAATTGTTTTGTCTCATGCAATGGAAGCCATTCTTCTGGTATCAAGGTCTTATTATACATCCATTCATGTACCTAGCAAATATGATCTACTAAGTATAGTCAGTCAATCACTCAGTGGATAAATGGACAATACAAACATAGTGTGCAAATCTATCTACTATACAGTACCTTAAAAATTCCACAATGCAAGGAAGTTGCTCTCTGCTCCCAATCCCACAGTGCTCTGCACTTTATAAATGAAAACATTACTGGTGACAGTAATGACGCAACAAAATGATAATTAATTAGAGTTTGAAATCTAAATTTATTGCCGTAGTTCTGGACACAACGCATTTCTCCTGTCTCTAGTTTGATCTCAGATTTGGCTTGAAGCATTAGTTACCATCGTAACAGAAGCCCAACTATTTTGGATTATTATTTTATTTAACCTTTGTTCCAGCAGGAAGTCTCTCAAGAAACATTTTATTTCTTTACAAGAAAGACCTGGAAAAAATGGCAGATAGTTGTCTGCAGACAGCCCCCCCCCCTGTTTTCCCACTCAAGATGTAAATCCTGCATGACACTGAGAAAGGTGGGTATGTATATTGGCTCTTTTGAACCATATTTCTAAATTAACGAAGAAGAAAAGTATCAATGTTTCAGGAAATATTTGAGCAAAAGTGATTAATAACACAAAAACATTTAACCAAGCAAAAACAGAACAACACGTAAAAGGGAATAGCAAACAAAAAAACAGAGTGATATTGTAATTGTCAAAAGCAGTTTTTATTTCACCAGTTTTACACAGGGTTAGAAATGACAAGTAGATAGGTGGCAACAGAAATAAAGATAAAATGCTATTTTCATTCTGAAGTCCAACATTATTAAATTTACGATTTTCTTTCGTTTTGTCAGCTATCACAGAAACACAAAATTCATTACAGCATGCCTTAATTTGAAGTGCTATTACAGTTTTTCATGTCATACAATCTGGTTATCTTCACTCTAGACACAAATTCTTACTTTTTTTTGTTTAATAGTGTTTAGTCTTTCTTAACTTTGTTTACCCCTTTCAGAGAACTGGTATATTATTATATTATAAAGCTATATCTATCTCACTTGACTAATACAGGTGATAAGTATCAATCAACAACAATACACATGTATCAGACTGGTACAACCAGGAATGACTGAGCACAGAACTATATATATTTGTTTATATATACAGACTAAATTATATATATAAATATATATATATATATATATATATATATATGTAGTTCTTTAATAACAATTTATTGCAAATCCAAGTGGGATCATTAACCTTTAACATTTATTCTATGTAAACTGTGGTTCAGTGTGCAGTAGGAACTTGGGTATTATGAAGTCACTCACACCTGTCAGGCATTTCCCATTGCAGAGATGATTCAACACTGACACCTTGTGGAATTCTACATACATTACATGTAACGATATTCTCGTCTTGTAGTAGTAAAAATAGCAGTGGCAGTAGTAGCAGTATTAGTAGTATACATCCTGATGTAAAACTTGCATTGTGCTACAGTGGATATAAAAAGTCTATACACATCTGTTAAAATGCCAGGTTGTTGTGATGTGATGTGACCAATAAACTGTACAATTCAAATGAAAAACAAACTGAAATCTTTGTCCCCCCCCCTGTATAATCGGGATGTGGCTGTGTTCAGAATTCACAGTCAAACTCCGTCAAACTCAGTCAGTACCGACCTGCCATCAATTAAAGGGAATTTAAATTAACCACAAATAAAGTGCAGCTGTTCTAGTAGGATTTTCTTGACATTTACTTGTTGCATCTTACTCATGGTCCACAAAGAGCATACAAAGCATCAAAATGATCCCATTGTTGCATCAGTCAGGAGAAGGGTGCAAGAAACAATTTCACGGCATTAGATTTGATATCATTGAATGCATTTAAATCCATTTTAAAAGACCAGGAAATAGAATCACTGGGATGTCGGTATTGACCAATGTTGTAGGTTGTTTGCTTGTTTTGCAATTAATTATTGTTTTATGTTGTAACTTTGTTTGTCTTGTTTCTTGTACCTGGTTTGTGTTGCTGCCTGTCCTGGGAAAAAAAAGATGATGTACCATGGAAAACAGTGAAGACTCAACAAGTGGAGAAAACAGTGACATTACCAAGAACAGGACATCCCTCCCTCCAATATTGATGAAAAGACTAGAAGAGAACTGGTCCAGGAGGCTGCCTGGAGGCCTACAGCCACTTTAAAAGGAGCAGCAGGTGTTTCTGGCAAGTTCTGGGCTATGGGGTACAGTGGCAAGACTGAAAACTGCCTAAATTCAGCAAAATCCTTCATCAAGTCTCCCAAAAGCATGAGGGGAAAATGTGTTATGGTCTGATGGTCAGACCAAGGTTGAAATTTTTGGTCATAATTCCAAAAGGTTTGTTTGGCACAAAAAAGAACATCACCCACAGTGAAGCATGGTGGTGGCAGCATCATGCTTTGGGGCTTTTTTTCTTCAGCTGGAACATTAGTCAAGGTGGAGGGAATTATGAACAATTTTGGCACAAAACCTTCAGGCCTCTGCTAAAAACCCACGACAACGACCCAAAGCATTCCTCCAAATCAACTAATGAATGGCTTCACCAGAAGAAGATTAAGGTTTTGGAATGGCCCAGCCAGAGCCCAGACCTGAATCCAATTGAAAATCTGTGGGGTGACTTGAGGAGGGCTGTGCACAGGAGATGCCCTCGCGATCTGACAGATTTAGAGCTGTGCCATGCTGATAGCATGGCACAGATGTGCCATGCTGATAGGCTTCTACACAAAAAGACTAAATGCTGTCACAAACTCAAAAAGTGCTTCAACAAAGTTTAAGTTTAAGGGTGTACGCACTTATGAAACCACATTATTTCTTTCCGCTTTAAAAGGTGGAAAAAATTCTGATAGGATTTATCTTACTCTCTTTTGTTTTTTACCTCACAACATCTTGGCATTTTAACAGGGGTGTGTGGATTTCTTTTATATCCACTGTATTCATTTTCCTCCTGCTCTTTCTCTCTGTTGGGCCTCTGTTTATAATATCATAAAGAATACAGTCTATGACTGCTATACATGAAAAATGTCCTGAGAAAACTTTTGTTGTGATTTTGGCTGCATGAATAAAATTGATTTGACTAAAATCACAAACTGTACTTTTTTGTCTGCAGCACAACTTCAAGTGTTTCAACTTTCTTCTGTTATTATTGAAAATTGTATAATTTGATTTGATGTAATTTTAATAAAACGGGTAAACTTTATATTGTGACCTCTTCAATCTTGTTATATTTCAGCAACTTTGACCCTGCCTCATTTTGGCCATGTAGACTGCAGTAAATGAGCAGAGGTAGTGCTGATTACAGTCAAATAAATCAGTAATGGTGCAACATGTCTACTTTACAAACAAATCTGCACTCAAATATCACATATGAGATATATCTTCTTTCTCTGGGGTAATATTCACTCTATGTGGTGTTCTCTGTCACTTTGTATTTGGTATGCTTTAGGCAGCATCTGCCATCCTTCAGAAGGATACTGATTTAATTAATGTGCTGAAAATACTTTGCATAAGAAAATCTAGGCTACGGAGTGAGTGTGACAGGAGCTGGTGGCTCATTAGCTATAGTCATTTAGTGGATTACTGTGTAAATAAAACACTCACCCACTCTGGAACCTTTCATGTTCCAAACAGATTCTCCCCACTCAGCAACGCAGCCACTGAGAAACCAGCTCGGGTAATTTCACCATAGTCAGATATATTCCTGGGGCCAGTGCGGGCGGCACTGAATCCTATTTGAAACTGCTGGCTGGGGATGAACATAAATATAGTCAAATTTATTTTGGCAGTAACAACAGCTGATTATGCCAATCTGAGGTCACAAAAACGGATGTTGAGTCAATGCGTATGCTGTCTGGGCCCCTGGGAGACGGCATTCATCCCACTTTGGATGGAGCGGCTCTCATATCTGAATATGACTGATATTATTAAACAGTCAAAACCATGACGGTCGAGAGTTGAGACCAGGAGGCAGAGTTTCAGTCTCACTCACTTCTGTGCACATCTAAAACAGTGGAAACCCTGTGGAAACTGCGCCTGCCCCCGACCACCTAAATGAGTTATATCAAAAGTAAACAGAGTCGGAGTAATACATACAAACCTAATAAAAATCAACACAACTACAACAACAATAAAATATTAAATTTGGACGATTGAATATTTGGTGACTCTTCTAAACCATGATCTGATAACTGATCATCACATTGATTTATTGTTATGACTGAAACCTGGCTCCAACAAGAAGAATATGTCAGTTTCATTGACTCAACATCCAATGCTCATATTGATACTAATTTTCTTGGAAGCACAGACAGAGGTGGTGGGGTTGCAACGTCAGATTGACCCTTGACCTACATTTAGTTACAGCTCATTTGAAAGCCTCAGCCTCCTGCATCCAGGCTGAACATTTCTGAAACTCCTGGGGAGGGAATTAGTGTCCTGAGCCCAAACGGACTGGTTTCCTGAGTGTCTTCTTTCAAAGGAAGCTTGGTGCCATCATAGTGAGTAGAGGTTGTGTGAACAGAAAGTTTGGTGTTGTGTGATTGAATGTGATCATCTCTCCTGCAGCCTCCAGGTAGGATCTCCCTTCCTACCTGTTGAACGTTGAAGTGAAGGCGGGTCAAGTCCATATGAGGGTGTGGGCACAGGGCCTAGTGAGGAGTGAAGGGTGTCACTGACCAATAATGGGACTGATCCAGATGCAGCCGCGGGGCGACAGAGTGGCGTCACAGAACCCAGCGATGATGGTGGAGGTGATGGAGGCCGCGCAGAGCCAGGTAATGTCCCCCGGGTCCTCTCCTCTGGTACACACGGTGGCTCGGCCCTGCTGCTGTGGCTGAGGAGCTGCTGCGGGTCGTTTCACCTGCGGCAGCTCGGGGTGGCGCCTCCCCAGCTGTTTGGAAACACGTGTCGGGCGACGTGCTCTGAACGGGACTCGTGCTGACTTGTTGCTAAAGTCGCTTCATCCGTCGCGTCGTGTTCTCCCCGCGTCTGTCTGTGTCTCCCGGTTTCCTCCCGGAGCCCCGCGGCGGCAGCAGCTGACTGGCTCCAACACCTGCCCCCCCCCATACCCCTGATGACGCTGCTGCCGCCATGTTTCCTGCTGTGGTTCTCCGAGGAGGCCCACACTCACCCCGACGCTGCTCCTGCTCCACACAGACATGTTTACACTCTAACCCTAACCCTGACACAAAGTTTGTCAAAGTTTGTAACACTACAGAAGAGATGGACTCGAGGGGATTCAATCAAATTCGATCAAATGCAAAACAACTAGTGACTGCACACCACAGTTTGGTGGTGCTTGGTGGTGACCTCATGTTGCGACTTCATAGTGATGTCGTCATTCCTTGAGATTCCATGAGATCATCATTGTTTGGATCTATATAAGCTTTAGTTTTTGTCTATAGTCCTTTATGCATGACATCTTTTATCATATGACGTATGACAGGGACTTATTTTCAGCTTCAGCTTGTCTCTCCATTATTTGCAGAGATACCTTCGAAATGTGCTTCTTAGATATTTCTGTTGACCATGGCCTTTGACTGATCCACTCCATAATGTCATCTGGAGATATGTGCCCAGTGGTGACCTTTTTTCCCCTCACCAATAACCAATGCTTGTTAACCAACACCTCAGTATTGAGTTGTACCTCATTACTGTTAAAAGGTAAGAAACAATGTTCTATGTAGTTATCAGGGTTTTGACATTCTTAACATTCTCTAAACTGCAGTGCAACTGTTACAATTATAAGAGTTTTGCAATTACTTATCCTAGCACATTTAAACGAATTACAGTTTAATCTGTTATGTGTTCAAGTTCAACTTCGAATTTGTCTTAACTGTTCTTATCAGAAAACCACCATTGTAATAGTGTCCATTTAGCGCCAGTATCTGAAAAAACTCAATCTATACCCAACCCTAATCACAACCTAATATATTAAAGTGTAATCCAGTTATATATTAGTATTAAATCTACTACTTCAACATACATCTGCTGCAGTGTACATGAATCAGAATAAATTGGCTAAATTCAGATTATCTGTCACAGGTGCTGTCACTGAGGATTTGTTCCCTCTTTGTTTTTCTGTCAGGTCCTGAACCTTGAGCGGGTGCAAGAGCTGGAAACCTGGCTGAAAACCACAGACACAAAACTGATTCAGGTCAACGGCCAGAGGAAGTATGGAGGACCACCTGAGGGTGAGAAGCTTCTGCTGCTCAGTGGAAATACTTTAGCTCAAATTAATAGTGCCACAGTACAGAGAAAAGTTGCAAATACTCGTGGATGTAACAGAAGTGACACAAAAATCATTTCATTTGTCATTTAACTTTATTTCTTCAATATACGGTGCAGTTTATCATATATCCTTTAAAGAGGCTGCTGTTGCTGCAATTGATATTAATGAGAAAATCTTGTGCCCTGATCAAACTAGGGGGGAAAGGATGCATCAATCCTCACTTAAAAACAGAATACTGTTATATCACCAAGCCATTAAGGTTGGACATTTTAGGTTTGGACATAGCAATCTGTCAAAGTAAAAGTCATGAACAATGTCGCTGCTTCTGGTCCCTCAATCTTCATAGTTATGCATGAAGGTTTTTTGTCGATCAGAAATTGACTCCAAGTAATTTTTTATTAAAGGGCAAAGAGTAGATCTGTTTCCATTACATTAATGCGTTATTTACATGTATTCTCATTGGGTGTTCGATAGTTTTAGCCTTTTTCTTTTATGTGCAGCCCTGGTGGGTTCAAGCTCACTTGTGAGCAAATACAAAAATAAACATTAAAATATACTCCAAAGAAGGAAGAAGTCAGATTTTCATAACTTTAGAATAAAACAGGCACAACACTTTTCAATTCCTACTGTATATTGATATCAGTATACAAATGCAAAATGGGGTTTACAAACAAGTTAGATACTAAACAGAAATAAGTTGATTATCAAAAAGGACAAACTAAACTAAAGAAAAGACATTGTAATTAATGAGTCAAATTGTAATTAATGACTCAGCAAAAACACTTACAGCCTCTCTGTATCATCCACAGTGAACTGGTAACAAGTAAGAACTTAGGACAATACTTACAGTCTGTGGTACTGTGAGCACATTCGGTTCCAGCAGCGGAAAAGGTTTATTATTCCCTCTGATGAGAATCTATATCTTCCATAAAGATACTCATCCGAGTAGTTAAAAGGATTTAGCTTGTCTCTGAAGACCCTTGTCTTCCTCAGAATCTCTAACAGTCCACACAGAGCTCTATGTGGATGTCAGATTTCAAAGGGATTGATTGATTGATCTCTTATCTCGAACTTGACCTGCTTCAGAGATAGTTAGCCGTTCAGCATAAGTTACCATGGTGATTTACCACGATAAGAAAAAAACGGGCTTTGCAAATCCTGCTTCGTGATACAGGCCACTGCAGGGATCTGCTGAACTCCTGCTCCATTAAGAGAGGAATTAAACTCCATAAGTGCAGTGGTTATTACTATGGTAGAAAGAGAGTCAAAGGAAAGTCCACTTTCTTCCATTGGATTTTATTACTTTACTGAAACGTAGATCAATAAACTTACAAAGGTCATATATTTCCTGTAAGAATGCAGATTGATTAAGTCAGACTGTAATACTTACAGTGAATTATGTTAAAGAATAAAATTAGAGTATTATTCTGCATTTAACATCCTGACCTGTGCACATGTTCTTATCAGGATGTGTATCATCTTGAGGTAATGCTCCTTTTATAATGAGACATTGTTAGTTTTTGCTGCATTAACAATAATTTCTAAAATGGAATAATGTTTGAAATTCAGCAGTGATCATATATGTTGTGATGCTCTGGTAAACTTAGTGCATGATGTGATACTTAATTGAGAATGGTGCTAAAGTAAATGTAAGTACTCTTTAGATGCCTGGAATCGTAATCTATATTTAAAAAGGTAAAATAACTGCAGCCTGATTCTTTAATGGAGATGTTAGCTGACAAAGTAGTAAATCCAATGCCTTAATTATTCACTTGACCTGATGAGAAAGTGTACCCGGTGTACCTTATGTAATGATGAGGCTCCCATCTGTCCATGTTGCTGTCAGTGTGGCAAGGCCCCATCCCAGGAGCCAACTGTGAGATCTTCATCAGCCAGATCCCACGGGACATCTACGAGGACCAGCTGATTCCCCTGTTCAGCTCTGTGGGGCCTCTCTGGGAGTTTAGGCTCATGATGAACTTCAGCGGGCAGAACCGTGGCTTTGCATATGCTAAATACAGCTCATCGGCTTTAGCTACTGAAACAATCTGCATGCTGGATGGCTACATGCTGGAGCCCGGCTCCTGCATCAAGGTCAGCCAGAGTATAGAGAAGAGACACCTCTGCATTGAAGAGCTGCCGGCCACCACCAGGCAAGAGGACCTGCTGAAGGTACAAGGGCACCGAGTTACCTTTGTGACAGTATGACAGGAACTCATCAGCCACTTAATCAATCAATCAAATTTTATTTGTATAGCCCATATTCATAAATCACAATTTGTCTCACAAGGTGTGACATGCTCTGCCCTAAACCCTCAACAAGAGTAAGGCAAAACTTTAGAAGGTACACTGAGCCAAAGCTAATTCAGCCTGATACAACAGCCCTGTAATAAATCCTCAGGACTTCTGCCAACTCTTCATTAATTATTGAAATAGTCAATAATAATAAAAACATAAATTGTAAGCCTTGCCGTCCTTTTTTGTCCTTTAGTACCACTGATCACCAGGTGTCAGGTTGTTACCATGGAAACATAGCTCCCATGCATCATTATCTCTGCCAATGATGCGTTTGTCTGTTTAGTAGGCAGGATTACACAAAATTGATTGTATGGACTACCACGAAACCTGGTGGAAATATGTGGTACGGGTCAGGAAAGAACCCATCAAATTTCAATGCAGATCTGGATCAGGGGGCGGATCCAGTACAGGTTTTTTTTCACTTTTCCAGTGTGAGATGTTTTTCAACATTTTTGGTGATTTCTCAAAGAATATTTCATAGATTTTGATTTAAAAATCAGGCATGTTGGAGACACTAGTGTGTGCAAATCCAGATCTAGTGAATTTAAATGTGGTTTCTTAAGGGGACTGTTGAGCCTTGTTGGAGGTATGCATCTCTGAAATGAAAATAAAAAAGTGACTCATGAAACTCATTTATTTGTGCAGGTTCTGCGTGTGATGGCTGAGGGCGTGCAGAAAGTTTCTCTGACAGCTGGGCCTGGTATCGAGGGGGTGTCGGCCACAGTACGCTTCTCATCCCACTACACTGCTTCTATGGCCAAGAAGATGCTGGTTGAAGGTAGGTGAGCTGATGGAGTTAGTGGATCGCTGTAAACATGTTCCCATGTACAGGATGTTGTCCACTTCTCCTAAAATGTAACATCATTTTTATATATTAATATTTTGTGTATTATTGTGTTTGTCTAAACTGGATATGTTTACTGCCTGTGGTGCAAATTTAAAAGAAAAGAATAAAGAAATACTGACTATGAAGGTAACTGATACCCACAGAGCAGGAGGCGGCTATTAGGAGACAGCAATGTGTTGTCAGGTAGCGGCCTTGTCAGTTTGTAATGTAATGAATGAAAGGAGGTTTTCAGGAACTGTGGAGTTCAAGTTGAGGTTTGGAAGAAAACTGCTCATAGGATTGTTAGAAAGTAAACCAAACCCCTGTTTGTCTGCAAAAGAGCAAGATTTATCAGACTCTTATATGATGGTGCACTGTACATATGTATTCTAAGACTAATAACCATTAGTTATTATTATCCAGCATAAAAAAGTCCTCAGGCTGTGTCTATAACTAACAAATAACAAAGTGTGTTTAGTAGTAGCAAGAAGAGATGCAACAAATTAAAGTATTATTTTTTAGATTAAAATGGTTTTAAAGCATCCTGTTAGGGATGACAGTTTCTATGACTTTCTGAGTTATTCTCAGGTTGAGTACAGAACAGATGTCTTCCTTACTGCTGTTCTTCCTCTTCTTCCTGTGTCCAGTGTTCAAGAAGCAGTTTGCACTGAATGTCTCAATCATATGGCAGTCGAGTGTGAAGCTGCACCCAGATGAACCGCTGACTCCTAAGAGCCTCCTGGCATCTCCCCTGAGGCCGCCATGCCACATCCTGAAGTCTCCACAGCCCTCAGTCCTGCCTCCACGCCTGGCCTCTCATCCACCCACCCCCCCAGGTTTCTGCAGAGCAGTGGGAGGACCCACTGCCGTTCTGCACCCTCACTGTCCCCACCACCTCACATTTTCCTCTTCGCAGGGAGATGTAGTGCCTGTAGAATCCCCAGTGATGCTCCTGAGTAAGGTGTGTGAGGTGACGGGGGTTGGTCAGCCACGCTATGAGATGTACTACACCCACGCTGGAAGAAATGGATTCCTCCACTTCACCTACACAGTGTGTATCCCCAGGATAACCACTCCATTCAAAGGGCTGGTCATGATCTTGCCAGGACCCACTGCCAGCACCGTGCAGGAGGAAGCTCGGCAGGCTGCAGCCAAACAGGTCCTGCAGGGAATTTACAACAACCAGGTCTCCCAGTGACAAGCTCATCAGACGAGAGCAGGCCTCCTCCTGTAAGCACTGTTCAAGACAAATGTTAATGTCGAGGTTTGTTAGTTTATTTCTGCATGTTTTTATTAGAATAATAGTTTGTCTTGTTTCAAATGTGTGGTTTGTTTAATGCATGCTCTGTGTGTTAGTGTTGGATTGTTCCTCATTTTAATAAATGAGAATTTAAAAAGAATGCGATGGTGTTGCTCTTTTATATAGACGTGAGTTGGATGAAAGATTAACTTGTGCAAATAAGACTAGAGACCCTGACAATTTACCTGTAACACAGCACATACTGTTGTATACACAAGTCCAGCTATTTTCAGAGGTTCCATATTAACTAGGTAGTTTCCTTTTCATTATTCACAGGAATTATCAGAATTTAAAAATAAGGGTTCTGTAAACTGCACCCAGCCAGACTTCCTCCTTTTTTGCTAATGGGTTGGCAGAGGTGGAGCATGAGGTTCCAACCCTTTGTCTTCAGTTGTGGTAGAAGTTGGTGCCCTGGCCATTGTTTGCAAGTTCTTTGTGATATCTCATTTAATAAAATCTGAAATGACCATTTAAAGAAATCCTGTCAGGGATTATATTTTTCATATTCATAGTGATGTGTGGTTTAACTCATTTTGTTAATGATCATCTACAAGAGTCGGTGCAACCAATTTACAATAAGGGAAATGTGAAACTTAACTCATCAGGATATTAGCATGTCCCTTTCTGAAAGAATTAAGTTAAACCAAATAAAGAAAACTAAATCTCAGCATGGCTCGATAAAAGTAAGCATGCAAAAAAAAATTTTTCATTGTCAGCAAAGCAATCATGAAGTATTGTGAACAATGATTGATTAATGTGTTTATTTCAGACACTGGACAGAAGGAGCATGTTTGATACATAAAGTGAAGTGTTTTTGTTAAGAGTTGAAGTTGAACTGCAGCATCTTATTTACTAACTACCTGAACCCATTACATGTGTCAGACAGAATCCTGAGCAGATGGAATACAATTGTACAATGATGACACAAAGTGAATAAATGTATTTCAGACCCATTACATATAAATGTCTTTCAGACCCATTACATTTTACAATAGGTTTATCATATTTTATTGGATGTTATCTCAAGACAGTTTTTTAAGAGGCACATCATCTAAGACAGCTTCACTGCTTTTGGCTTCATGCTCTGTTACAGCGTGTAACAGAAGCACCACCTGCTCCATGTCACACCCATTGAAGTGGCTGCTGTGAAAATGAGTGGATGCTTGTTCTCAGAGCTGCACTTGTTAACATGTATTTCCCCTCTACCATGTACTACGCGGGTCGCGCTTGGGTGTGACAGTTGTTCCTGGGCGGTAATGTAATAGCAGTGTCCATGTATAGCAGTTGAAGTGTGAAAAGGAATATACGGTAAAAGGAAATAAATGTCGTGTTTATTACGTTTAACAGTACTGATGTCCAACATGCTCTGTAAAGGACTAGACAAAAAGTGATTCTGCAGAGCGTCTGTGTTGACACCCATCAGATGTTGTAGAAGTTCAGATGCTGTTGAATAAAGCAATATTTAGGCCTCAGACGTCCTCTTCTTGATCTCGCCAATAAGATCTGCTCTGGAAATATCCAACTGGAGAGAAAAGACACAATCAAGAGGGAGTGAGATTAGTACTGAACCATCCTCTGACCAATATCACTCAGACAGTCAAACCCCAGTACTGTATATCTGACATAACTCCCAGGCCCCTGTATAGCATTCTGTTAAATACCAAGGCTAAGAGTAGGTGCAATGGATAAAATCCTATTTATGGTGTGCACCATTTCAATGGCAACAGTGAATTCTCATGGAAGACAATATTATGTGGACAGACTGAGCAGGTAAATTCTCTTCTGACATTGACATTCTTTTCTTAATTGACTGAGAAACTAGTAACTGGGAAGACTGTTCACTTTTAGTGCCAAGCTCATGATGCACTACATGGTATGAAGAGCAAAAACCCAGCAAGGTTATCAAACAGCTTTGTCATGATTTGACAACAATTTAAGTGTTGACCTTCATTTGCTCTCCAGATTGGCACATCCTGACTACTGGACTGGATAATATAAAAGTAGGAGCAGAAAAGCAAGTAGCTGAACTTACTACATAGGGTTGGTGTTTAATTGATTTATTTTAATGCAAGTGTTTAATCACATAAAAATCCATTAATACAAATAATCCCAACACCTGAAATGGTCCAATACAAGCACAGATGTTAGAGGGGGAGTTACAGCTGTACATAAAAATCCCTGCACTGTGTATAGTACAGGCGACACTGGTGAATTTGGTTCACATTAAGCAGCAGCTACACAGTGTGTCAGTAACACTGCACACGTGTTTGGTAACAGTGATAGAAACTGTCAACAGTGAAGCATCTTTTAGGATGCTTTTTTTAAACTTGTACATAGGGCTGGATATCATTTATGAAATGAGTTACTTATGTGCTAATAATGTACTGTTTCGTCTTCATATTATTTTGTCTTTAGCATCTATGTGTATTTGATTCTATTTTCAAAAGTGTGTGTGTGTGTGTGTGCGTGCGTGTTGTACCTCCTCTCTGGTGGCCACAATGCGTAGTTTGATCACTCCATCTTTAAGCTCCTGTTCTCCCAGTATGGCCACCAGGGGGATGCCCGACTCCTCACAGTGCTGCAGCTGACTCAGCAGTTTGGGGTTCTTCTTGTACATAACCTCTGCCTGGACAGAGAAGTCCATTACTATTGTACTTTCTGTCATTGTAAATATTGTACATTTCTATCACAACTTATTTCCAAGTTAATCCCTTCTAAATCACACACCTGTTTAAAACCACCACTGCGAAAAAAAATACAAACTAAATATCTAATATCAGACTAGGTCATTTTAAACCCAATCAGTTGATCATATCAAAATGGATGTATTTTTGGTATAATTATTTGTCTCCATAAAATAAGACAAACAAACCAAATGTAATTATCAGAGGACAGACTGTCAATGCCTGCCCCTCAAGGGATGAAGAGGACTAAGTAAGTGGGTAAGTAGCTATGAAACATGTCACACCACGTTAAAGGAATCAATAACCCTCAGTGATATTACATTATATTTCATTTAGCTTACGCTGATTTAAGAGCGACTTAAAATAAGTGCATCAACCATGAGGGTACTAACCCAGAACAACAAGAATCAAGAAAGTTACATTTTCTTCAAGAAAGCCAAACTACAAAGTGCTACATGTACGTGCCATGTAAGTGCTACTAAAGCTATTTTATTCAAGGTGTAGTCAGAAGAGATGCGTTTTTAGTTTGCGGCGGAAGATGTGTAGACTTTCTGCTGTCCTGATGTCGTTGGGGAGCTCGTTCCACCATTTAGGAGCCAGGACAGCAAACAGTCGTGATTTTGTTGAGTGGTTAGCTCGCAGTGAGGGAGCAACAAGCCGATTGACAGATGCAGAGCGGTATCAAACAGCCAATTGTTTTTAAAAACACACATTTAAATTTGGCTGAATTGAATACGCAGGCACTGTTGCAATAGACAAAGGGCTGCTGTTTGTGTGTGTGTGTGTGTGTGTGTGTGTGTGTGCGCGCGCGCGCAGAATGTGCACACCTTAATGCCAGCATTCCAGAGCTCGGTGATGAGTTTGAGTCTCTCCTCCAGCAGGTTCTTCTGAGCAGATGCGACCATCACCTGAACCTCTGTGGTACGAATCTTCACTGCTGACGCCTGAACAACACAACAATGTTAGAGTCCGGACAAACACACAATACATCACTGTCACACTTAACAATTTGAGGAAGACAACTCAAACAGATTGGCATTAGTGTGTAGGATGTAGTGGCAGCTAGCGGTGATGCCGATTGCAACCAACTGTTTAATGACAGACAACCCAAAAACATAATGTGACCGGCCGTGTCAACAGTGCGGCCATCCAATAAAAACTAGAGCCCAGGGACTACAAGCACTATAAACAGTACAAGTGTTTAAAGGAGGAGGTTGTGCTGGACGAATAAAGACCATTCCTACATCACCCCAAGCATCTTTTCTGCTGCATGTTTTATAAAACACATTTCAGTCAACATCTACACCGATACTGATATATCTGTAATAGGCTAATATTGATATTAAAATAAAACTGTCTAATTGATAGATCAGTCAATTTCTAATGGAGACATTCTGTAGAATCAGAGTTTGTCCATTCCATTCTGGTCTACTGTAGAATCATGGCACTGAAACAAAGTTTACAAGGACCGTATGATTCTGAATACAAACAAATGAAAACATAATTAGGAATATTCTATTTCCGCCAATGATTTCTCTATATTCTACATAAGGGGACTTTATAATTGTCAGAAGAAAGAAGGTACAATATATTTTGAATTACCTCAGCCTTCTGCTCCATGATGGAGAAGATCCTCTCGATCCCGATGCTCACGCCCACACACGGCACTTTCCTGCCCTTAGGGTCGAACATGCCGACAAGGCCATCGTAGCGACCCCCTCCAGCCACGCTGCCTACACTGACACTCTCCTCTGAAGGGGCCCCGCTTTGGGCTTCTTTGGAGACTGCGGCCACACCTGCCTGAGTTAGCAATGCCTCGTAGATAATTCCTGTATAATAATCCAGTCCACGGGCCAGACTGAGGTCAAATACCACCTAGGGATGTAAGAAAAAAAAATACCTAAGTACAAGGTACAACAAAGTATCAAGTAGAAGGTATGATGAAACTAATTCAATGTAAACAAACACTATCCTTTAATTATTACTATACAACTATAATGCATGTCTCACCTTGTCTGTGACCTGGAAGAGTTGCAGGTAGCTGAAGAGCAGCTTGATGTCGGAGAGGCCAGCGCAGGCATCTTTACTCTGAGACATTTTCTGGTCCTGAAGAAGGCGCTCTGCTAAGTCCATTCCACCTACAACACAAAGTTGCCTATTTACACATGGAAATTCATTTGGAGTTGTGTTTGTCCCCACTCAATGAATTGAACTCGGAAGTAAGAATAAACCATTTTTAGTCTCTGACGGCTCCCTTTCTGCCTGCCCAGACTGGGGGTGGCAGCTTTTCCAATTTTATTTTATTTTAGCAGCTCTAAAACTCCAGAGTAGTGTGGACTCCAGGAGTATCCCTAGTAGTTGATGCGTTTTCAAACGAAAACGTTGAAATATGGGTTTAGCATTAGTTATGCTGCTAGCCAACAGGTCTAGACTGCTGTGGAAACTCCCATGCTGCACAGGGCACTTCTCTCTTTCTCTGTCTGTCCTCATTCTGCATGTGTCTGACTCCAGAGCTGCACGATACAGACCTGACACTTCTACTCAGTCTCAACCTTGTTATTGTCTCCCCTTATCACCTTATCATCATAATTGTTGTAATTTGATGCTATACAAAAATAACTGAGTTAAATTAAATCTTGTTATGCGTTTCTAATATTCTGCTTCCCTCATTTAACAAAATGGGAAGGAAATCTTCTCAGTATAATGTAGTCCAAAATCATCGACCTTTAACTATGAGCTCGGGAATAAAAGGTATCTAAATTTAAAACCTTTGGACGATGTCAACAAAAACTGACTTCATAAAAGATGATAAAATCATAAAATGACCTCTGATTGTCCGCTTTTGTAAACATTAAATCTGTCAAGTATTACAGTACAGCCATCATAAATGTATTGCAGTAAAAAAGTTCAACGTGAAGGAGGTACCAAGGACAACTCCAAGTAGTTCAAAAGTGTAGCGAAGTTACAAGAGTAAATGTGATCGGCAGACAGTTTCCATGTGCCTGCTGTCTGTGCAGCTGACAGGTTAGACAGGTCTGAGGCCAGTGAATAAGTAAAGGTTGGAGTTGTTGAGGATCAAATAGATGAATGGTTTTACTCATTCCAATTAGCCACTGATGTCTTGGATCTTGTGTGAATTTAGACTCACCCTTCATACTGACGTACTCCCCAATCTGGTCAGCAACCTCCTCTGACAAGCCCTTCTCATTCACCATCTCCTTCTTTACGTCCTCCCACGCCATCTAGAGGAGGAGCATGAAGAATTGGGTCAGAGTCAGACAGCGACTGGTGAAATGTGAAAGACACTGTATTGAAGGGTGTCTTGCCCTCATCATGCCAATAGTTGACTTTGCAGTACATGCATATCTACCTGAACTTGTTTCTGTAAATGAAGAAATCAGTGAGTCTAGAACTGCAAAGCTCAGTATGTGCGTAGCAGTAAGTCTCAGTACCTTGTCCAGTTTATCCACAGTTGAACAGATGCTACGAAACTTGTCATCTGGAACACCACACACAGCAAACATACCATCCAGAATACGTCTGTCATTGACCTGGAAGCAGAGGTGATGGTTACAGAGCTGACGCTTAGAAGTCATACAACATACCAGTCATTCTACTTAATTGATGTGGCTAACCTTGATACAGAAGTCTCCGAGATCCAGCTCACTGAGAATTTCATGGACAATCTTCAGACACTCAGCATCTGGAATCATGGCATCATACTGCCCTGCTATGTCAAAATCCTGAAGCACACAGAGGACAAACATGATTCATTTAAGTTGTGCAGACAATGTTGCAGCACGTTTTTAAGCGTATTTAACCAGATTCCTATACATCTAACAAATCAGTAAGCAACACGATGGCCAAGGGCCCTGCCAGGATCGAAAACACCAGAGGCTTACTTACACATTGATAAAACTCTCTGTAGCGTCCGCGGGTCATGGCTGGGTTGTCACGGCGATAGACCTTAGCAATGTGGTAGCGCTTGATGTTGGTTATCTTGTTCATTGCCAGGTAGCGGGCAAAGGGCACCTGAAAGAGGTTGTGTAAAGGAAAACGCCACTCTCTGCTTTGGAAGGATAGAAACATGCAGGCAGCACACTATAAAAAGGTAAACATGTCAAAATGATTGTTTTCAAATTTACATAAGTCAACATCTCAGTATTTCTGAAATTAAAGCACAGAAAAATCTAACTATTGGAAATCTAAAGAACAAGCTATCAGCTCCTCTTCTGTGGAATCATCTTCCAGTTTTAGTTCGAAGGTTCTCTTTCCTCCTCTTCATCACATTAATGTCTCATCAATACATGTTACCAACTTGACATCTTCCCTGGAGTCCTTGTGCTTTATCGTTGCAGATCAAGGAACGCTGCTGCGGCCACATTCTGGATTATAATCTTGGACCGTGGTGGTATCTGATAGAGTACTGTATTTATGATTACAAGTAGGGGGCAGCAGTGGCTGAGGGGGGTAGAGCAGTTATTCTCTAACCAGAAAGTCGGTCAGTCTTCCCCATCTGCAAGATACTAAAACCCAGAATTTGCCTTCATAGAAAAAGTGCTGCCCATAGATTTACTGTATGAATGAATGGGTGAATGGCAATAAAATGTACTGTAAAGCGCTTTGAATGGTCATCAAGACTAGAAAAGTGCATTATAAATACAGAGCATTTACCATTATTTAGATTTACAATATGCTTACTCACATATGATACCATTATTGGCGATACCGCTATCATTACAATTGTCATTGCAGCTCCCTTCATCTCTTCGGAACGACCTGGTGTTCTGCATTAGTTGTTCGAAAAAGGGTTATAAGTACTGACCAAGCTAATAATATACAACAATTATAATCATACATGCTAATGATTCGGGTTGAAGATTAAAATATGGATCCTGTAGGTAAATACGTTAAGTGTGGGGTTCTGATGTCTATCAAATAAAAGACATCAGTAACGAGTGTGTATAAATATATAATATGAATATGAAGGATACAGTGAGGTCATATCTGAGGGACAGCAGCTCTCCTCCTTGGTCTTTAAGGTCATAGATGAGCTTGGAATCTTCTCCATATTTCCCTGTCAATGTTTCCTACACACAACAGGAACATGAATCAACTTTCAAATTCGTATGCCAGATAGGTTTGATTGTTTGTTTGCTTTAATTGTGTTGAAAATCTACCTTCAGTTCAAAAACAGGTGTGTCGATGGTCTCTGCTCCGTGACGTTTGAAGCAGCTGGTGATTGTGTTGAAGACCTTCTCTCTGATGGCCATCTGCTTGGGGTTGTAGTCCCTTGTTCCCTAAGAACGACAGATATTCACCGTGATCCGTCCTATTTTACCCAAATATGTTAAAGAAAATCAGTGAATTAGGTGTGGGACACACTGCCTGTGTTACGTGTGTGGAACAGCTTGATGTTAATTTCAGCGCCCACATTAAGATTAGACATGGGCGCTGTAAGACGGCTCTAGTCAAACTTTTAACTTGCATTATAGTTTCAATGTCTAGACTTTATCTGAAATGTCAAAAGGAGAAAGTGGAGGCTGTGTGTGTGTGTGTGTGTGTGTGTGTGTGTGTGTGTGTGTGTGTGTGTGTGTGTGTGTGTGTGTGTGTGTGTGTCATCCAAGATGGGTACATAGGTGGGGCTACAACTGCAGTATTGCTGAACTGGCTAGTTGCATTTACTTATATCTTATGAATGAAAGTAAATTTTTTCATTCTTGAAATGACAAACATTGACAAATGCAGCTGATATTTTCTAAACTGAATTGCTAATGATGATGCTAGTGATGTTTGCTAATGTTTGTTAGCACTGAATTATAGTAAATCAGTACACCATCTTTGTAATGGCATTGCAACGTGAGCCTATATACTCACTTATGCATTCATATGCAGGTTGAACATGTATACCTGCATTAATGTACTTCTATATCCAAATAAGTTATTCAGACACAAATCTCAGTTTAATACGAGATCTGTTGACACAGGCTTGTTTTTGGTGTGTGTAATATGTGTGTGCTTTGTGTGACAAAACAGCAGCCTTACCTTTGCTGTCTTGAGGACAAACTGATGTTTTCCATCATCACCTCCTAACCGAGCCTTCAGTTCCAGCAGTTTGGCTACCTCTTCATCAATCTGCAGCAAACACACATGAAGATCAGAACTTCCTACAATACTCAGGCACCATTAGTGAAAAACCTGTAAAATTACAGAAGACATCTTATTACAGCAAATTCTGCCCAAGGCCTACCTGAGCCACAGTGATCCCCGGAAAAGAATGGAGAAATCGGACATGTGATGCAGTCCGAATGGCCACCAGACCAGAGCAAGCACGAACACAAAACATGCCCAGCATGTCCATTCCACAGTAAGGTGAATATTTAAAAAAACGTTTTGCACAAGAAAAAATTCAGGAGTACATCAAAATAAATGGTATTTCCCAGGTCCAGCCCAAGCAGCGAAACCCAATGGTGAGTAGAGGTAGAGTTGTGCAGTAACGTCCAGGAGTGTTGGATTCCCCAGATGTTAATGATGGTGGTGATGATGAGGGTCAAGGAAGGCAGGGGTCACCCAGAGTCAGGCAGGAAGAACAGGAGAAAAGTGGTAAGCAACCCTAGCACTAGGGGAGGGCGGGGCATGACGCATCATCATCATCATCACAGCATGGAGGATAGAACATGAGATGTACCAAGTCAATCAAAGCAGCCAGCCCAATACAACCCTCACAAACACACATACAAATTCAGAGAGACACACACAGGCAGACAGGGCTGTGTTCTGACAATTGTGTGTATGTGTTATATTGAGTGTATCTACTGTGTCTGGCAATTTAAAGTTTAGTCCAGAAGATTGCAGAAAACAACAAAATTACTGTGACAGGCAAAACCACAGAGGAAGATGTAGCGCATGACTCCCAACACATTTCAGTTTCAAACTTAAACTATTAAAGAGTTTGTCTCACACAAAACTGGCTCCTACTGCAACTTCCTCTCTGATGTACTTCAGTAGCAGATCCTGAACATTATGAAGAAGCCGATATCTTTTTTTTATCTTACTGCTGAGGTAGATCCTGGCACATTAATATTCTTAACGTTAGCAGATAATAGAGACAGCTTTACATGGTTGGATCTATTTTTCATTTGGTCCTATCTTGACAGATCTTGTCAAATATTAGGGAGAAAACTGAAAAAAAAGATGAACTACAAACTCATAATTTCTGCCAATCAACATGCTATTTTTGCGAGTGAAGAAGTCAATGGTTAACATTTTGAAAGATAGTTTAAACCCCTCGTATTAGAGTTGTCAAATAAAGTTTATTCTAACTAGTTTTGGAGGTTAGCTAAGGACCTTTCTACCTCTTTCAAATGACATAGAAACAAAGTGTCGGCAGCTACTCCTACGTGAAGGCTGCATTAATACGTGAATGTGACTGCAGGACAAACAGCGTGTGGAGCTTGCTGAGAGAGACCAGGACCTTTTCTAAAAACATGGCTCACAGTCAGAGACATGAAATGCTGACTCACTTATCACTGGACACAAATCCACCAAACTCTCAGCCTCCAGTTAGTTTGACACAAATAACAGAGTCGACCTCGCTTTAGAGAAAACAGCACATTTCATAATGAGCATTTCACTTTTTAATTCCAAACGTAAGCCGAGAGCTACCACCCTGACATCTTCCAAAAAACCCACTTAGGAGGGTCATATTTATTATTTTTTGCAATTTGTGTTAAAGGCTGAATGTACAAGAAATAAATATACACAAAGGGCAGTTGTGCAACTTTTTCTATTCAATGCACAATATTCAAATTAATATCAATTCATATTTACA
Source organism: Hippoglossus hippoglossus (assembly GCF_009819705.1). Taxonomy (NCBI): domain Eukaryota; kingdom Metazoa; phylum Chordata; class Actinopteri; order Pleuronectiformes; family Pleuronectidae; genus Hippoglossus; species Hippoglossus hippoglossus. Next base: position 1,411,255 of record NC_047160.1, read on the forward strand.
ATGCACAATATGTAGCTTCTCAGTTCCACATCATGTTCTGCAGAGGAGCTGCTACTGCAGTACAATGTTTTTACATATAGGCTTTGATTTGAATATGGCCACAAATATGATTATTGCCTTGTATGAAAGAAGTCCCTTGTACTCAAATAAATACCAGTACTACACAGTATGAAGCCGTGCATCTTCCGCTCTTGCAAATATTTCACAATAAAAAAACCTTTTTAAACAAGGGAATGGATTCCATTAACAGAAACGCTGGAGTGCTTTTATTTTGAAAAGGCATACAGAAAGTGTTGCAACCATTTCTTTGTGACATAAATTCATCAGAAAAACATTAAAACTCAGGTAAGATCATTTTCTCGGTTTAATCTGCTGTGAACCACAATGTTTATCTGTTTATGACACAAATGTATTAACATAACTTCCCGAACCCGTTTCAAAGTGAAAGCACTCCAGCGTTTCACTTTCGAAATCCACTGATTTGTTCCAACGGGGCTTTGATTGTTATCGACAGACCGAAAGATGCGCATCTTCAGAACGTAGAGTCCTGACATTTAGTTTCGTACATAAATGAAGTGGCACGTACCGGTGCTGTTAGCTAGCTAGCTGTGTTACAGATGCCAAATGGACACGCTGTTCACCGCATGCTCAGACCTTACATCAGCATCAACCCTGAGTACTGACCTGCTCTTTGGTCGCCTTCTCCGACTTCAGCTTCCGGACCACTTCGCCTTGGGTCTTAATGGCGTCTTGTATCTGAGCCTTGTCCTCCATTGCTTTTCACTGGTCTGTGTATCTGACGATTTTCACGTCTCAATCAAGAGTAGCAGCTGTCAAGTCAGTGGTGGTGTAAAGCGGAAACGGAAATATGTGAAACTTCCGTTCCATGTTTTTTCCAAATAAAAGACTTATTGATGAAGATGTGACGCCACAGTCCCTGAACTACCAGAGACTGTTGTTCTGGAAAACACATTTCTCCAAATTGGTTGGTCAAATGTCAAAGTGATGAAAAAAAATATCAAAATAGTAAAGACACGGATGGTCACTGTTGGACATTGAAATCCAACTCAACCAAGACATGTAACTTTTTAATTTTAATTTTATTAAGCTTATTATTTTGGGCTATAACAATTATCCAACTGAAACTGCAATACAAATGTCCATCGTCTGGTATCAAGATACAGGAAGACATAAGTGTGGTCCCCAAACTGTGGTCCCCAGAGCCGCTTTTATTTTGCTTTACTGCCAAGTAAGAAGAACCAGAACAAGAGCCCCGCCCACCACTGTGCCACTGTGCGCGAGTTCCAGACCCAAACAACAGGAGAACATGGCGGTACAATGTTTACAACGAACAGTAAGCCCTGAATGAATGTGAAAATAACAGTTCTATATCTTTTATTTTAAAGCTAACGCTAGCTAGCCACCTTTTTAGTTTGTTTGTTTCTTTAGTTTTATGGGTAAAGTTGTCATTCATTTACTGTTACGTTGAAATGGTTTGAGCTGACTAGCTTCAGCAAGAATTCATATGAATTGTTATAAATAGTGTGGATATAACAACAGCAGTAAAGACTTCATTCATGCACTATTATGTCGGCATGTTAAGAGTTTGATTTAAATCGCAGCGCTTTACATTCAACATCAAACATCGTACACATCAGCTTGTCAAGTGTCATTTAATAAAGTGGCAAGAATGACTTTAACCTATTATTTATAGTTTGAGAACACATCAATAAAGTGTTCTCCTGTGATCAAAGTTAGCTTTGTTAATCAGCAGTGCCTTGATATGTGTGGGTTCTCTCAAATGTCCGAGTAGGGTTCATGATAGTGAAAAGGGGCACGAGTGAATACAAACACATGGTAAACTGGGGTAACAAATAAAGGAAAAGCCACCTGACTAAATAGAGGCGTGAGGTATCTTAGTGTGGAGTCACGGAGAGCCTCCAGAGCAGCTTCAATTCTCCTTACGAGTCTGTGGAACCTAGTCCTATTCCCTTTTTATAGACAGGACAACCTCTATTTAATCAGGTCATGTCATTGAGATCAATGTATGGGATGTTTTGTCACTATATAAAGAATATGAGTTGCTGAGTCTTAAAATTGCATTTAGCGTTTAAATGTTTTAATGTCACTATGTTATGCTCTGTCGTTTTAGAGCCACATTACTATTCAAAAGTCGACTGAAGTGCCAGTAGCTGTACACAAAGCTGGAAAATTGTTTCATTGTCCTTTCTGCAATGAAACGCAATTTAAACCAGCGAGGAAGGACAAGGTTGAGGACCATTTAGAAGGACATCATAATAGGGCCGTCATCGTGGAAGGTAACATTTATTTTCTATTTCTAATTCAATGTGAACATGAACGTTTTTATTGTAAAAGTTTCTTTAAAGTAAATAAGATCCTAATATAATACATGCCTTTATATGTAACTGCTTAATTGCTGGGGAAATGTCTTTTATTCACCAAACCCCCCCTTTCACCAACTCATCCCATACCTGATATTTACCTATAGAGAAGAATCCAAGAAAGCATTTTGTCTGAAACTGTGGAGAAATATCAATGGCTAGACTTTTATCAGTACATGAATAATTTGTTTTTCTGCCTGACCTAAAGGAAAGTTTTTAGTAGTTACTAGTTCATATAATCATCTTAATATAACAATTAATTAAAAAAAGATGAATTGCTCATAAATCAGTCCTATTAAAAATGGTCTTGAAAATGGTTACCTGTTGGCACCCTGTGGACATCAATACAACAAATGCAGTTAATGGTATGTTTTGTAAAAAATTCACAGTTTCACTTTGCCTACATTAACTAACCCTGTATCTCTCAATTAGACTTGACCATTCACAGATGTGGGCTAGGATGCAAGAAGATGCTTCATTATCATTGTCCATACTGTCCAGGAGAGATTCTCAAGAGGAAGGACTTCTTGAATCATTTACAAAAGTGCAAAAAGAAGTGTTACTCATCACTTGAAAGAATCCCCCCACTCCCTTTGTCAGCCAGAGCACCACCACTCCCTCTCCTCTCTGACCAAACTGCAGCCCCAGTATTTGCCAGTCCAGCTGCTCCAGCCAGTTCACTGTCTCTCGTCTCTGGCCCAGCCCCAGCACCCCTTCTTAAGTATGTGATCACCTCGAACACAACACCCTCACTTGCCACGGGAACACCACCACCTGCAGCTGACAGCAAGAAAACAACTGCTACACTCACCAATGCAGCCCTGAAAGGGACACCAGCTGCACTATGCCCCAAGAAAAGAGTTCGTCAACGAGCCGTGATCCACAAACGATGCCCCTTCTGTGAAATACTGATCAACAAATGTAACCTCAAGAGACATATTGAAAGGAAACATACTAAGGAAAAAAATCAAGACATTAATGCAAGCTGCCACCTTGCTGGTGAAATAATTGATCAAGAGAATGGTATTTATGCTATTTTGAAAGTGTTTCAGGGAGACAGCATACACATTTTGTGTGAACATAGTCAGTGCCAAATCAATACGGATGCTGCACAACAGAGTGGCCTTTCCAACTATCTGTGCCAACACATACGATCTGGTACATACATCACTTCATCTGCCCAGGCTGAATCTCTATCACCAGATGTACTTGATGAGATGATTAAGGCAAAATGGTTTGGTCAGGAAGCAAAGACGGACTGCTTGAAAAGGCAAGAACTTGCTTACAACAGCAAGGCACCTCTGTCTGTTCACACAATTGGTATACCTGAAACGAAAAAATGCATCTCAGTGTATGAACCAACAATATCACACTACAGTGGTTCAGGACGTGTGATGGTCGTCTATGACACAATGAGGAACAGATGGACCTGTCCATGTACCAACCAGCGACGGTCTTGTATTCACACGTACATTGCCAAATGGCACCTCTTTCAAACCCAGCATGAACTTTTTTGCACAGAGGAGGTTGTGATTGAGAACACAGAAGGAAAATATGACTGTTCTGCAGGACACAAGAGTGATGAAGACAGCAGCCCTGTATATCCTTCAACAGGTGCAACGTGTCAGGAAATGGTGTCATACATTCAAAATATAAAGGAGATTCCAGCTATTTTGCCAGAAGATACTAGGCACCCAGTACCAAACAGAGATTATCCCAGGCACCTAGTCGGCGATGAAACCCTTTGTCAAAAATGTGTGGGCACTGTACCACTTAGTGACCCAGTCGTCACAAAAAATGACAAACTCTCTAACTGTTGTGTAATTGAAGGTATGTTCTCATATTTACCTGTCTCATCCATTTGTAAACATTGTAAAGATGTTACTGTTTTCTATGGCTCATAATATCTTGATGTCATTGGTTTTTCCTTTATAACAGAGGTTGCCACTTCTTGCAAATATTGCCCTCAATGTGGTATGTGTTCCCGGTGTCAAGAGTGGAAAAATGGTGTCCACAACTTTGATGACCGGATAATCATGAGCTTACCTTTAGGCGTAACATGGAGAAACATACTCCAGGTAAATGTTACTGAAATATTTATTCAAATATCAATAAAGGAATTTATTTGTCTGTTGTTTTTTTCCATCTGCTGTACTCAGGTCTCTCTTGATATTAATTAATTACTGATTTAATAAAGGTTTTGTATATATAAATGACGGAATATCTTTTAGAGGAGGTTCATCCCTCCAATACAGTTCCACAGACTTGGCAAGGAGCATTGAAGCTGTTGAATACTTTATAACGGTTTTACTTATAATTTGTCAAGTCATCTGTGCATGTATGCAGGGAGTGTCACTGACAAAAAACGCCACAACATGTATACATGCAATAAAGTATAATAATCGAGGGCCTTTCATGTGATATTGTAAATCCACCTATTAACATGCATAGCCCTAAACAACAATTGAATAAAAAACTATTTTTGCATCTCAAGCATTTCCTAATCTACACTCAAACCAATAAACTACAATAAACTGAATTGATACATGCTTATGAAGTTAATGTGTCCTGCAACGCCCTGCCACTAAGAGAAGGAAACTGAACATCTAGGCTACTGATAGACAAACTCTATGACAGACAAATAAATACACTAGTGGCATACCAGTCAACAGCTTTAAGCAGCACTCAATATCTTCACTCAGATTTCCATGACGGTGCCCAAACGAAAAAAATGCTCTTAAAGGTCCAGTGTCTAAGATTTAGGTGAAAGAGATTTATGGGCAGAAATTGAATACAAAACAGTCCTAGTGATGTTTTCACTAGTGTGTAATCATATTGTACAAATTATTTTCTTTACCCTAGAATGGGCCCTTACAAATATTTACATCGGGCACAGGTCCTCTCTACGGAGGCCGCCATGTTTTTCCGGTAGTCCAAACTGTACAAACGAAACATCTTTAGTTTTTATGACAACTGAAGGCTGCCACAGGTTCTCTGTCATGTTTGGTAAGGGAGGATGAGGTGAGGGGTATTCACCTGCAATATGCAACGTCACCACTAGATGTCCCTAAATTCTACACACAGCCTTTAGGTCAGGGTTGTCTTAAAAAGTCTTAAATTAAAATCAATGAAATTATGGTCTTAAATTGATCTTAAATTTGCTGCAAAGTATTAAACTAGCAGGTGGAGCATTTAAGGCTGATGGGAAAGTTGTCACATACAGTGTCCTACCATAAAAACATCTTTAAAACTTAAGTCATAAGACACTGACAGTTTTATGCACGTAATCACGAAACACTGATGGGTGTTTATTTCTTCTAGCTGAATGTTAAGATTTCTGTTTAAAATTAGGATAAGCTGTATATTTAGTAAGTATTACTAATTAGACCCATTCTTTTCTCCTTAAATATGTGTCGCATTACTCTTTTGGTCCAATCCTCATCAAATGATCTCGCCTGCAGGACAACTAGTTTGATTAGCTCAGGCTGGATAATAATAGCAGACCTACCTGACACTTTTAAGTCAGCACTGTGGGAACATCAACTCCCAAAAAAGGTGTCTGGTTCTGTTGGATATTTTCTGTTAAAATGGGTTAATAACCCTCTTTCTCTCCACTGTCGCCATTTTGCTGTTAGAACTTTTAGATATAGTAGTATCGATATAAATAATGTACAGCCCCAAACTTACTATGTATAGTGATGATATTTGTTCAAATCTGAGAGGGAAATCACTCCTCATAACCCACGACCACACAAAGGACATAACTTGTGATGAGCAGTCTCTATAGCTTCAGTTTAAGGGGCCACATGCCAAAAAGGCTGAGAACCACTGACACTACACTATTGTTTAAGACAGAGAGTAGCAAGTTGTGCTCAATCCTGGAACCAAACGACTGCCATACAATGACACTGCCAAAGCTAACATGTAAAGTATCTGAAGGCAATGTGATTTGGATTTAAGCTACTCATTAATCCAAAGTGATTTTCAGATATGTAGAGATACAAAAATGCTAATAGTAAAAGTCATTGTATTGGACCTTCAACTCACTCCACCTCACACAAGCAAACATACTCCTGTTTAAACATTTCACAAAGTATGCCATAACCAAAGTCCACTTGAGCTGAGTGAGCAGAGAGATCACCACCAGCATGTCCGTAAGTATCACCATATTACTCTATTCTGTACTTAAATAGACATTATAAACTCTACAGGAGACTATACTTTGGTAAATGAAAACAAACAACAACAAAGTGTTGTCAACGAATTAACAGTGTGTTGCATCGTGGATTTCAGAGCAGTTTTACAGTGCTTCTATCAGATGTTGCTGAACTTTGAACCTCTGGAATTTCTTCTATGTGAAAATGGTCAAAATAAAACAGTGACCCAAACCTTTTGCCTGCTTGAAGCAAAAACTGCCAGCGGCATAGCTAAGCTAATTGGTATTGGTTCTGCCTTAAACCAAACTCGCACACAGACTCAGAGGTACAGGCTCCAGCTTTTCACAAGTCTTGCTTTTGACCCACACTCTCCTGCAGTTATGCTCAGTCTTTCAGTCTGCACGTCTGTCATCTGCAGGTTGTTTAGCTGCCATCATGTGGCCAATGTAATAAATGCAAGATTAAACTTAAAACATTGTGGAGTGGAGCAAAACCCGAACCTGTGAAACCATTTCCTGGGGAATCAAAAACAGCTGCTACCGTGTCACATTTGCTTAAAGTTATAACTCTCAAATACTCCACATCATGAAGTGAGTCCATGTCATCCAGCACTAGTATGTCTGTTATATTTACATTCACAACTAGTCATATGTGTTTTTAATTTAAATTTTCCTCTTTGATTTTGTATGGGTCTTCTATCTCTGGGGCCCCTACACCTTTCTGTGATTATGAAGATCAACCTAAATAAAAGTTTTTGTCCACAGGGCTCAGTCAACATAGAAGTGTCTCCCCCTCCCTCAGGCCTTGAAGCAGAGTATGAGACACTCTTCACCACTGATTCTCTCCTCTTCCTTCATGAGCTCATCTCCACATTTGATGAGGAGGTGAATCAGGTGAGACAAATCTAAAAACCCTTCTATTGAATGAATGGAGGACTTGTTTAATTCAGGGTGAGGCGTTTGCTCTTCTCTATTCCCCTCAGTCTCTGTGGTTACGAGTTGCCAGAAAGGCCAACTTGGAGCTGTCAGGTCACCTGCCAGGTTTCCTGGAAGAAACCATACACATCAGAGGAGACCCGACGTGGAGGGTGCTCCCCGTACCCCCGAGACTCCAGAGAAGACATGTGGATATTGGGGATTTAGCCCCCTGCAATAGTCAATGCTTTGCCAAAGCTCTCAAGTCACCAGCACAAGGCATACAGGTACCAACATCATGTATTGGTTCATTGGTCATCCATGTGACCATACAAGACTAACCCAGTAACTGTATCGTGTGCTATATGGTTTAGTCATTAAATGTCTCAATTTGATTAATTCTGCTCATCTGAACATCCGTTGCTTATAGTTATGCTTGTGTCTACCTGATCATTTATGGAATGGAATTATCTGGACTGAGATAATTACAGAAAGACAACACAAAACAGTTCAAATAATCTAAACTAGTGCAGGTGGCTGTTTCCTGATTTAATCCTAGAGGTTAGGTGGTTTACAAATACAGGAAATTTGTTTTAATTTACCATTTATACCTTTAAAGTTGCTCCCCAATTTTAAACAAACCCATGCTCTGCCCATGCAGATCACAATATTAAGGCAAAAATAATCATAATAATATAAATGCAAAAATAATGATATTAAATAACATAAATAATTTTCTTTCGACCCAATATACACCGCCGTGAAGGCACAAATACACACTAAAGCACCAAATGTGAACATAGCCATAGCCTTTGAGTCTGTATGTGTAAATGGTCTAAATTACTGAGCATCATTGATTTTTGTCTTTTCATAGGATTTGGTGACATTGAAAAAAATGTAACTATAACCTTATCCTTAAACTATCGTAATAAAATCGTGAAGAAAAGTTCCTGCTAGTTCACACGTTACCCACCAGATCTGTGTCCTCTGTCACCATAGCCTGAACAGGTAGAAAGGGAGTTTTGAAGTCCTCTCTTTGGTTTCGACAGGTTGATTTTGATGATGGGAACTGCCCCACATACTACAACCAGATCAAAGGCATTCACAATGTTTTTAAAGCAGTGCACAACCAGTTTCCTGGTAAGTGGTTCACATTAAGTTGATATTGGTACAGCTATGCTACTTGGACAAGAATATCTGTGCGGATGCATGGTATGAGTATTCCAGATGTGAAGCAGAGCAACAGTCCCAAACAAAGTTTTGAATGCACCTCTCTTTTCATCTGCTTCCCTCCATGTGTTACAGATGTTCCACACATATCTCAGGCTCCTGTGCTGATGCTGCGTCCCCGAGCTTGGAACATGGTGGAGCACAACATGATGGTAGTGAAGCGTTTTCCACTCCAATAATTTATTGATTCTTGTATCAAAACCTTTTTTCTACACTGGCTTGATGGCAAACTTGTCTGATAAATTGGTTTATTTGATAGTGACCGTCATCACTGGCTTGATTGTCTAATAGCATGAGAGCTACAGGCCATTGATTGCCTTGATTGGCAGTTTGGTTTGACCACTGACATGCAGAATCTCTTGTTCCACACTCCAGTCCTATTGTGGTCAGTTATGAAAGGAAGTTAAATCAAGTTTGATTATCAAAAAATGGTTTAACATGTAATAGCCAGACTGGATATACATTCATATATAATTGTAGATATGATTTAAGTCTAGTCAAAAAGAAAATTCTTCATAAAACTAGGGCTGTGAAGCAGCACTGAGTGGGCCTGAGCACTTGCGACCTCGGGACTTAATGCGGTAGCCAGGGAGGGCGGTCAGGGACAGGGCGAAAAAAAGCTGTGTGGTGTGTGCACAGCGGGAAGGATAAACCTGTCACTTCCTGCTTCCGTCACGTGGCGCCACACCACGCTCACTAATCATGCATTATGGGTTAGGGTTAGGGCTTCCACGCCATCAAGTGCAGACCACACAGTGAAAATATAATGTAAATCGATTAAAGTTGTAAAATGAGGCTTACTTCCTGTTGCCAATAGGTGGCGCTATCACTAGATAAAGACTAATAGATCTGTCCAGGCAAGGACTCTGATGATGTGACAGAAATTTGGGGCTGATTGGACAATGCACAGTGGAGTTAAAACAACTTAATTTTTACACTGTTCAATAGGTGGTGCTATCACTATATCTACATACAGACTAATAGATCTGTTTAGGTCGGGACTCTGATCATAGGTTTACATTTTGGTGCTGATTGGACAATGCACAGTGGCGTCAAAAATAACTTCCTGTTCCATGGCGAATCAGTAGGTGGCGCTATGACCCTGAGTTAATATTGACATATGGAGCTGTTCAGGCCTGGACTCTCCTTTGACGAAGGATCAACCTTCACCACACCTCAATGTTTACACATTTTGAGGAAATGTCAGAATTCTGACCATGGGCGTATGACTTGTCTGAGCTCATTTGAGCTGTATGTTGTAAAGCACAACACAGATCTGTGCATGGTTGATACAAATAAAAACATCTTTTCTGTTCTTCTGTTTGTCAGGTGGAGGGTAAGGAGGCTCCTGGTCCTCTCTTTGACTTTGGACTTCTCATGTTTCACTGTGGAAAGACACTGTTCGAAAACAAGAGTGGACCCTTTTTCTATCTATCAAAAGTAAAACACACTCACACACACACACATACACGCACACACATATATATATATGGATGATTTTTGTCATTTGAATGTCATCAACTGTTTCTTGTTTCAGATAGAGAGCTTCATGGAGGCCAGACTATGGAACAAGATATTCGTCTGGACACAACAGAAGGTCTGCACACATCAAATTTCCACAAAAACACAAACTTTTGTTTTACATGACCAAATTTGATTCAGTTATAGTTACTTAATGTTTACATACAGTTTATACACATATTGTGGTGTAACCTGCTGTTCAGCTTTTCTGGCAATAAGTCCAAACAGCTCGGAAAGGGCCTCTATGTATCAAAAGTAAAGAGGAAAAGGGAAAGAAAGCACACACGTTAGCTGTTAGACATCTTCCAGACTGTCAGACAGGTAGACGTTGCTTATTGAAGTGTATCTATTCATTTGTGGCCACAGCAGGCTCAGAGTAATAGAGTCTCTATGAATAAAGAATCTGCAACCTTTTCCCCAGAATGGGAAATACTCACTGTGTATTAGGGATTCTCACCATCTAGTCCTATATGTGCGAGTAAAGTAAAGTAAATGGACAGCATTTATAAAATATAGTCCAGGTATCTAGTCTTAACAACTACACAAGGCATTTAACACCACCAGCCACTTTGGCCCATTCATGCATACGTTCATGTAGTTCTTCTATATGTAGCGCTTCTCTTTCCCTCATACATCCCATTCACACACTGACAGCACAGTCATTCAGGTTGTTTTCCCCAAGGACACTGCAACATGCTGACTGGGTGAGCTGGGGATTGAACCATTTAGTGGACGATCCGACCAACTACCTGAGCTACAATTCATAATGTAATGAGAAAAAAAAAATTGGACAGCAGTCTGGTACTTCTTTTGTTTCAAGTGAGGGATGACACAGACCTGAAGTTATAAGTTTATCAAGAAGTATCTTATCACTAGAAAATTGTGTAGCGGGAAATGAATTTACAGCACAGTCAGCTGCATGACTCTCGAAATGGGGAGGCAGCCAGAGTTAACTGAGTGAATGCCAGTGCTCTGCTTGTACCGTGCTTGTAACAGATATAAAAACTGAGTGAGTCCATCCCAGATGCATCCAACACATGTTGTCAAGTGAGGGGGTCACTGGTCTGATTTAGCCTGCAGGCACAGATCAGAGCTTTAAACATACAAATACATGTTTATTTGCAAGAAGAAAAAGTTACTGTGTAGTTGTGAAAAACTTAAACACATACATCTCACCCCCCAATCCAATCATAACATACAACATTGTTCTTAAAACAACCCTGTCCTCCTAATACAGCATAATATATTTTGGGTAAACATTTTAACTCTAAAATATGTATGGCTTTTTAAAACTTTATTCTCAGATTATTATTCTGTTCCCTAGTAGTCCTTCATATTGCCCTTTACATGAGCTTAGTCATACACTTAGGATGCAGACTCTCTCTGGTGCTTGTAATGTGCATCTTGCATCACATGCTATTTCAAGCCGATCTAGCATCATGTAGGTCACCTGTAGCAATGTAGCGATTCTATTTTTAAATGGCCTTTTCATTAGATATGTTTGACAAGTTTATATAATTCTGTTTTTAATTTCTTTTTAACATTTATGAATACCGTATTTATCCTATTGGTAGTTGCATAAAAAATATATATGCCTAATATGTACTTAGGTGAATAAGTTAATGTGTGTGTGTGTGTGTGTGTGTGTGTGTGTGTGTGTGTGTGTGTGTGTGTGTGTGTGTGTGTGTGTGTGTGTGTGTGTGTGTGCGCATGTGTGTGTAGCTTGGCCTTCCCATTGGCAGCATTAAGGCAACAGTGCTAATTGAAAACATATTAGCAGCCTTTGAGATGGAGGAGATTCTTTATGAGCTGCGAGACCATTCAGCAGGACTCAACTGTGGTGTCTGGGATTATTCAGCCTCCATTGTCAATAAGTTTGGTGAGACAAACATTCTGTCATTTTAGCAGTATATTTGTAATAAACAAACAGGACACATATTAGGCCATGTCTTTCTGACTGAAGTCAAGTGGTCGTGTGTCTTTCCTCTAGGACACCGACTGGCCTTCTTGCTGCCTGACCGCAGTAAATACGTCAACATTGAGACGCGCTTCCTGCGTAGCTACATGGACCTGTTGATCCAGACATGTCATCGGAGGGGAGCACTGGCCACAGGAGGCATGTCTGCTCTCCTCCTACCTCAGGACCCACTCTCTGAGTCCCACAGGACAGTGTTGGCTACTGTCACCAGGCATGAACTGTTCACACACATACATGTCCATAAAAATGAATGTTAAAATCATTGCAGTGGAGAAATGCAAATGTTCTGATAAATTTACTGTGGCTGGCAAAGTTTGCACAGGTCCATTATCTGTACCAACATAGTATATGGGTATCACCAATGTGCATTTACGTCTGTATATAATTGACAGATGATATCTTCACAGTGCCTGTTTTTTCAAGTGAAATTTGTTAACCTGACAGTTTTTTCCCCACAATTTAGACTGAAGCTGATAGAGATCAAGGCAGGTGTGGATGGTTTCATGGTTTATGATGTGAACCTCATAGAGCCCATGCAGACAGTAAGTTCAGGATAAGGAGCCATATAAAGCCCCATAGAAACACAGAGAAACCAGGAAAGTGCCTCCCATTTCTCTTGATCATCTTTGAGATGCTTCTAAACCTTGACTGGGATCAAACTGTGGTAAATTCACCAGACTGGAAATGATATGGGAAGACACACACACCTATAAGGTATTGCAGCTGACTGGTTATATGCTATCAGAGAAAACACCAAGCCTGCTGCTTTGAAGGTGGACTCCATCAATCTTAATCTAATTTAAATCTTAAATCTTAAACTGACCAATCAGGGTCTTATCAGCCTGACCAATAATCAGTAGTATCATCTATCCAGTAATCTGATTACAGATACAATACATTTATTTCAAATTAACCCATTTTAACTCCTGATGCAGCTGCCTCTCCCTCTCTGCAACACACTGATCTGGGCTTAATGCCAGAGTATCCGATCAGATGCCTCTCCTCAGTGAAAGACACATGAATGAGATTGCAAAAATAGCACCTAAAGGACTTGGCTAGTGTCATGGCTGACAGATACAAAGGAGCTGTCATCACCTGCCAAATACCTTCCCAACACTGAGGTATGGTGGTGCAAAGCTAAAGCTAAGTATTGAGTAAATGTTTGGGAAATTTGAAAAAGAAAAAAAACTTTTAGTAAATTCAGTTTTCACTTTGTTGCTATGGGGCATTGAATTTAGATTGATTAGGAGAGAAAATATTTTAGCAGAAGACTGCAACATAGAGAAAACCTGGAAAAGGTCTGAATGTATGTTTATGGTAATTCCTCACCTCGTCCAGCTCTTCAAACTTCACACTGAAGGTGATAATCAACTCCACCAGCTTCGAAATGATGTCACTGTGACTCCTGATGATCTACTCTCCATACCTTTGGTGAGTCAATCAGAACTGAATTCTGGGAAAACTGAATCTTTTACTTTCTGTAGATGTTATTCGTAGGAAATGAAAATCCCCTTAGAAAACATATAGACCAAGGAAATCAAAACCCACCATACATACTAAAGCCATGCCCTACATCTCAGACTTTGAAAGGATGAAAATGTAATACTGACATATTGTTTTATGTTAAACAACCTGATATGCTGGTTAAGTCTCCATTAACAAAGTAGTGTGTGTGTGTTCCCTTAGGGAGGAATCACCCTTGATGGTTTGAAGTATAACATTGCAGTTGGAGTACTCTTTATTAATGCTTGGCTCTCGGGTTAGTGCATTCACATCTTCTTGTTCTCCTCATATTCAGTAGCGGACAAGATGAAGAGGGACATCCTAGTTATTGTGCTCTGTTTCCTGTAGGTGAAGGTGTATTTTTCTACAGAGGCAGTGTCGAAGATTCAGCCACAGCAGAGATTTCCAGATCCCAGGTGGGTTTAGTCCACAGAGGAGATTCTTTCTAAATATATCTTTGTTCAATCAGACAGATCAGAGCAATCAAATGTTGGGTTTCAACTCAACGATGCCCTCTCTAAGTTTGTCAACATTCCCAACAGCATCACTGTGGGTGTAACTTACAAATTAAAGAGCATCTACTTAAATCCTCTATATATTTTTTTTATTTTGTTACAAATATTTATTAATAAAAATAAATTTATATTTATATTTTATTAACATAAATGCCATAGTTCATCTTATGACGTTTAACATCTGGCTCTGGATCCACGTATGCATCATTATTCATATGAAGTGTAGGCATGAGTATTTTGGAAATGAGGGCTTTATTTACCAAAAAACGAAAAATTGCGTTTTGGGCCCATAAATATGGTCCAAGAGACAGACATGTTGATCGAGACTCTTGGCTTCACCTTTGGGGTCGGCTGTCATGTCATCCATCTTCATCGTAAACCCGCCCCCTGACAGTGAACAAGTTGACCTTCCTGTTAGGGCTGACAGTAAGATGCTAGCTGCCGTGCAGACTGTTACGATGGATTGTTGCATTGTATCACTTGTTCGCGCTCCTGTCTGTCCCACACTTAATAGGTGTATGTGTGTTTGTACAATGTGCTGAGTTCAGTCATGCAGCCCTAAGCACATTCTTAGCGGGCCTCTGTAGATAGGGTGGCTGACATTGTAAGCTGACATCGTGCTGTGCTGCATGAAGCCCATAGACTGCATCAAAATATGATGTTCCTGGTTTAACAGCACAGTAGTAGGGAGCCCGTCTGATGACCTTTGGGAAAAAACATTATTAAGCTGTAAGAACGAGATATGAATCTGTTCATTACTAACAAGACCTGTGGAACTGAAAAAGCCACTTGGATGAGAGATGACATGTTTCACATCATCACATGAAGTAGCCTCTATAATGAGCTTTGGTTTGAAACCCTGTCTGCACTGACTCTGAGGACACACTGGGGTGGAAACACTTTCAATTAAAAGTCAATAAAACATAAGGCTCTATTTTTGGCCTTTATTATCTTGTTCCCAAGACTTGACTTAATAACTCGTGGCCATGACTTAAATCCCTGTTCCCATGTGTTTTTATGTTGTGGCCAGTAGTAGTAAGCAGGTGGTGTGTTTAAGTGTCTCTGAACGATATCACAGTGTGGAAAAGCTATAAAAGTCACTTGGCTGTCATGTTTACCTCACTGCTGATTCAAGCTGATTAAAAGCCCGTCACAGTGCAGAATTACTTTTTTGTCCAATGTGAAAGAGGCTTTAAAGATCTAGATCAGTTGTATACCACAGCAGCACGTGGACGTCCCATGCACCAGATTGTGGAAGTTTAACTGTAACCAAGCATGTGTCAACAACCATCATCCAGCTGCAGCAACATTATAATACTTTGTGATATGTGTGTCAGGTGTGGCAGTGGATCCGTCATCACTCTCAGTTGGAGGATGACAGCAGGGTGGTGAGCAGGCAGCTGGTGACTGACCTCTTAAAGGAGGTCATGGTGGAGCTCAACAGTCGGTGCCATTCTCTTAGGTAAGCAGTCCTTACACAACATCTTTGAGTGATCAGGACACGGTGAAGAACTCAGTGGTCCTCACTTGTGGTCTTGAAGATACTTTTATCGAGTACATTGTGTCAACTACAAAAAAATGTTGGAAGCAAGATGTTACAAGTATTCCTATTTTGCTCATACATAAAATGGGGAAGATAAATACAAATTTATTTAAATATAACTACAACAAACTGTATGTGCAATAAAGAGGTACGGTGGGT
Source organism: Hippoglossus hippoglossus (assembly GCF_009819705.1). Classification (NCBI taxonomy): domain Eukaryota; kingdom Metazoa; phylum Chordata; class Actinopteri; order Pleuronectiformes; family Pleuronectidae; genus Hippoglossus; species Hippoglossus hippoglossus. The sequence continues at coordinate 1,427,177 of NC_047160.1, forward strand.
TCAAGACTGATTCCAAACATTTGTTACTGAGAAAAAGAATCAAGCTGAGGAGCATTAAATAAAGCTAACAAACTATTGGCTTTGGTTTGAACAAAGCTAGCCTGATGGTAGTGAACACAAATGAACACCTGAAGCCCTTTGTCTTGGACTTAATTCAACCAAAAGTATCTGGAACTTTTCGTCCTAAGAACCATTGTTCACCTGCGTTTTCACCATGGTCCAAACACCAAATGAATCTGCTGATGTTTTCAACAACAAACAACAAGCTCTTCTAATGCATATAAAGAGCACAACACACACAATAACAAAGACATGGAGGAGATTTGTTGATCAGAAAGGAGAGGAGCACGAGTGTGGAAACTGATTTTAGTAGATATTGTGAAGATTACCTGACTGAAATAAAACATTGGAGTACTTGACCATCTTCAGCGCTGCAAGACCCCACCTGACAGGTTCCTGTATTTCACTGAGTTCTACTCCCCGAGCAGGGACATTTTGAGGGGTCAAAGGATTACCATGAAACTAACTTTAGATCCTGTACCCCTGTGGGGCTGGGTGAACTGGACTAGTACTCATGAATAGTAAGTCTGTAATCACTGGGTATCTCATAATCAACAGTCAGAACAGCAGAGACCATGTTGTGTTGACACCATAGGTTGACACATGTTGTGGGTCTTGGAGAGACTCACTAGCAAGGCAGTTTTGAGTACCTCAGGTTCGAGGTGTCTCTATATCTGACCTCACCGATTTCATTAAGGGGATAACATCACAACTGTGTATGATGGTAAATGGACTGTATGTATGGACACATTTATGAATGTGCTGTTGAGATCCAAATGAAGCCCAAGCTTGATGGTTGAGCTCATTGGTTGGAATGACATGCTGACTTGTGTGATGCCTGCACAATATTTTATTTATTTTTAATTTCAACACCTCGAACAAACCCTACACCCTGCAGACTTTTATTGTTTGTCTGAAGATTGTTCTTGGCCAGTTGCTCAGGTTGTCGGTCTGTCTTCTTCAGGGATAAGCAGAGGTTACTCACAGCAGCAGACATGTTCCTGGAGATGGTCCTCAAGAGAGATTTCCCAGAGTTCATCACCACCTACTTGAATGAGGACCACACCTTTCTCAGCTGTCAGAGCACAAGACAGGCGGCAGCTCTGGATAGACATGTGCACCGCTCCAACCTGTGATGGTCCAGCTTTTTGTAAACACTTTCGATAGACGATGACGCAATTTGAACACATTGATTCAGAGCTATCGATTTTGTAATGGCCATTTTTCATTGTATTTTTTGATTTTATGGACTTGGATTTGTGTGCTCGGTGTCCACATCGCTCTTTCACTGGCTGCATGTATCTAATGATGATTTCAAATAATTTGTAGATGTGATATGTATTGCCTAATTTCTGTTTCTCTTGAATGCATTTAAATCAATAACCTTCCCTTGTTAGAAATAAACAAATGCATATCATACTGAAGTTTGGGTTTCTGTGTAGCCATGACTTGGAAAATACATCAAAAAGATCTAGCACTGCGGCGGTTTTAAGGGCTTCCTGTCCTCTCTTAAACATCAGGCCATCTTACCACATGATCACACCAACGCCATAAATAACTGTGTATTCATGGGTCTGAACATTAGCATGTTGAGGGGCATCGTGGCTGCTGTCACATTTTGAACCGTGGACCTGAAGTGTTGTGTACGGTGTATTTGTCTTGAATGAAAATAAAGTATCACATCAAGAGAAGCCCTCAAAACTAGTTCGCTCATTAAATCTTAACAAAACTACACAAAAGAAAAAAGGTCATTGCTTACGGATTTCCTCTCTGAGGACAGATGTATTTGAGATATGTACCAAAAGCAAAAGGAGACTGTTGAGTGAACTGTATAACTATCCACCATGCCCCCGCAGCGCCTTCATGTGGCTGAGCAGAGCATTACAGGAGGTGTACTGCTGGTAACCTTTTCAAAACAGCAGCTCATATTCTGTAAAACTTTCCTTCAACATCACCACCACAATGTAACCGTTAAGTTTTGCAAACATTGCTTTATTAATCCATTTGTCAGTTTGTAATATATAAATTACTTTTAAAAACGTGAGAAGCAGATGCACCTACAAGAAAGACATGGCATGAAAACACAGTTATAGAAAACCTAATCTGTGTTTACAGAAGCCATCGGAGCCAGCCAATGTCCACTTCTCCTACCATCCTCTTTGTCTCTGCATATCATATGTTTCTGTTGTTTCTTTCCATTACAGAACAAACAGTGGACAGGGCCTTTTTTATTGTTTAAAAAAAGTTAAGTGGGCATCGCCTTCTTGCATGTGCCAGCTCCCTTGTCTGTCTCTCCTGTGGTGATCAGTCCATCCGGATCAGTGCAGTGTGGGGGGGCGAGTCTCAGCAGCCAAGGCCCAGGAGCTGGAGGGGGTGGGGATGGGGAAAGTGGTGTGTTGGCGGACTAAGGCGTCTGGCAGCGTGTTCACACCTCCTCTTCCTTCTCCTCCATTCCTCTTGAGCGGCCTCACATTTCGTTTACCATGTCATCGTGTTCTCCTGCCGAAAGGTCGCCGTTGGCGCTGACTGTGGTGCTGTTGTCTTGGTAACCAGGAGGCATAAAAGCCAAGCTGTAGGGGTAGATCTTATGGCAGGCGGCTCGGTAAGTCTCAGCAGCCTTCTTCTGACCCTCGCCCAGCTGCCCCCCACGCAAAGCCTCCAGCACCTCAGTACAGACCTGCAGTACACACACCACAGTTCAGCACAATTCATGTGGACATGTTCTCAACTATATCAGGAACTTGAACAGTGAAATGAGATCAGATTCAGTTTTATTACCTTCACCCACCTAACCTGTTCTCGGAGCCACAAAAATATGCCTAAACTACCAACTACCCCTGTTTTAAAGGTGTAATTTGTGTTTTTCGACACCATTAGTCATTGCTATGACACACACACACACACACACACACACACACACACACACACACACACACACACACACACACACACACACACACACACACACACACACACACACACACACACACACACACACACACACACACACACACACACACACACACACACACACACTATGGATACTATTAAGGGAAGGTGGACCATTTAAAAATGCACTGAGTAACATCATAATTTTGAATTGTTGATAAAGCTTCTTATGGGCCAAGGCTATGTGCAGACATACGTGTAGGTTATTTCATATTTCAGTAATCTCTTACCTGGGAGCTTCTTCCAGACAATGACTCATCCAGGGCCGTGGCAATCTCACATGCCATCTTATCAGATGAGGGCTCCAGGTAGACCATCATCTTAGCAGCTGGAAACACAGACACACCTTTTACTGACAGCGGTTTTACATGTTGGATGAGAGGCCAAGGCACTGGGACAGCATCTTGGCCCTGGTAAAACCTGATATTAACAATTGTCCTGAGAGGTTCGATCAGTGTTAAATTCATCTATTCACACCTGGCAATAAAATGCGTCCTGAATGTGTCTCCTGCGACCACCTGTGATCAGATCTCTGCTCTATATGCAAATAAATACATACACCATTTCTGTTCGTAAAGACTAAATGTTTTTTTACTCAGAGACATTGCCATATCTGTTAACTCAGACTGGGTTTGTGTCTGTGTCAGCATTAGCGAGCAAGAAAGAGAGAGGAGTCAGGAGGGACTGAATGAATCTTGTGCAGCTGCTGTGAATAATAAAAAAAAAAGCCCATTTGAGAAAAGTATCAGTCATGTGATGGTGAGTGTTGAACAAATTAACATATGAGCATAAAGGTATATTGGATTAATTGTGAAACTGTAGCAGGACTAAAGACAACAGCTGACAAGGCGGTCACGTTTCCCAGACCACCTCTGAATGTCCGAGTGATCAGATCTCAGGATGCAATGAAGACGCAGTTGGGTGCATTCAGACTTGAAGTTAGGGCTTTAGTTAATCTGTGGCATGGAAGTACGCAAACTGACACACAACAACATTTTGGAGAGGAGGGGGAATTAAACGGATGATGAAAGATGTCGTGTGTGTGTGTGTGTGTGTGTGTGTGCGCATGTTACGTACCAGCCAGTCGGTGTGGGATGGAGTTGGAGTGTTGGCTCAGATAGCTCTTGTTGAAGCTCTGAGGGTTGTTCTCCCCAAACAATCTGGAGATCTCCTGCTTCAACACCGTCCTCACTGCCTCGGCCAAGTCTGCTCCCTCACTCACTGCACAAAACCGAATGAATCTTTCAAAAAAATCTTCAAAAATCAAAAACTGTAATCTTTTAGAATGCACACACTGCGGCGCCGGCAGGAAATCAGCCAATGATGTGCCTTGTGTCACTCACTTGACCACGTTGTCTCCTCTAGAGTTAACATTTGAAAAATGGCGGAGAAGTCAACAGTGTGGGAACACTTTTAAACCTTCAGAGAAGATGGTTAGCTGCACAATGTACAAAGCTGATAGAAATGGCACAGCAGCACTGAGGTTTATATAAGTACAGACATGCATTCAGCACAGTGGAGCTGGTCTGCTGAGAAACAAGAGACCCTGTTGTGAGGGACAGATAAACTTCCAGACACAGGCCCTGTTCAGGAACATTCAGCAGGACAAGCTGTTTTAACATTTGTTCACCAAGTTTGATTATCTAGATGAATTTTACAGATAACAACAGCAGTTCAACTAGGCGTTAGGGCTGTGACGGTAACAGCATTATCGCAATACAGCATAAGATGCTTCCGAGGGATTGAGCTCATAACCAGGGAGGTACCAAGCCCAGGGAGCCATGCACAGCTCCACTGCCCCAGGCAGAGCGCAAAGAGTCAGGGCACAGACTTAGGGACCATGCAATAATATGTTGCTTTGTTACTGTGCGAGAAAGAATCCATACACCACAGCCCTACTAGGTGTACAGTGTTTCCCCTTATGCTCACCTCCTTTGAAGAAACGCACTAGACACTGGTGCAGCCACGGGTTGGAAGGTTCTATGGTTACAGCTCCCTTTATCGACTGCAGCATCAACAGATACTTCTCTGGAGGAGAGAAGAGAATCAAACATGAAATTAGTTGGAATAAGTAAAGGTGGAAACTCATGTTTTTTCCTGATCATAGCAGTATGTTTTACTGCTCTCAGTACGCAACTGACCTTTCCTGAAGTAGATCTCAAAGGCCAGGAGGTGAGTCTCAATTTTGTTGCGCACTAAGTTCTTCAGAGGGATCAAGAACTTCACTGCCTCCTCCAGAGGATTCTCCGTCTGGTAAAACAAGTTAAACATTTCCCACTATTGAACTGAGCCTGTGTATTTATACAGCACAGCTTCTGAAAGAGCTGGTGAATGTGAGCCCACCTTGGCCAGTTTGTCTGGTATTAGCTCCTCCTTTGGCCCACCTATCTCCTCATCATCATCCTCCTTCTTCTTTTTCTGGTTCTTCAGCTGCTTCTCCTTCTCAGCAATCTTCTTCTCCTCCTCTAGCTGGGCCTTCTTCTGGGCTCGTCGCTGTTTGTTTCTCAGCTTCTTCAGCTCCTTGTCTGTCAGGTTCTCTACAGAGAGCAGAATGGTGAAAGGCATTGTTACTTCTTTTCTTATAACAGTGCTACTTTTAAGACACTACTGTAGCCAATTGACCCACTGGAGATTCCTGGAACTACAGAAACACAGGAAATAAAGTAGGAACAAGTCTTAACCCTCTAACAGCCCATTACATTTGTGAGGACCAGCCAAAATGTCCTCACAATGTCAAAATGGCATCACAATGATGGTATTGAACCAATATTGGCCCTCATAACTATAGATAGACATGCACACACACAGTCGCACACACAGTCGCACACACAGTCGCACACACAGTCACACACACAGTCACACACACAGTCTGACCGTTGTCTGCCTGGCTCTCCTTGTTGTCGTCAGTCAGAGGCTTGTCGTGTAGGGCCAAGTAGATCTGGATGGCTGTTCGAGCAGCTTTGTAGAAGAAGGGATGCTGCCGCAGGACGTCCTCCAGCTTCAGCAGGTCCACGTAGGAACGCAACGTCATCTTCCTCATGCAGTAGGTGTGGAAGTCAAACTGGTCGTCTGTGATCTCCACAAAATGCTGATGAGGAGGAGGAGAGAGAGAAGAAAGAGGAACAACACTATATTTAGGTATGCAGGTGTTAGAAGTGACTTTTTTTTTTTTAACCACTGCATTTTGATTTGAATAAATTTAATACAAAATATCCAAAGCAAGGATAACAGAAGTCTATTAGTTTCTAAGGAATCACTTGAATATTTCAGGATGTATTTTTAAATTCAAATAAAAATGTCTTACTGCTGAAACCTGAATTTTGATCTATGGCTTGAATAGCTTATTTGACCTCTGATAGAAGCTTGGATTCAGATTGTTTCCACCATCGGATTTGTCCTATGAATTGATCCCATATAAGTAAACCAAAGACGAGGTAACAGCATACAGCAGAAGTGGAGCTAAGAGACCAATATAGAGAAGTAGTATCATCTTTCCTCTCTTTTAAGTGACAGGGAGAAAATTGCTCCAACATATATGATCGAGCAGAAGGCAACAGAGCTTTCAAGCTGTATATCAGAGTCAGACATAAATAAACAGCACTGTATGTGGTCAAATGTAGACAGTGGTGATAGATGACTCTTGTAGAGACTCACCCTCTCAATCTCGTGACACTTCTTCAGAGCCTCTCCAGACTTGTTCATGGCCTTGTAGGCCAAGGCACACTCAGTCTGGAACCACATGCACTGCATCTCATTTAGGTTCTCCACTGCAGAGGTCCCCTCCTACACCAAAAACACAGACATCATCATGTAGAGCAGGAGTCAAGATGCCCCAGGAAAAGCTTTCACAGACACAGTCGCATCACAATCCCTCACACTTAGAGCTGATCTTTATAAAAACCTGCTGAATTCAGATTAATGTTCCTGGATAAACGGGGCGTCGCTTCTTCTGCAACAATCACACACAAAGTTGTGTGATAATCTGTGAGAAGTACTTCTCTGCTGTCTGCAGCCTGTGTGTGTGTGTGTGTGTGTGTGTGTGTGTGTGTGTGTGTGTGTGTGTGTGTGTGTGGGGGGGTCTGTCACTAACAAAAACTGATAACCACATGTTTTTAGTTATTAATTGATGCTGTTGGATAATGTGCGTCTCGTGTTGTGTGTAGCAGATCAACTACGTGTGCACGGTGCGCACGTGTTTACATACATGCTTCATAAACTAAAAAGCGAATCAACAAACACAAAGTAAACTTCAGTACTGTTCAGGTCCTTATAACGTCCGATTCGTGTTGGTGTTGATTGTAGTGTTGTCACGATACCAAAATCTTGATTTTGATACCAAGTCATGAATTTCGATACAGATACTTTTTCGTAAATAAAGAGTAGCTCTATCTGAGCCAGTGGCACCAGGCTTGTGTAGTAAAAAAAATGGGCTGGAGCAATGATGGTGATAAATTTGTCACAGCAGAGGGTTTAATTATTCTGTGAGGCTACCAGTAGTGTGCAGGCTGATCCTGGGTTTGAGCTTCATCACCATGAAATGCCAGACTTACAATGTCATTTATGCCCATTATTTACATGCTCAATTAAATTGTAGTTTATGTTTCAAGTGTTTTCTTGTTTGTTTGTGTTCATACATGTAGGCTATATATAATTTGGATTGGGGTTAAACCTTGTTTAACATTGCAATAATGATATGACTTGCGATAAATAACCATGAACAGTCCCTGGCTACAGACGCAGATATCACGGACAGCTCCGCAGACTGAGGGAGAAGGCGCCTCCAGGTCCAGGGCAGACACCCAGGGAGCCATGCACAGCTCCACTAAGTCCACTTACAGTGTTAATTTGGGGGGAGAGAGAAACCTTGATTCCATTCACAGACATAGTCTCAAAACTATCCATCTTGAGATAATGTATATTATGATTTGGCGTTTAACAAATAAAATTGAATTGAATCAAAATGTTTTTAAAATAAATATTTCAAACAAACACACACTTACCCGTGTGAACTTGGAGCACATCTCCTCTGCTTCTTTGATGAGGCTGGCTTTCAGCATGTACTTCGCACACTTAGAGTTAATGAAGCGGTCGGCTGTGTCCAGTGCCTGAGCCTCATCCATCCATCGAGCCGCTTCCTTTACGTTGCCTGCGTGCTGCGGAGCCAGGGGCACAGTTTTGAGGATGGGGAGCGTTTAAACACCAGAAACAGTAAGAAAATGTGTGTAATTAATGTGTGAGTTTGTACTAAACCTTGTAGATCTTGGCCTTTATGAGGAAGAGCTCGATGAGTGTGGGTGTGCTGTCAATGGCAGTATTGATGTACTCCAGAGCAAGGCTGGATTGTCCGATGAAGTCAAAGTGCTGTGCCAGGAAATATTGTACCCACAACAAGGTGGTAGGGGGCTCTTCCTTCCCATTATCTGTACACACATTTCAATTCAGACACAATGAGTGTGTGGATTTACAGCACAGATACACAAATGCCTATCTCTGTATCTGTTTTAGATGGTTTGGTGTTTCAAATACACCAAATAAATACTGTAAATGTCAACTCAAAAGCAAGCATCACTTACCATTTTTACTAAACATCCGACAGCTTTTTAAACAGCTTTCATAGCCAACTACTAAATCCTCAATGAGTGTAACCTGCATGAGAAGAAAACAAGTATAAATGTTATTTCAAACCATGAGGGACTGGGATTTAAATGTGGAGCCAAAATTTGTACTTTCATTCTGCTTACCTTTTCTTTGTCAGTGTAGAGGGATTTGAGGGTAGTGAAAACGGGCGGGCAGCCTTTACTGAAGTTCATCCTCAGGTAGCTGTCCAGACATTCACAAAACTTCTCCCCTGGCCAGCACAACACACAGTAAAGGTAAACAAAAGACACATTTGTACGTTTGATCCACTTCAAACCACTGTGACATGAAGAGAACATCAAATGTTCTATTACTGCAGCATAGCTGCACCCATCTTAACATTAATGGTGTCATTCATTAGCCATTACACGCTGCAATCAACATTTACTTCATAATACATTGAACCAAAAAACATGTCTTTTGCTACTTGGAGTATCACGGCTATGTAGCTATACACTGACAGCATTTCTAGAGCTTTCAACCACATCTCATGGCCTTTATCAGCAGATGGAATTCTCACTACGTACACGTTAGTCATCTGAGACAGAATATTTTCACAGCTCATTATATCACTGCTGTCACACAGTCCATATGGTGGTGCTACAGGATGGGCAATGTTTACCTGTGAGGAAACTAAGAGGCAGCCTTCGTGGAACCAGGCCTTTAGGAAACTTCACCCACGATTCCTCGTAAATCTTCTGTCGCTCCTCTATACTGCCTGGAGAAACACACACACAAACACACACTCAGTGTGAGGAGAAAATATATTGTATGCGTATACCCCCTCAGTCAAACTGAAGTCATCTTGACCACCACTAAAAGATGATGAAATGTAGAGTCCTATTTCCATGGAGGTGCGATGACATGTGCAAACAGTGATCTGATTGAAATCAGTTGTGCCTGTGTGTGTGGTATTCTGGTGTCCAGTGCAGACTGCACAGAGTAAAGCCGTTTTCAGACGTGACCTGTGGGTTAAGTCTGGAGAATTAGGTCCAGACTTTACCCGCAGTTTGCCCTTTCAAACATGTACAACTCACTGAGAGGTTCTCTGCACAGACGCCTTCACAGCAGCAACAATTATTACATTATATTATTCAAGCGAGGGGCGGTGCAGCCGGGTGCAGCAGGCAGAGGCAGGAAGTAACGCATTAATTCCACTGCGGCGATCACATCATTTCCTTGACAACACACCTGTGTCAGCTCTTACCCAACAAACTCTCTTAGGTGCAGCACACAAGTCTAAACTGAATGAAAGTCAAATCAGTGTGGAGAGCTCAGGACCATTCAGTCATTCATTAACTGTTGTAGCCAGATTTTTTGAATTGTCTTGTTTTGTAAATTACAGCACAATTGTAATAACAGTAACAGTCTAAATACTTTTTAAAGCACTTTGTAAAAATCTAAAACAAGTTTATATATCCAATTGTCAGGCTAGTGAAGATGCACACCTGTAGTGTAGGACACCACTTTTTCACCTGGAGATATGTCTTTTCTATTTTTTTTTTCATTTTTGCATCTGTTGTGTGATAGAAGCATCATCAACCCCTCCTAAAAATGCAATATATATATATATATATATATATATATATATATATATATATATATATGCAAAAAAATACAAGAGTCAAGTGGAAGCACACAGTGTTGCATGAGGATAGTGCTCACCTGGCTTTAAGGCCTTTTCCAGGCCCTGGTAATAGGCCCAGTTCTCAGGGTTCCTCTCCTGGAGTCTCCTGTAGACCTCTAAAGCCTCCTCTGGCCTATCCAGCCTCAACAGCAGTTCTCCTACACACACACACAGTTAGATTAATGCCTTCAGGACATACCACATACACACATAACACATAGTTTTGCTGTATGACACACAACAGATCAGCTCACCTCTTGTCTCTTCCACAGCCAGTTTGTCACAGATCTGTTTTTCATAGTTGTTGAGGTGATCAAGAGCCTCCTTGTGGAGACTGGCCTCCCTCAGAACCTGGTTCTGATACAGCAACAGCTCACTGTACTCATAATCCACCTTGTCTGGAGAGGTCTGACACACGCATTCAAGCAGGCACACACACAGAAATGAAAAGGGTAAAAGAAACGTGTGAGTCGAGTCATTCAAGTAGAATAGTTTTTTTACTTCTTTGACTATTTACAGGATCATTTGTGTTTATTAGAGTTATTGCGTTGTAAATTTTGTGGAAACCCCAGAGAAGACAATGCTGTTGTGTGTGGGTCAACAAGACCATTCCATGGAGCACACAGCTCTGGATATTTCACAGTCTTCTACAGGTGAGAAAATTCAAAATATTTCAACACCATTCGCATCACCCGATTCACATTAGCTTTAGTGTGAACGCACTATTAAGCTGTACTTCTTGAGCATGATAAATCCTTATTGTAATCGTACACTTATCATTGTCACATTATCAGTTTGTGTCATCGCTAACAGGTGAAGTATTGGAGACTGTTCATTTTTGTTGACACCATATACTATAGAATGTTAATTCACCCCTCAGAATTTGGACACACTAGTCGTTTTCAGACATGAACTCCAGAGTTTGCCTTTCACATATGAACAAGGCAGCAGGAGATTCTCTGCAGCAGGCAGGACATAACGTGTCTTTGTTTACAGCACATCGACAACAGCGTCGGCTCTCCTGTCTTCTTTCTATCCATGTAAGAGTGGATCTGATATTTGCCTTGAATTATGTTTCAAGAAATCTGCTCAGTTCTGCTGAGCAGTCCACCACTTTTTCCTACCTGTTGTGTTTTGCGGAATTCCTCCACGATCTTGGCAGCCATCTCAAAGTCCTCTAACAGGTGATAGGCCACAGCATATCCAATCCAGGAGGCGCGCTGGGCAGGACGGAGCTGCAGCAGCTGGTACCGAGTCTCCTGCAGAGAGACAACCATCACAATACACCAAATTACAGGCAGTTATTTATGATACATTTTGAAGTCCATCAACTCTTAGCCTCTCCTGTGTCGATCTTCACCATCTATCTTTGCCATCTTGTGCAGCAGGATGAATCTCTGTCTGACCATAGTTGCGCATCCCGACTCGATTTATCCATTCTGATCCTGTTGCCCTCTATCTAGACTTTATTATCTGAAGGTTTTTTTAATTAATCTCTGTGAGGTGATCCTCACCCTGTATCCCTCTAGGTCTCTCATCTGGATCTGCAGCAGGGAGAGGTCTCGCAGGATCTGCAGGTTGTCCTTGTCCCACTTCAGAGCGTTGCGGTAACACTTGATGGCCTCATCGTACTTTTTGTCCGAGCGTTGTAGCAGGCCATACACATGCCAGCCTGGGGGGGTGAGTTCAGGAAAAAACATACAAAATACAACAACAACAACAACAACAACAGCCACTACCTGGTGTTGATACCAGTCCTGCAAACTAGGGTTGTGCTGATGATATCTGGATGATAATGGTTAGAGCGATCATCCAATATCAAGACAATGTTAACCTCCCATCAGTGAATAAAACTATTGTTGAGGCTGGCCACTCTAGCATGTGAGGCACCATTTCTTTGTTCCTGTGACATCAGTACCGTCGGAGTGAGTATGAAGATGACAGTTACCAACAGCATCTGTTCATTTGTTTTTGTTCATTACAAAGTCTGACTTCCTCTTATCTACTATTTACTTTGACATTATTTAAATTATACACTTTCCTTGAGGGCCTATTGGTCTGGTTTATTCATGCTATCAGTAAGAAATGGATCAAAATAAAGATCCCTATGTTTTACTACGGAGAAGATTGCCAAACGTGCAATGTCAAGGGTTTCAAGGGTGACATAAGTGACAAAGATGGTGGTGGCGGGGCGGCAGATTTTTTTCCAGCAGTAAGCTCTAACAAACTGTTATGTGGAAATGTGTAACATAAAAGCTGGGAGCACTGGAGGACTGATGAAAAGATACAGACGTGACTCTTAAGGTCATTACGCAGGCCTCGTCTCACCAGCTCGTAGGCCTCCTCCTTCTTTCCAAGACAGTTGAGGGTTAAACCCTTCATGGCCAGCGTCTCTGGAAAAGAGGGGAGGAGGGGTGGGGAGGAGTGAGACATCAAGGGAAATCAAAGTTGATAGGAATTATCAAGAATGACACTGACTATGTTGACAAACTCAATTTAAATATAATATATTATAGAATGACCAGTATGACACTGTACTGTCCCAAGTCTTATAAGAAACGGAATAGAATTGTGGGTCTTAAACACTGATGAACATGTATGTGAGAGTAGGTCTTGGTTGCTGTAGGTATTCCTACTCTCCACAATGGGACTGAGGCATTTTCCAAGAGAATGCTACTACACTGTAAGAAATGAGGGACAAAATCCACAGCCCTTGTTCCACGTTGAAATGCACTTGGCTGAGGATCATTTCAAACTTCAACTGGCCCACTGAGATAGATCCAGCTGATATATTTTTCCTCCCGACCAGAGAAAGGCTTAGTAGCTGTAATTCAAGGTATTTTGCACGGTGCCTTCAGCCAAATGACAGTAAAAGAGCACTTAAGAGACACGTCAAAATGAATGTAAAAGGTGGAGCGGTCACACAAAAATGTAGTCTGTGGAGAACAGTGACCTGCTATACAACCATTAGTGATCGGGAGAAAGTCTTTGACGCAGCGGCTCATTGCCAAGCTAATAACAGAAAAGAGCAGAATTATAGATGTTTGCCACCAACTCTGGATTATGGAACCATCAACTCAGATTAGCAAGTAGCAAATCACGGATAAGGTGAGCAGCAGGCTAACTTACATAGATGATCATACATTAAGTAACATTAGTCAGTGAAGTTAGATATAAGCTTATTTAAGAGTAACGCTGTGTAACAACTCGTTTACTCTCTCCTCAAACACAGCGGGAACAAGGCGACAGTGAAGCATGATGTTTCTCACAGTGTCCTAAGCAGTTCATTGACAGTAAACAAGTAGCTCTTCTCTTACCTCCATGCTCTGCAAACTTTGGGTTGCCCAGGATCTGTTTGCAGAACTTCAGGCCATTTCTGTACTGCTTGTGCTCGTAACATCTCTGCAACAGAAGACAGAGCAGATTTTACACGGGGCGTCTGAGGCCAACAGTCTGTCATCCTGATCCTCAGAGTCGGGTTAGAGTGCAGGAAAAGGACGTGACTGAAACTGCACTGACTGTAGAAACTGAGCCAGAAGGAACAACCCCGGTTACTGGTGCTTCCTGCGGTGTGTGAGAAAAGCATCACGTACACCAAACCCGGCCTCCCTGACAGGCCAGTCGGTGGGAGACTGTGGCCCTGAGGTAAATGAAGGAAGCATCAGGTGAGAGAGCAGTGCACATGATGGAGGGCTGCTGATGAGATGGAATCAGACCAGTGGTCAGAGAGCAGACACCAGGGACTCAAACCCTGCTCACGTTAGAACTCACGAACTAAAAGTGTGCACGATATATTAAAGCAATGGCTCAGTATAGAAGTGACCGTCACAGTGTTAGTGTTCAATATTTGTAGAATTTAATTTGTTTCTAATAATCACTGTCAAAAAGTGAGCATCATATCAACATTACATTCCTAACTAAGTGCATTAAGTTTAGTTGGACGGTACCTGCCTGACTTTACACGCGTATTAACGACACCTATGGGATGCACAGGACAGATATGAATAAACTTCCCCGACACGTTTCCAGGCTGAAAGTACGAAGTGCTGCTGAACTACTGAAGTATCTCCAGCTAAGTTGTGTGTGGCTGTCATGTGTCAGGCAGCTTTGTCACTCACACACTTCAGATGAAACAAGGCCAAAGCACAGCTAGGACAACACATGGCAGTTTGCTAACCCCCCATTCTGCTCCATTAACACCACTGCTACAACTACTGCCTACTAACAGAGGAATGGTGGTTACAATGAGTTTGGTGCACTGGATATCGTTGGTTAATTCACGAGCAACTCCCTCGCTACTTGCCACAACTGGTGGCTACTTGGCAAACTAGCTTTAGCCTGCAAGCTAACGTTAACTCAGGCATGTAGCCTACCAAAATCCTCTTGAAGAGGGCATTCTCCTTCGGCGGGAGGCTGATTGAGGGCATGGTGCTGGCTTCCTACGCCTCCGTCGCTCCGCACATGAATAATATCCTCCAGGAGTCAGGGGTCCTGGTCTGTCTCTGTCTCTTCTTGCTCCTCTCTCACGTGTTGAAGCCGAGGCCCCCTTCCGAGCAAAATGGCCGACGCGCATGCCAGGCTGCTCTGAGTCTGCGTGTCTGTCACTGTCAGAGAGAACTCAGAGGACAGATGGTACCATGCCTCGGTGTTTTATTCTATGATACATTTAATCATAAAAAACACAACTTTTCCAGGTTTAGATATAATCACCAGTGCTCCCCTGTTTCCTACCTTCTGATCAAACCTATACATTTAGCAAATGATCCCTTCAAATGAGTTTATCATTTTGTAACTTATTGTGTAGCTCCTCATGTCGCTTAAATCTTTGAAAGGAGAGATGAAACTCTTCATATCATCCTCGGCCAGGCAGTTTTATTTATAAAGTACATACACAGGTAGATTCAAGGTACAGCACAGGGACATTTAAAAACACAGACAAAATTAAAAGAAATCAATTTCAAATCAGAGAGAAACTACTTCAAGCATAATAAAAGAAATTAAAAGAGGTAAAGGAAACAAAGAAATGTTGAATGAGTTAAATAATACAAATAAAATAGATTGAAGTGTAAAATAACATTATAATTGAATAAAATACAATGATATTAAGACATTGTAAAATTGTTTAGTTAAAGGCACTAGTGGATAAAATAAAAATTCTGTTTGCAGACAAGATGTTTGGTGGCAATGTTTAATTTCACTCATGCTTGGATTTCATTTAGAGGCATGACTTATGTCAAACCGAGTTACACCAGATACACTCACTTCAAAGAAAGAAATGAAAGTATCTGTTTAGTTATATTTCACAACTGTCATTAAATAAAAGGCTTTTATTAAATATAAAATACTCCTGAGTGGCCGTTCGATTTATCTGTGATCTCTGAATCATCTACTCAGCCTTGCAAGGAAGGCTAATCGACCGCGGAGCTGCAGGATCGAACATCGGGACGCAGGGGTCTGTTTTTCAGCCACAATGGTTTTCAACCGGTTTTTACTGAGAGCTGCTCTCGACAGCAGAGGTGAGTTGATATAACAATCATGTCTGCATGGTTGTAGTTTTCCTCACAGTGTGTGTTTTATCTCACTGTTCACTCCGCCGCCGTCGCTGTTATTTCTAAGCCTGACCTTAGCTTAGCATTCCTGTAGCATTGCAGTCAAACAGGCCACTTTTCTCCTCAGAGTTGTGAATAACTCGTACCCATTGTGATTGTATATGGAAGAACAGTCCGGCCAATCACATGGGTCCCCAGTTTCACAGTGGTCCATTCATATCACGTCTTACTGATGTATTATGATGTTCCCCTTCATGGCTGTGTCATGTACTGACTACATATTAAACCTGGGTGATATGGTCAAAAACGATATCAAGATAAAAAAATATTCATATGAATCGATATTGATAATTATCACCACATATGTCACATAATCACATTATATTTATTTTAACTTTTAAGACTGATTTTTGCTCCTGAGTGAAGATTGTAGTTCGATCAATTATGTGTTACACGTCCTCACTGTGCTTGCACAATGCATAAGCATTATATTGATATGTCTATATTGAAGCTTTACTATTTTTCTATTGATGAAAACGTTATGGTGATAATTATTGATACGGTTTTATTGCCCATCACCATCCCATATATGTATATTTTCATTAGAGTCTGTGTGGTATTCATGCTGTTGTGGTGTTCTTTTTCAGTTGGATCCAGGTCCATGTTCACGAGCAGCAAGCCTGACACTGTCAACCCCAACTGGCTGCGAGTTGGACTTGCCTTTGGAAGTTCGGTTTTCCTTTGGGGCCTGGTAAATGATCACATAAATTCACCTATACACCCTATCTACTAATTCCAGGAGTCTCTGTTTGTCTGTATCTGGAACTATTTATCTTAATCACACTTGGCATGTGTATTTTTAATGGCCTGAGTAAGTGCAGTAAGCAATTTTAGAGTGATTTGGACATGCGAAACGTTGAAGCGAACAGCACTTGAAAGCAGCGGCGGCTCGGACTCATCAACATTAGCGATGTCGATCACTACAACAATGGGTGCACTTATGACAACGACAACTGATTCCGATTCTCCATTTCAGTCACTGAGTCCAGTTTCACTGAACTGTGAATAAACATGTGAACAGCCCTTTGTGCTGCAGCGGTGGTTTCAGGGTTCTGTGGATTGAATTCAGTCACTTTTACACTTTCTGAACCAAAGCTGCAACCAGCATTGCGACAGACCAAGCACAGCACTGTACTAGAAATATTAATTGTAGAGCTCAATGCATTATGTTTTCCAGGGTTTCTCTCAGTCTACTCTGTTCATACATCAAACATGCCATAATTTACCAGATACATGCCTAATAACTATACTTTTTTGTTAATAGCTTTTTTCCTGAATCATACTACATACAAGGCATGGTTTAGCACCCACTGTCTCTCAGAGTGTCCGGCATTATCTCACCCAGGAGAGGGCAGCAATGAACAGCAATCTTTAATCATTTGAAATGTGTCTTTTAAACTGTTGAAGGATACAGTACCTGATCAGAGAATACTGGGCCTCAAATTCAAAAGAATAGCTGTGACAATTTATCAGGTTCACCCAGATGCAGTAAAATAGTAATACACACTTGCAATACATCCTCCTTTCATCATGATGATTGTTTTTAATGAATCTGTTTGAAAGAAGTTTAAATTAATTTTAAGGAGGAGGGTGCAGTTTGTGTAGCTGTTGAACTGCACTAGGTTATACTGAGATGTGTTCCTAATATATTGACCATCACATTCATATGACTCAAGGTTGACAAAATATGAATATCCTTTTTTATAATCATGGGAATTATTGAATAGTGTGCAGATAATCAGGGGGTTTCGTTTATCATGTTGTTCTGAGCTGCACTGATAGAATAAGAGTCAGATCATCGACACTGTCAGGAATTCTGTCACAATGAAACAATCTTTGAACTCAAATTAAGATATTATAGTTAGGATGTATTTATTTAGTGTGATAAACTTCCCCTCTGTTTGTTAGAGGCTCTGTTTAAAAAACAGAGTGGAGACATTAAAAGTCTTGAACATCAAAACCAATCAACTCATCATTAAATATCTGCTGCTTTTTAGATACTTTATGGAACCCAAAGGTAATACAGAAACTTAAAACACAGGGCAAGAAAAGCCCTTAAGAATTATGGAGGTAAAAAGTAATCTGATTGGACAGAAGCTGGGCTGTTGACAGTTTTCAGTCTGATCCTCTGATAATAAGCACTGGAGCAAGTTGGGTGTGGAGCACAAGTTACCATGGTAATGTAATCCTTTGACAAGTGAACCATAACCATGAATCCTGCTACCTACTACAGGCCTCAAATGATCCTGAGAGAGTTTTGTAGCTGCAGCTCATTCTCTGGGGAATCTATGCTTTGATCAGAGGCAGCCATCCTTGCAACCACGTAATCCAAAATTTTGCAATGACGAAGCAAAGATGTAGTCGTTACATTGATGTGGACCCCAGCCAAGAACAGCTTGACCTAGAGACACAATCAACACTGCATTTGCCTGTGTCCTCAACAATTCACACATGAAGTTTGAATCAATCAGTGCTGTCAAAATAATCAGACAGAACAAGAGACAAAAAGACAGAGGCAGATTCCTCCATTTAGTCCTTTTGAAATCTGCAACCACACTGAAGACAAACACTCATTAATGTAGATCAGGAAGATGGTTAAGATTTGTGAATTATGATGGTAATAGGAATATAAATAATGATGTGTTATAACCAGATGGAACATTAAATTCCTTGTGGCATTGTCTTCTACCTGCAGCTCTTCAGGCAGCACAGCACAGACGTGCATGAGTACAAAGTTAGAAATGGACTGGAATAACCCAACATGCTGGTATGTGAGTGCCTTTTTATCTTGATCATAATACATTTTTACTGCATAAATAATACGTCATAAGTCATTTATCATTCTTTAATCTGATGCATATATTGCCAAATAGTATTCAAATTCTGTCTTCCGGTGTGAAAACACCGTCTTAGGTGTTTAAATGGATGAAGAAAAAAAAACATGATACGTGATGTCGTTTTTTTCCTGTGCAGGGGCTCGTCGCGTCCTCTGGGATTCACCCGTTTCTCCACTTGTTTCTTTTTCCACTGCTCCTGATTCCTGTATTCTCTGTAAAATAAAGATATATTATGTCAAATATATTTGATAGGAGGCTTGATCATTGTGTTCACACAAACCCACAGTTGCTGGTATGTTACAAATGATATGTATTATAAATGTCTGAGATACTTATATTCCAAACATCTTTTCAAGTGTGGCTTAAATCAAATGTTATAGCTTGTGAAATATCCCATATCCTGCTGGAATATCACATATCACTTCTGGTACAAGTTAAACTGAACACAGCTTATTGGCAGTTTGGGTTATAATTGTACATATTGATGCTGCTGTACACGTTGCTGCTGATTATTTTCTGTTCATTTGCACACAGTATCCCCTCAATAAGGCCTACCTTTTAAATGTCTATATTTTGTGCATCAGTACGTTTACAAAGAATCTTGAAACCTTTCGGTCACCATTCTGCCACAGGGACTACACTTTCAGAATACACAAACCAACATATCAGCACCAAAGCCCAATTTACAGTGTTCAACTCAAAGAAGGTAACCCGATGCTTCAAACGTTTGGAACAACAAGGCTAACTCTGTTGTCATTGTTGAACACTGACAATATTTTGGTTTTAAAAAATGCAGTTGGTGAAGTTGGACACATCTGTATATGTAAAGAAAGTATTTAATGAAGCTGAGGAAATTCTTATTGTCAGAATATAATATATCAGTATAGGCTCCAGTTAGATTACTGAAGATTAAGATATGTATTAAACTGCTCATAATTTATCTGGGTTTGTTGAGACAGTGTAGAAGACAATTCATAGATTTAAATAGACAGCTTCATCTTCGTTTTTTGTCTTTTCAAGCTAAGACTATGCACATTTGGAAAAAAATCACAGATTTTTCACATAAATAATGTAGCATTAAATGTGAGTGTATCTTTTATCTACTTCTTTCTACAGAAGCTGCTTTAATGTCACATCTGATGGAGGTAGCCAAACAAGCCACATGGCCACTTTATAGGCTCAATGCCACATTTGTAGTTTTTTCAACCCCACCCTGTCACTAAAGTTGCTCTCCTCTGAGAAACCAACCATTGCTAAAATTGCTACTGTTGCACACACAGGGGAATGTCAGTGCAGGGAACATATTTAAAACTCTGTCATATTGTGAAAGAGAGAGAGAGAGACACTAAAAGTCCTGGACTGACGTCAAATTGTCTATTTTGCTTAGGGTTCCTAAATTAATGAAATGACCCACATCTATTTCTGTGGCAGCCATAATAAAAGCTGTTTAATTATCTATAAGGAAAGAAGCTTCAATGCTGCCTATTATATATCCTTAGGAATCGTGGAAATAGGAATAGGGAAAATGATACAATCCTTACTTAAAGGAAAGGTCAAACGGCCCTACCACAATTATATTCAGGCAGCAACATTTAAAGCGACACAACAATAGAGTTGCACCAGAACAGACCCACAGAACAGCTGTTTCAATCTCCTGATATGATCCTCACATGATTGTCTGAGCTCCATATCTACTTTGAGTAATTTTAAAGAACCAGCATATTGAATTCGCAATTTGCAAAATCATCATAACATAATGCATTTATAAAAATATTGAAATTGTTTTGTTTGTTTTTATTTTCAACAACATTTTTAGTTTTTGTTTAGTTTTGTATTATGTTTTCTTAGTAAGAGTGAATCTTAAGTGGACAGGTACTCTGATACCTTTTTTATGCAACAATTTGCTGTTATACGTGTTTTTTTAAATGCGACTAAAACTGCTTAACAAAGGGAATTAATACGTTACTTCCTGTCTCTGCCTGCTGCACCAGCCCTCACCTGAAGGATTTGTTGTGGTTTTGAACATGTCTGAGCAGAGAACCCCTCATTGCGTTGTGCATGTGTGAAAGGCAAACTCCAGACCAGGGGCAACCTGGGACAATAATTCAGCCCGGGAAATTGACTTCTTTCCAGGACACCCTTTTCAAACAAAGCACCAGACCTCAAATTTTTTAGGCTAACTCTATTTGTTGATGTAACGGTTACCAGACTAGTTAACACAAACACACACAGTAATTCACTGCCCTCATCTTTTCAATGACATTATTATTAACAAGTGCCATAGGAATCTCCTTCTCTGTTGCCACAACCAAAACAGTGAACATATGATATTTCAAGGGCTTTTACTTTGGAATTCTACATCAGAATGTCCTGATATTGTGAGAGTGAGACTGTCTTTGTGAACGGAAATTAGTCTGTGGAAAAAGGTAGTTTCTAAATGACCTTTCTGATATTTTGTTGCTTGAATTTAAGTTTTTGTCACTAAACCAGACCAAAAAGACCATCAGGCCACTGGGAAATGTCTCCCGATGTGCAGTGTGCCACTGGTCAGGACCCCATTCTCAGGAGATCTTCAGCAGGACATGTTTGAAAAGGGCTCATGTCCAAAATCAAATGTACTTTACCCTTGTCTCTTCCAGGGTGTTAACCGCTCCTCATACATGCTATGTTGCTGTTGCCATGTGGCATTAACTACCCTCCATACCGCACGGCGGTAGTCTATATATACTGCAGCAGATGGGCCGGTGTGTCCGCCCTCCTCTTCCTCTGACGTGTCTGAACACACACACACCGCAGCTCTTCATCCAGCCCGAGCTGAAGCTGCAGTTCTCTCCCCGGCTCTGAGCGTATTAGCGATGTTTTCCTGCAGAGCGGCCTGGCAGAGGTGCGGACCTTTAGCCCGCAGAGCAGCTTTCAGGCTGCAGCGGGATGGTGAGTTTCACCCGCGGCATCCGCACACACACACACCACACACACACTCACACGGATGAATGTGTTTTTCCATTAGCTCTGTACTGGAGTGTAACGTGTTCTCGTAGCTCTTTGTCATCCGCCCCCTCCTGACTCTGACCCGGGGAATAGTACACTGTGTCCTCATGTCAAAGACGCATCCCTGAAACACACAATGACAATGGCTGCATTTTATTTTCCATCAAGATCATGTTTGATTTTTGGACAGTTTTGGTTTAAATGCGTTTGTGGGGCATTTGTCACTTAATGTTAAATATAGATGTACATGTTGTGTATATGTAGAGCGAACACAGTGGAATGTGTGTGTGTGTAGCGTGTTGAGTGTTTCATGGTGACATAACAAACCCTTGTATATCCTCTGTGTAGCACTGGTTGTTTCCTCGCTTTATATAATGAGTGCTGCAGTTAAAACCCGTGTAAACTCCTCCACACTGAGCTGACAGGTAAAGGACATGTCAGTCTCTTCTTCGGGACATGGCTGTCTTCTACATGTCCTTGATGGGGCCCAGCAATGCATTGCGTGTGCACACGTGTGTGACCTTCGTTAGTCTGTGGGTCGCGTGGAGACATGGTTGCCGCTGTCAGTCACGTGGTGTTCGCCTGTGAGCACGCTCCAAAAGAGCCGAGGCACGAGCTCCTGGCTCCAAGGTTGTTGTGAGCGTGCGCCACCAGCCGGTGGGTGGTGGCCGCTGCTTTCGCTGCTGACTTAACAGAAGCAGGAACAATGAGTGGAAATAGCTGTCAATGACTAATATTAAAGGTCCACTCATTAGAGAATCTGTTGTCTGGAGCTTTCAGCTGAGGAAATGCTAAGTTGTCCTTGAGTCCTGCACCCAAAAGGTCACTACTGTGGTTGGCTAACACTTCAGAGTTCTCCCTCTGAATAGTCACATTTATGATGGGCCATGTGCTGATGATGATATCATATCTCCCCTTTCTCTGACTAATGGCCTGTCCCATTTGCTCTCCCTTGGCCCCTACCCCTTGATATGAAGTGTGGAGCCAAAAGGGAGAGGGAGAGAAAATGTACCCCTAGAATTGGGACACCACTCGCTACGTAATCAGCAGCCAACCAATGTTATTACAGTGACAAACAATATCAGCTAACAACCGTTATCAACCAACATTATAACAGTGACACAACTGACACCTGCAGGACAGATGGGGCAGATTGATCTATTGATCGATACACAGTCAGCATGTTTACATCGGCAATTTCAATGTAACGTTAGTTCTGTCCAAGGAAACTTTTGCCTCGCACTGAAAACGAATGTTACGCGTTAATCTCTCAGACAGTTTTGACGGCATGAATAGCAATTTTCCTGAAATGCTTGTCCCAGAGATTCAATGATATTTTCAATGGCTTCTGGATTGAACTAAGATATTCAACTGATTTATTTCATGGTTATTTTTGCAAGATTTCGTACTTACATTTATCAGCAATTTTACCCGCAGCAGTCCACATGTTGTTTTGCTTCATCCGTTCGTAAAACATTCAGGAGTTTCCATCTACCCCTTTGTTTCTAGGGGGGTCCAGAAAACTCTATGGTTAAAGGGTTACAAGGGCTAGATGGCCACTACCCCTACATCACATAGAGAAATGGGACAACACTACCCTTTCATAGCCACCTGCAAAACAAAGGGGTAGAGCCAAGTGGTAGGACTAAGGGGTGAATTGAGACGGGGCCATGTTGTGACTGCTGCTGCTTTTTCTTTCACATCCTGACAAAAAGCCCAAGCCTAAAAAAGATGGAATGCCCACATGCCCATTGTCTTGCTGCCAGACACTATGGGGCACCTCCTTAACAGATTACATCACAGTAAAATCCACTCCTATCCCATATAGACACCCACATACTGGACAGCAGACCCAGAGGTTGTATCCCTGCTCCTCTGCAGTGGTCCCACTTAACCAGAGGAGGGTATCATGGTCTAATCCTGTGACTTGTTGACCTGCATCCCCTCCACTGGTCCTGGCTGAGTGTTCTCCACCTTATCCTCTCAACTTGTGCCTTCAGCCCTGAGCCGATTAGCCAGTATAAATATCTGTGATGGAAATTGTGTCGGATGCCTGGACTCTGGATTTGTTCCTGACAATATGAGGAAGTTAATACCCTCAATACTCCACAGTAACTCTCCAGTGGCCTAAATTGTACACTTGTTAAACTACTAATTAGTTTTACAGGGTTTTCTGGAGGCATTGAGGACATTAAGTCAAAGTGTTCATTACTTTGAAGGTTATTAATTAATTTATGCTGTATGAGTTTTGGTGTGCATAACCCTGTATGTACACATTTTAAGTGATGATGTAAG